>NC_136001.1:4565000-4910000 GCF_048128805.1 Centroberyx gerrardi | reverse complement strand
CACTGAACACATTCCATTACCAAACTGTTGTATTTATGGCATCTGGGCTGTTATTCCATTTTCAAAGCTTGGCCTAAATATAATTTATATGAGATATTTTCTACTAGATGTTTCATTGACGTAAACACTTCTTATTAATCTTGTGCTTCGCATAACTCAAACTAGCTTTATGTGTGTGTTAAACATTACCGCCTGCTCTTTGTGGCATGAGTACACACACCTTATCTGCTGCTACAACTCCCAATGACAGCAACAGTTACTCTACAGCACCTGTGTGTGTGTGTGTGTGTGTGTGTGTGTGTGTGCGCCCAGGCTCTCCCTACCTGTATTTGACACAGAGCAGAGAGCAGAAAGTGTTCATCCTGGTGAACAAGGAGAAGAGAGCGAGCGGAGAGGCTCCTGCATGCTGCTATCGAAAAAACTGAGAACGAGTGCAGGCAGACGGAGGGATAGAGGGGAGAGGGAGGGATGGAGGGAGGAGGGGTTTCCCAACAAGGCGTGAGGGGGTTGGCCTCTCTCTCTCTCTCTCACACACACACACACACACAGGTCATTCACAAGCTTCTTCCTGGTGTCACGATGCGTTCATGTCACATGGGAATAATTTGACGGAACAACTTCACACTTCAAAGAAACGATTTGGAAGTGCTAACTAGCTCATTTGAAGCAGTCAAGGCACCATGATTGTAGTTGGTATCTTAAGAGTTAGGATCACAAATTGATGAAAATTGTTAATTTTGTTCATTTTACTTGAAATGAATATATCATTCCCTACACTTGACTACAGGTATTTCCTTGTTGGTGATGTCACAATTCAAGAAGTTAGAGAAATTGTGATCCATCACCAAACCCAAGTAGTATTTATAAGTTGAGCAGTATTTTGTAGTAGGAAGCTTGTATTTGCCGTCTTTCCCATGGGACCTGAATGCAGCAGTAGATTTGACCGGGACAAGCTGAGGGAATGTGGGCAGGCACCAATGGGTGCTCTGGGGCCAATAGGATTGCGGTGGGGGAAGAGTTAATGTGGAACACAGGGTTCTGACCTGAGCTTTGCTCCACAATAGGATTAAATTACCCAAACACGCCCCCAGCACCTGCCACCAGGCCTCCGTATGTGTGTGTGTGTGTGTGTGTGTGTGTGTGTGTGTGAGAGAGAGAGAGAGAGAGAGAGAGAGAGAGAGAGAGAGAGAGAGAGAGAGAGAGACGGTGGTGTGAATGTGTGTGTGTATGCACATGTATACTCACACTAATCAACACACAGATCAACATATCCACACACACACACACACATACTGTATATTACACACACTGTAAGTGTCTATGTAGAAATCATATTTAGTTATAAATACTGTTATGAAAAGGTTAAAACAATAAATTTTAAGTCTTCAATCCAATAAATCACTTTGTAAACAAAGCCTGTAATAGGGAAACAGTGTTTTGTATTGCAAAGCCATACTGCATTACATATAAATAAGACTTATTAGTGACAAGGAGGTTAGTTTACTTTCTGCAAGAGACACTTGAATATTACTATTATCAAAGTTTATATCATAAATAATTACAATTTTATAATTATATATTTTTTAAATATTTTTGTTACTTATTGTAGGATATATTACCGTATAATCCTGCATCTGTACTACAAGTGATCCATTATTTTGAGTCAAAAAGTAAAAGGACAGGTTTGCAAAAGTGTCCTGATCACTGTCTGTTATCTAAAACAATTACTAAATAAAAAAATCAACTACTACATGCAATTACTAAATAAAATCCAGTAACCCTTTGACTCATAGCACCCTTATATTGCTATGTAATTACGCAGTAAGAAATATAGGTAAACCTTAGGGAGAATGCCACTGGTTTCACTTTTTGACAGAAAATATCAATCAACCCTAGAAAGCTAGATGAATGCCTTTCATAGAAATTGAACTCTGTGTCCTGTTAGAGAGGAACCCACAGCATATCTGGAATTTGTTTTTCCCCTACCTTTGATTCCTCCCAAAAGATAAAGCATTTAGTTAATGCTCAGTTGTGATTTGAATTCCTAAACAACCCTATTCACTGTGCTAAGCATATAAAACCAACTTATTAGCTTGAAAACTTCATTTCCCCCGCAGTAACCCACACTGGAGGCTCCAGGTAATGCTGTTTGTTTTCATTTACATCATTTCATTGAGCTTTAATTAACACAACAAAAGATTCGGCATCCTCCGACGACATCACTCAGGGGACAAATTCACACTAAACAACTCCCAGTGACTCTCAACCTGCCATGAAACTGGCAACGTGTTTACACTGTAGGAACGTAATAAATTGACTTTCTTACGCACCAGTATAGATACCCACCTCCAGTATTTACAGTTTAAGAATAGTGTTGCAATCAAGTCCTATGAGAAACATGTTAGATACAAGCTTCCTACTAGAAACTACTGTTCACCTCAGCTTTCAGCTGGGAATACTAGAAAGTATCATTCACCTCAGCTTTCAGAGGGTACATACTACTAGAAAATACTGTTCACTCATCTTTCAGATGGCAAATACTATTAGAAAATACTGTTCACTTCACCTTTCAAATGGTAATACTACTAGAAAATACTGTTCACCTTAGCATTCCGATGGTAAATTCTACTTGGAGACTTCTCCGACTTAGTGAATTCTGATGTCACCAATAAGGAAAAACATGATCTCAAATGTATCACTCACTAAGCACATATGTGTTAAGTGTGAGCAGCTAAAGTCTATAGAAAACTTCAATCATGGCGTCTTGACAGCTTCAAACAAGTTTGTGGACATATCCAAGTCACTGCTGTGAGCAGGCAAGTCTTTCCACAACAGTTATTTCCACAAACGTGTGAGAGGAGACATTGAATGTAATCCACTTTGGGCAGGGCGCAGGGCCGGTGGAGGTGTGCGTGGTTGGTGAATAGCCATGCTAACCATGAGCATAATTTTTGTAAACCTTTATATAACCAGGGAAAGCCGACTGAACTCCGTCCATGAATCAAGTCCATTATCAAATCCAAGAACGGCAAGTTGATACTTGTGTCCTCCTGGAGAACGTTCTTCCCAAGTTGTCTTGGGGAGAACGATCTTCCCATGAAAGTCAGCACAGAGAAGCTTCCTTACAGTTTGAGATGGACTGTGTGCTTCACGTGTCGCGCTGATTATTTAAGCTACACAGCTGTTAATTTTCCCACCTGTTAACCGGGTCTGTACTGTAGACTACAGCGGTGCTCATGTTGTCGCAATGAATCTAGGGGATTTCAATTCGTTCCCGTCGGTCATGTCTCCATCCGATGCATCCTCGATATTTTGAGGTTGGCAAGGAAACTTTCCGTTCTCCGTCCTGTCATTCTTTTGTTTTGGAATTGTGCTTCGGAGGTTAGATTGCGTAAAACGTGTCATGGAGGACACAAGAACGCACAAGAACGCATATTGATAATCAGTTCCAAGACGTAAACCTGCAACCTTCCAGTCACCTGCCCACTTGTCTAACCTCTGGGCTACCACCACCCCAAAGATATCCATGAGTGGTGACGCTATTGTACCCACCTCCAATAGACGAGTACAGCCAGCAGCAGGACGAGGCAGAGGAAGGTCAGAGCTGAAACCACCACCAAGGGCACCAGCCACTCCACCCGGCCCAGCCCCGCCCCGGGCCCGGGCCTCGCCTGGCGGGTCAGGTTGGTCGCCGCACTGGGGCGGTCTGGAAGACAAGGATGGAGAGATTAACGACAAAAAGAGAAGCGCGAGGAGATTTGGTGTGACGAGAGAGAGAGATTGGATGGGGAAATGATTGAGAGGATATGGGTAGGAAGAATGGTAGGATGAGAAGAAAGAGGTTAAAGAGAAAAGTCACATAGGGGGGTATACATGGGGAAAATGGGGGATTGGAGTGTTGGATAGCAAAAGAAAGGAGTGAAATGAAAGTAAGAAGGGGGTAGAGAGGAAGAAGACGAGGGACGTGAGGCAGAGCGGATAGTTACTCTTATTAGCATCTTCATCAATATTTCATCTTTGATATTACTCTGTCCATACGACTTTCAGGGACTTTGTCTTTGACTATGCGTGATCAGTGGTTCAGTCTTTCATGTAATTGCCTTTTTCTAACAAGGCAAATATATGAAAGCCTGAACCACTCACTGACTCGCATGGTTGTTCATTCAAAAGACAAGGAATCAAAGTCAAATGAAGCTTTGCAGCTCATTTAGACGCATTTAAATATGAATTTCTCCTCAACTGACATGCCGTGTTAAATAAGTAAAAACATTAAAGCTGCACTAGGCAAGATTTTTATGTAAGAGAACACCCATCATATCATCCTAAATCACAAAATGGGGCTGCAACAGAGAAGAACATTGCATCCCAACTAACTGAGACCCTGTACATTCACCCTATTTGCTCAAATTAAACTCCGGTGATGGGTGTAGACACTGTGGTTGGAAATCTTCTCCACACAGGACGTGACAAAATAAAAGTGTCTCCAAAGCAGCGAGTGCTCCCTCCAGAGAATCTCTTCGCCACCTCCACCCTAGTCTACTTTATGCAAATCAGGGGTGTCCAGCGTGACTTGCCACCCCTTGAAACTCCCCAAACTCATGTACAAACTTTTAAACTAGCCGTTGTCAATCTAAAATGAAGACAGATTCAGCAGCTGCACGGCTTATTTCTCACCTCAAATGTTTTCAGAAACACATTTCGGTGAACTATTTTCATAATTTCGAGAAATCCAGCTGCCATGTTTTTCCAGTTTGAAATCTGGGGGCATACAGACGGCCCCACGAGTGAAAGCGTTCGTCCAATCAAGTGCAGCCAGGAAGTGTTTATTTGTTGGTCTCTAGTCATGGAGGAGAAACATAAAAATATTGGGAAGCAGCATGATCCCTCGTGTGAAATGACGACCCAGTGAAAACGCACCTTTAGATGTCAGCATTTCATATCTCACTTCACTTCATGCAACACCTAAAGAAGGTTGAGGGTGCCACAACAAATACAGGCCATCAGACAAATCCATTTCCAGCCCATGTCCTTATCCTATCCTGCACAGTATTTGAGGAAGTGCAATAACCCACTGCATAAAAATGACATGCAGCTCTTGATAAGTGCAATCATTTGTTAAATTAAACTGTATTGTCCCCCATCACCACCACCATCTCCACCACCACCTACCCAGTTCAGCTGCTGCAGTCGTGATGTTGCTGTGGCTGCTGCCGGCCCCCATGGCCTTCAGTCTGCAGCTTTGCCTGGAGCCAAACGCTGCAGAAGGCCGGGCCCCTGCTGCACTGCAACACAGCTGGCTAACATCGCCGCTACCTCGGCCTCTCGCCCCAAAATCCACACACACACCTACACGGCGCATGCAGACAAACCATGGCTAGAGATGCTGCCTGTTCTCTTCTCTTTTCCTTCTAGTTCTCTCTTACGATTACGCCAACCCCCCCAAAAAATATAACATCGCCGGCAGCATGCAGACACACACACACACACACAGACACACACACACAGCCAGTCACTAATGCGCAGTGAGATATACAGGCACTAACACACACCACATACACTACCACACACACATATAACTATAAATGGAGCAGAGTTTTTTTTTCCCCCTGCAGCTGCGTATAGCCTCCAAGCCTCATCTCCTCTCACCATGTCTGAAAGTAGGCCAGCACTCAGATCAGACCAAGAGGAGAGAGAGGTAGAGAGAGAGTGGGAGAGCGGAAGGGGCGGAGGGGATGGAGAGAGAAGGAACTGAAGAAAAAAACATAATGGACTAAAGAAGAGTTGGGGAGAAAGCCAAAGAGGAGTGAGGTAGAGGAGGGAAGAGGGAAAGTGGATCGATAGAGAAAGGGGAACGGATAAAGGAAGATGGGGGGGGGGGTTGTTGAAGAAATGAGGGAATGAAAGATGAATAGAGGAGAGGTGTAGCTGGATTATATAGGCTAGTTGACTTTGCCGTCTCATATCCTGTTACGGTAGCTCCGACTTCCCAGCTTCACAAGCACCTGAATCCGGGTTCCCACCGTTGCCCCTGTAAAATTGTATGACTTTCAAGACTTTCTACACTTTCCATGACTTTCTAAGTTGGACCACTTCCACGATCTAAAACTTGTACTCCTTCCTAGCTTGTTAATGTTATTTTGCTCAAGTGAATCATAGTTTTGGTCGATACTTTCCTGCCTTGTTAACTGGGAATTGTAATCATGGTTTTTAGCTTAGTTTATGGAGGGCTACAAGTGACGTAACACTCTCTGGCAGCCATATTGGAGGTCCTTAAAACTGGTGTTCATTTCACCATTGATAAATATGATTGCTTTTATGTTTAGGCTTGTTCGCTAGCTAACCATGGTATCTGGTCAGCTAATCATCACTGTCTTGTTGTCAACACATCTTATTTGCACACTAGCTAACATATCTAGTAGAAACTCGCATTAGTAGTGGCTAACATTAACTTTGGCTGCTTTGTTAAAGTAGCTTGCTGGCTAGTTGGCTGGCTAACAAAGACAAAAAACAACTGTATTCAGGTTAACTGAGCTGACTCTTCTCATGTTACAACTACATTTTAAAAACAAATCTACATTATCAGACTATTCACTTTAACCTATAACATGACATGAATTTAGGCCTACACCACAACAATCTTTTTCAGGTATCTCTCTTTTTCTACCCCGGATGTTTTATATTTAGGCATTATTTGCGCACAGACAATTCTTCAGCTCCATGATGGAGCCAGACATAGTTTTGTGATGCAACTGCAAAGCTTCTAGACTTTTCTGCCTTGCAAACTGGGAATTGTAGTCTTGGCCTATAGCTAGTCTATAGCTATAGCTATAGTCTATTGAGTGATGCTTTCCCAAGCAATGACAGCATCCACTATTAGCTTCAAAACAGTTCTCACAACAGAAGTCCGGAGCAGTATGTATACACCCATCACTTTCACAAAGTTCTCCAATGCAACTTTCTAACTTTCGCCCTCGAGTCCCTCCATCTCAAACTGCAAATAAATTTGATAAATGAGCTTTGACAAAGAGATTGAGAAAGCCATTTCCGGGCAGTATCACAAGATTACCTTTTGTTCATAATAATGTCTGGTCTTACCCTTGGACTGCTTTTCAAAGCACTCGAAATTGAATTGATGTCCCATGGCGTTTCGTTGGCTAATGCAGTGTCTTGCTGAAAGTCTTGGCCGAGGGGGTGGGAGGGGTGGGGGGCATTAGGTCTGCTCTCAGATCTAAACTGGAGCTCTCTGACACTTTACTCCACTCTACATCACTGCCATTCATCACTACTTATCACATTACCACCTCTGTATGTGTGTGTGTGTCTGTGTGTGTCCAGTGACTTCCTCTTGTCCGGACATATCATCCGAGTCATCCCAAAGAGGAACAGCACATTATCATTACCATTGTGCTCCACTCAGAGGAGGCTAGCTAACACATATAGGCCTCTCATCTGACTCTACTCTCCTGACATCCTCAGAGTGCAAGGGTTCCCACACTTTTTCACATCAAGCACCCTCAAACAGATAAGCATTATGCCACAGACCTCCATTTAATACAATTTTGTCTAGGGGTGTCAATTCAATAAACCCTAAGTTATGGCAAAGCCCCTACATCTACTATAATTTTCCACCAAAACTTCCAAACTTGCTTATATTAACAGAGGGAACACTGGTCCCCTGATGTGGATTTCTTTTTTAGATTTGGCTTCCAAATAGACTTCTAGCAAGTTTTGCTTTATGTTTGCTCTCCACTATAATGTTAAAAACTATAACATCAAATTTAGGCTTAGGCTAAGGTATCCTAAGTGTCTTATCTTGCCATATCCAGTTGACACCTATGGTTTTGTTCCACATGCCCCTTATCTGAGAGGATTTTTGTGGTTAGATACAACTGAAAATAATTGCATAAGCGTTGATATTACAGTCGGGGAGATAACAGTGGAGAGCGTGAAATTAAGATCAAAGTAGTCATTCTTCTACATTTTCCCATTAAACAGACTTTTAGTCAAATGAGATAACAGCAGTACTGAAATGTGACTATCTTGCATTTTGCTGAGGACCCCCATGGAATCTTTCAGGGACCTTTAGGGGGCCATGGACCCACTTTGAGGACCAGTGCATTCTGTAGCTCCTAGCTCAGCTGCCTTTCACAGCTCAAATGCATTGCCACCATACAGCCTTTTCAACTGCTAGATGCTCCCTTTCACTTAAGGGTTCATCATACCACTTTATAACTACTGACATTAACATAATAATCAGCAACATTTTTATATAAATAAATACCCATTATGCTACTCTGTATCACTAATTGATATAATGATTCAGCCTTTGCCCAATAAACCCATAGCTTTCTACCATTAGCCACCTAAAAGCATATAAAAATATAGTCCAGAGGAGGCGGAACACTATCATTGCTACACCAAACCTTATTTCTATTCACACTAAAGCATTGCCAAAAGATAAAATAAAACAAAACAAACAAAAAAAGCTGAAACAAACACTATTCATGTGATGCAATGGGAATGCATCTTGTATTACAAAGTATTCTTTAGCACCAGAGAGTAGCACAGAGTACATCAAAGTATTCAACAAAGCCCCTCAAAGTATCACAAGATATACTGGAAATTCTGAAAAGCAGCACAAAGCACAGCATGATGCAAACTACAACACGCAACACCACAAAATCAAAATTCATAATTCATATGTTCTTTATATTTATAAATACATATACACAAAAACTCAAACAGAAAATATCCATGTTGAAAAATGATGCATACCTTCACAAAATGTCTCATTGTGCCCTAAAAATTTTGAGCACTTGTCAAGTGTGTGTATATGAGCCCGTTCTAGTTTAGGATTATTCATTGCTCGAATTACAAATGGAACATCATAGACTGAATTGGGATTATGTTTAATATATACATTGCCCCCTTTAGGCCAGTGGAGGGACTTTTTACTGATCCTCTCTTACCCTACATTCAGACTGAACACAAAAAGGAATTTAGAGGTGGTGTGAATGCATACACAGTCAGTCAGTGGAAGGACTCGACTGGAGCGAGATGGATGCAACTTCACTGTGCAAACTGAAATTTCTCTTCCCAACTTGTATTTACAGCAGGAAAAATGGCCATTGGGTATCGGTGACCAATAACACTCTTCTTCTTTGGGAAAGCTAGATTTCCACTAATCATAATGTGACTATAGAAAGATGTCAACCAAAACCACTAATCATAATGAGACTATAGAAAGATGTTAAACAAAACCACTAATCATAATAGCTGGACTATAGAAAGATGTCAACCAAAACCACTAATCATAATGACTGGACTGGATTATAGAATAGAACGGTATAAAGTGGTGAATTAGTTGCCTTACCAGTATGGATGGAGAAAGGCCAGTGACTCTTGTCCCCCACTGTACCGGGTCTGAGTGTTACCGAGGGGTCGTCGGGCGCCGGGAACTCCGCCGTCTCATTGGCTGCCTCTGTGGTGGTGGTGGGGTTAGAGTCAGGTGGACTCTGGGTATGCATCTCCAGTTGGTCTTCCACAACGCTAGGCGCCGCTGTAGTTGGGCGGTTTAACTCTGTCCGTTCTTTCTCTTTGGCGGTGGAGGCGGGCGTGTCGCCGGGCGGCTCTTTCACCGCCGTGCCGTTGCCCCGTCTCTCCGCCTCGGCCGTACCTCCTGCTCCTTTCTTGTCCTTCTTCTCCTCTTTTTCATTTTCTTCCTCCTCTTCGTCCTTGTCCTCTCCTTCCCTTTCTCCTTCCTCCCCTTGACCTTTGCCCTTCTCCCCATCCTCACCCCCGGTCTCGGCGTTGTCTTTGGCGGCGGACGTCGTGGCGGCGGCGGCGGTGGCGTCTTTGGTCGGCTCGGTGGGTTCGGCGGCCTGGCGTGCGCCGCCAGCGGTGGAGGAGGCAGAGGTGGGATTATGGGTCGGCGCCCGGGTCGGCCAGACGGAGCTGGGAAAGGAGGAGATGACGCCGCCGCTGAAGCCCAGGCCAGCCAACAGCGTGCTGGTCACCACGGACGCCACGGTCGCCTGGCTGCCGCTGGAGGAGGGGCCGATGCCTGTCGCCATGGAGACGAAGGAGAAGGGGAGGCCCGAGGACGTCCAGGTCGAGGAGCCGGAGGAGATGGGAGCCATGTCGGCCGAGGAGGCCGGAGACACTGTCGGCTGAGAGAGAGAAAGAAGAAGAAGATTTACAGATTGTAAGTATTATTGTCACTATCTAGTGTCATATTTGAGTAATCCAAGTAATCACCTAGTATTACAAGTCTCTACATTTTTACTGTATTTTTCCAATTAAATGAAACACACTACAGTTACCAATATATAATCCTGTAATCCTGTTGCTCTTGCTACTCTTTAATCCTGAGTTTGATTCCCATGCTGACATTCCCATCCAGACAGGGAAGAATCCTAAGACACATACTGCTCTCTGGTGGATAAAAAGTGAAAAGACAAGTTAGTGATTCACCTCTGCCTCCCTTACCATTCCAGTTTTCACGATCCTCGTTCCCTCAAAGATCCTGGTGGTGTTGGCTGAAACACAGGACAAAGCGGGACAGTCCACAGTGAGACACAGGAGGGGAAACAATCAGGCACCACCTAACATGAAGTGGTGCTCACAAGGCATCATGAGCGCATTATAAGCACATTGTGAGTACATGATAATCATTATAATCAGCATGATATAATGAAAATGCAGGGGGTTGAACACTTTATGGGGCAGCTGCATAGTTAACGATGTGGTATTAAATTGAATGTAGTTTGATGATGTTTGATTACATTGTGAGAAAACTTTATTTGTGCTTCTATTGGGCTTATAATCTGCTTTTAATGCATCACAATGCACTTAGATTGCCCTTATATAACTTATTTCTTTTAATTCTTCTTTTTTTTTTCCTTCAACCTGCAGATATTGACTATGCGGTTGGGCAGTTTACCTGAATATGAGCGATTTTATGAACTAAACTGTCAGGAAAACATCAAGAGCATGTTGGTAATGATGTGGAATGTGTATATGAAAGAGATACTGATGCTCATATTGATGACGTGATGTTATGATGACATTAGAGATAATGCGGTGGGAATTCGTGATCAGCTGAGGTCTAAGATGTGTGTGTGCGTGTGTGTGTGTGTGTGTGTCGTACCGCGGAAGAGCATGCTCTGGCTGAAATCACTGCGCATGTCGTTCGTGCAGACGGCCTGGACTCGGAACAGGTAGAGCACATCGGGGGAAACGGGAGAGATGACAGCCTCCTGGAACACACACACACACACACACACACAAACAAAATCAGTAGCATAAAAATCATTATCCTTTGATTTCCCCGGTTTTTACCTCAGTGGTTTCCAAGAAGTAAATTCAGGTCAGTCATCCAAGGTGAGATGAATCACTCTAATAATCATTTTCTACAAATCATGTCTGTTCCTCACTGAGCAGCATCTAATTAAAGGTGCAACTTGTGTCATTTTTAAACAACAATATATCATTGTCAAATTAATAGTGCTTCCATGGTATAATTACTGTAAACAAATGGGACCATGGTGGAGATGATTGGTAGCCTCTATATCAGGCCAGTGGTATTGTTAGTGCGAGTGTTTCTCAAAATCAGGACTACATTTCCCAGAAACCCCGTTGCTTCCTGTCCCCCCTCCCCCTCCCTGAAGAGGTTAAACTTGTTGGAAGTGATTTTTCCATCGGCCTTTCACTCCTTTCACCATCTGCCGTTGCCAGAAACTCTGAAACCTTTAGCCCCGTTTGCTCTGGGACAACAGCATCTTCTTCCTGTTTTGTGCCATAAAGCAATCTCTCTTTGTGCCGTAAAGCAAAACATAGCATTTCCCGCCAAATCCGACCCGGTGGCACACAATGTAAAATGCAGTGTAGAGGCTGGTAGAGGCTGACAATCTTCTCGGCGATGGTGTCGTCTGTTTACTGTAATTATACTACTGTCTCAAAATTAATGTAGTGATGATTTATTGATGCTAAAATGCTTCATGTAGCACCTTACAAAAAGTTGTATTATTGTGAAAATTCAACTAACCTAACACCAGCGGAACACCTTAGCTGTGAATTGCCACAGAACTCCCTCAATCCTCTTCTCATATTCAGAATGAAGACGAATTTTCCACGGGACTTTACAGAAAATGCTACTCAGCTGCAGCGGAGGCCGACATGCAACCGATAGCTTTCATAGGGAGGCACTGCTCTGTCAGATTTGGGTGTATTTCTTCACAGTAACGCTGTGGAGAATTTGCTCTTCGGGTTGATTCATGCTCTCGAATTGATGGGTAGGGAAGATTTAGTAAATCACAGGAGAGAGTTTTCTTGTAAGCATCTCAATGCTTGCATCTACAGTGGTTTCAACAGCGTCTGATGAATAAATACAGGATGTCTGACAAGTCGGGAATCACGTGGAAATCAGTCACTCCTTGTACTGCACGACTACACTGCTTTCACAATACAGAGAAGTGTCTTTGTATCCGACAAAGCATAATACTACAATACAACTACTTTAATACTACTGCTATAGTACAAACAGAATACCATGTTTCTTTGTATCCACCAAAACATATACCACACTACTGCCTTACTAGTACTACTACACTACTACTGCACCACTGCTGTATTACTACTAATGCACTACTACTACTGTAACAGTACTACTACACTACTTTCACAATACAAAGAGAATACCATGTTTCTTTGCATCCAACTACTACTGCACTACTGTAGTACTACTACAGTGACAAAGGAATGCTGTGTTTCTTTGTATCTGACAAAGCATATCCAGATTGACTTTTATACTACAATACTAAAGTACTACTACAGTACTACTACTGTGTACTCTACTGTACAAACAGAATACCAGGCCCACTACCACACCTGTTCCTTGAAACACGCCAGTGAATTAAAGGCTTTTCAACTTTTTTTCATGAAGAGTCCCTTAATTTTCTTTCTTTTCAGAATATTTCTTTTTACCTGAAAAAGCACATCTGGATTGACTGCTGTACTGCTACAGTACTACTACTACTGCACTACTTCTACAGTACAACCAGAAAACCATGTTTCATTGTATCAGATAATAAACATAAAAAAAACTACTAAGAAAACGAAGATAACCCGCACACTGACAACAAAGAATCCCTTCTCTCCCTTTGATTGTGCTCCAACAACAAAGTTTGCAGTGGAAAACAGAGGGTGCTATGCCGTCATCAGTCTGTCAGGCTGTGTCAGGCAAAGCATGTCCGGATCAACATTACTGTACAGGCATCAGTAAGTCTCTGCTGCAGATGCTGCTGGTTTGGGATTTTCACAGAATAAACTTATTTCTTCACGGAAGGCTCAGAAAGCAAAATGGAGGAGTGAGTGATTTTCTGTTGATTCCAGACTTTCCAGACCTCCTGTATCAATGAGGGTTATTATGATGAGCTATTACACCAACACCATTATCCATATGTGCTCAGTCTATGCGTATGCCTTGCATATCTCCGCCCCTTAGTTTCTGACTCATGCCAGTTCTGCCCTGTTGGATCGAGTTAGGGGACATGTTTCCTCCCAAAAAAAGTCCAGTCCAAAAGTGTTTTATTAAATGGGGATTCTCCATTGATTGTGACAAGATGGTTTGTGTGTGTGCGTGCGTGTGTGTGTGTGTGTGTGTGTGTGTGTGTGTGTGGGGGGGGGTTCCTAAAGCCATGAAAGTCCCTGTTGTGACCTAGATAGAGGCATCAAGGGAGGACACGAGGAATGAGAATGGAAATAAAAGGCTGCCTGAAAGAGAAAAGAGGCAAAAAAAAGGGGGTGAAAAGAGATAGAGAGGAAAAAGGGAGGAGGAGGAAGGAGAAGGGAGAGCGAGGAGGGATTGCAGAGAGGGAGGGGGGTTCGGTCTCGGGGTAGACGATATATTGAGTTCATGAAGGGAGGATGAAACACTCTCTCTCTCCCTCCACCTCCCTCCCTCCCTCCACCTCCAGCGCAGCGATTCCCAGTCCGATTGGCAGAGGAGGAACTCTCTCCACTTCCGCAGCTAGGGGGCACTCTGATCTTTTTTTTTCCCCCGACCGCTCCCGTTTTCCCACAGTGCCACTGGCCCAAGGTCATGCTTTTGCACAGGCTGGCAGCCCTGCATCCCCTCCAGCTTAGCATTAGTATTCTGCTAGCCAACCAGCAGACTGCATTGTAAGGGAATGAAACCCTCCTGTCTGCTGCACAGCCTTCACTCATAGCACCGTTCATTTTGGCTCCTGATGAGACCATTCGCAATGGAAATGACGTGTGTGTGTGTGTGTGTGTGTGTGCGTGTGTGTGTGTGTGTGTATGTGTGTGTGTGTGTTATAGAAAGTTATTTAGACCTGCTGACAGATTGGGTCACGTTCTGATTAAGCAATCATCTGTGACTGCGTGGGTTTAGCATGTTTTGTTCCAAAACAAGTTATTAACCTTTTTAAGACGTTTGCCTACAGAATAGTCATATTTTTTAATGATGCAATCAGTTGTGTGTGTGTGTGTGTGTGTGTGTGTGTGTGTGTGTGTCAAAACAGTTTTGTTCCAAAACAAGTTATTAGCTTTTTTTAAGACCCTTACAGTCATATTTTTTGATGATGTAAAATCCTCTGTATTTCTGAAATATCAAGCAGTTTATAACCCCCCCGCCCACACACACACACACACACACATCATTCCTCCTAGTGAAACTGCATGTGTTTGTATTTTAAGGTTTATGAAGGCTGATACTGATATTGTTGGGTTAAAGCTGCCAATATTTGGTGTCGATATTCAATATCTTTACATTTGACCATTTCATTTTCCTGCCCATAAAATTCCAAGTATTCTGTGTTTTCACCCCAGAATGTTATTCTTGTCAGGGTGGAAAAGCCTCTGAAACAGCAGTCAGACCATCATGGGACACTAAAACTCTCCACTGAAAGCCAGACTCTTTTAGGTGGGTTAGCTGTTGAATACTTTAAGGAAGGAAGGACGGAGGGGAAGAAGGAATGAAGGGAGTTAGGAAGGAAGGAAGGAGAAATGGCGTAAGGGAGGAAGTTAAGAAAGGAAGAATAGAGGGAGGGAAGGAAGTAAGGAAGGAAGAGGTAGAGTTGAGGAGTTGTGTTGGGGATGAAAGCAAGGGGAGGGAGCAGAAAAGGGAAGGTAGAAAAGCAAAGATGGAGGGAAGGAAGGAAGGAAGGAAAAAAACATGCTATAGCTTCATTGAAGCTATAGCTAGCTAAAGCATTGAAGCTTTGGTATCTTTGGAAACCTTGGGATCCTGACTAGAATTTACAGCTGCAATAAGTGATTTTTCTGACCACTAGAGGGCATCAGAAACTGCAACACACTTGCAAATAAAGCACAGCAAAGCCACTGCACTACAGAGGCCTACGAAGGACAAATGCATAAAGTAATGCTAATAGCTAAGCTAAACGTACCTGCTGAGAAATGTCAGATTTTTCTCCCGCTGAAGGTTACATGTCCCACAATGACAAGTGAAGATGCAGGTAGCAAGTTTACTAGTTTAACAAGTTTACTCGCTCGCTTCATCGATTCTGCCATTACGAGAAGTTTTTTCAGGAATGTGAGGGGGAGAGCGCCGCTTTGAAACAGCGAGGGAGGAGACAAGCTAGTTTTAAAAAAAGAAAAGCTACCGAATGGAGCGGGTGGAGCTTCGAGTCGGTCCGGGTTTTGACAGCAAGCTTTAGAAAAGAGGTGAAAACAGCAACACAGCTGACTGCTGTGTGGATATTGGTTTATATCATTATGTCTCCATGAAATCTCCACATAGCACACGTTAGTTTCAGGATTGGTTATAAGGTCTGATATCGCTTATTGCAGGTTTAAAATAAAGTCTCACCAGTTTGTGCTTGGCGTCGGTGAGGTGCGTCTCCTCGTAGCTGTCGTCGTGGGCCGTCCAGCTGTAGGAGACCAGGAAGTGCAGGATGGGGGGGTGGTAGGTGACCTCGGGACGGGCCCAGCGGACCACCAGGGCGCTGCTGTTCACGTGCTGCACCTTCATGTTGATGGGAGCGCTGCTGCACACTGGAGGAGGAGGAGGAGAGAAAAAGAGGGAGGAGAGGGAGGGAGGGGGATGAGGCAGGAGAGGTGAGGAAATGTGGAAAGGGGGAAAGAGGGAAAGGAGGAAGGGATGAATGAAAGAAGGAGGAAAGGATGGAGGGAGGGAATGAGGGAGGCAAGGAAGGCAGGAATGAAAGGCGGAGGGAGGAAGGAAGGAGGAGTGAAAAAAGGAGGATGGAGCGGGGGAGAGAAAAAGAGGGGGGAGAGGGAGGGAGGAGAGGAGGGTAGAGGGAAAGGAGGAAGGGAGGAATGAAGGAAGGAGGAAAGGAAGGAAGGAGGGAGGGAGGGAGAGAGGGAATGAGGGAAGCAAGGAAGGCGGGAATGAAAGATGGAGAAGGAAGGAAAAGAGGAAGGGATGAATGAAGGAATGAGGGAAAGGAGGAGGATGGAGCATGGGAAAAAAGATGGAGGAGCGGAAGGAAGGGAGGGAGGGAGGGTGGTGAGGCAGGAGAGGTGAGGAAATGTGGAAAGAGGGAAAGGAGGAAGGGATGAATGAAGAAAGGATGGAAGGAGGGAATAAGGGAAGCAAGGAAGGAAGGAATGAAAGAAGGAGGGGAGGAAGGAAAGGAGGAAGGGATGGATGAAGGAAGGAGGGAAGGGAGGGAAGGAAAGGAAGCGGGAAGGAGAGAGGGCGGCAATGAAGGAAGGAAGGAGGAAAGGAGGAGGGAAGGAACAAAGAAAAGGATGGTGGGAAGGAGAGAAGGAAGGAAAGGAAGGAAGGATGGAGGGAACAAAGGAAATGATGGATGGAAGGAAGGAAAAAAGTGAGGAAGGAGAGAGGAAAGGGAGGAAAGGCAGGAACACAAGATCGGAGAAAGAGGGAAGGAAAAAGAAGGTAGGAAGGAAAGAGAGGAGGAGGAGGGCGGTAAGGAGAGAATAAAGGAAGAAAGGAAGGGTTATGAAGGAGAGAAGGCAGAGCAGGAGGCAAGAACAAATGAATGCAGGAATGAAGGACAGGGAAGGAAGGAAGGAAGGAAGGAAGGAAGGAAGGATGGCAAGAGCAAGTGAGAATAAAAGAGAGAGGGAGAAAAAGAGAATGAGAGAATTTAATGACTGAATACACTGGCTCAGCTTGTGGTTCAAATACACTTCATAATCTCCAACACAGCAGAGAGAGAGAGAGAGAGAGAGAGAGAGAGAGAGAGAGAGAGAGAGAGAGCGAGAGAGAGAGCGAGAGAGAGAGAGAGGGAGAGAGAGAGAGAGAGAGGGGGGGAAAGAGAGAGAGAGAGAGAGAGAGAGAGGGAGAGAGAGAAGTGAGCTGTGTGTGAGCGTGAGTTGTATCCATGATGTGTTATTAATATTGCTGTGAGACACTCTGAGTCACCCAGACAGCTCACACACACACCCACACACACACACACACACACACACACACCTACACACACACGCACACACACACACACACCACAACACCATCCACTCACATACATGTATGTATGTATGTATGACTGGACTGTCCACACATACGTACACACCAACTACCCAGAATGTAGACACACACACACACACACACACACACACACACACACACACGCGCATTTTGTCTAGGGGCTCAAATAATACATGAGTTCATATATAGTTGCCTCCAGGCAATATTCACCCGACCTGCTTCAAATATCTGGCAGTGAAAGATATGAAGCCAAACATATAAACATCGTATGTTTATTTAATATGAATTTAACAACCCTCTCTCTCACATAGTAACCTCCATTATTGTCATGCCCTGCCATGCAGTGGCTGCTATTGTCCACTAGATGTCTCTGTTTGACCAGTGTGCTACTTTGCTCAGCTGGAAGATGGATAGATTTTGTTTTATTTTAGATTTTACATTGTTGTATTCATTATTATTATTATTATTATTATTATTATTATTATTATCATTAGCAGTAATAGTAGTAGTACTAGTAGTAGTAGTAGTAGTAGTAGTAGCAGTAGTAGTAGTCCTAGTAGTAGTAGCAGTAGTAGTAGTAGAAGAAATAGTAGTAGTAGTAGCAGTAGTAGTAGTAGTAGTATTAGTAATATTACTACTACTACTGCACAAATAGTAGGCTAACAATAGAAAAGCCCCCCAAAACACCCAGATATTTCCTTTTACAAAACTAAGACACTCCCATGTTAGTGTCAGATGTCTGAAAATACACCTACATTAAAACTGTTCACAAACCTTCCTCTTACATGTATATTATAGTGTGTGGATTGACATTGAAGCACAGAATTGTCAACATTTTCATATGGACATGGCACCTCAAAGTCCCAATAGATAGAAAGTGTGTGGAGTTCCAACCTGAAGTCAGGCTACAGCAAGGGCTTCCCATCATAACCAGCAATGTCTTCTCTGACCCAGTCTGTCATCACTTGTTTTAAGTTTCAGTGAAACCTAAAACATAATACAAGTGTTGTCATTTTATATCTTATCATATCCTTCTGTTTTTGTTGTCAGACAAGCTCACAACTAGCTAACAAGCTAATGTTAGCATCTAGTAACTCTCTAGGAGTTTTTGTCTCCTTAATGTCGGAGTTTCAGTGAAACCTAAAACATTATGTAAGTGCTTTAACGTACATATTTTTCTGTTTCTGTTATCAGACAACTTCTCACCCGTAAAAACAGTAGCTAACAAGCTAACGTTACCACCCAGTAACACTGAGTTTTTGTCTCCTTTTGCAGCCGGTCCAGTTTTAAAAATACCAAGAAGTTACTGAGCATGCTTCTGCACTGCAAATACATGGAAATCTCTAAAAACAGCTAACATGTCAACATGCAACCAGCTTTCGTTAGCAGTAGCTGGGCAATTAGCATTTTTGTGATTGAAGAAAAGTGGATTTTGGTTGTCATTTTATTTCTCTGACTTTCCTTTCTGCTTACAGTAGGTCTCATCAAATGCAGTGGTTCCCAAACTGGGGTCCAGGGACCACCAAGGGATCTGGGTGTGGGTTCCAAGGGAGAGGAAGTTTAATTTCACTCTTTAGAGGTTAGCACATTGAGGAAATGTAAGTCACCGTTTCTCCATAGGTTTCCTCCCCACTTACAGGATATCGCCTAATTCTGCAAGCCATAGCTAACAACAAAATTCTCTCAAATAGGGTTCCTTGGGAAAAAATCTTATTGAATGTGGGGTCTACATTAATATGGATGTATTTACGGGTCCTTGACATGAATAAATTAGGGAACCTGTGATCTAATGGATCCAGGTGCCTCTTGGATAGCCATTATTTGCTAGGAACAGATGCAGAAGCGAAGCACACATAATACTTCATTCTAGAAAAAACAAATTAACAGCTCTGATTTTTTTTTGTGTATCTTTGGCAAGCAGCCATGATATGAAGGGGGATAAAACTCACCAAGGTGTGTGGTTATTGAAAAATAATGCAACGTGTCAAGGCAACTCCTAATGCAAAGCCCCGGTGTGAAGCATTATGTTTTGATAACCGTACAGCTCTGGGTGCAGGGTCGCGTTAACCGAATATTTTCCGTCATTGACGGAATTTTTTTAACAATGACGGAAAAATCTGAAGGCCGTCCGTCATTTTGACAGATTACACTGAGGGCGATCTACCCTAACGTTAAGTAATTCACACGCAACACTGTCAATAACCACATGTAGACCACCTGTAGTAGACCCCCCTGTCCAGTTGGTGGCGAGTGTGCATATTAATTAGCTATTGTTTACTCATCTTGTCTTTGATCTCACTCTCCTTGGAGCGCGTCTGTGACCACTACGGTTCACAGAGGGGTGCAGCTCCGCGCCCCTGGTGTAGAAGGATCGCATGCGAAGTGAGTGCTTGCAGGATCGGGAAGTCCCACGTTCAGAGAGTCTTGCCGACTTCTGATCACTTCCCTGGGAGAAATGTTCTCCGACCTCTGGCTGCAGTGGCGCTGGTAATTCCAGTCTCCAGTGTGGCAGCAGAGTGCGGGTTCAGCCTTCAGAACAAAATTAAAATGGCCATGACAAGCCGTCTGTCTGAGGCAAAGACGCAAAACCTAATGACAATCGCCTCTGCAGCAATCTCCCTTGATGCGTTTGATTACGCTCAAGTGAGCACCCAGTTTAAGTCCATGCGGACCAGGAGGAAGGTTTGAGTTCAGGCTAGGCTACAGCAGGTCAATTGAGTTCAATTTAATTTCTTGTAAATGGTTTGTTCATATTTTAATTGTAATTGTCTAATTCTGTAAAATTGCATCGTTCATATTTGCCTGTTTAGGATGGTCGGTGTCTTTGCTCGTTCATCTTTTCTCTCTTACTAGTGCAGTGCCCGTTCGCGGCCCTGCTGCACAGAGCGCTGTTCGCTTGTTTATTCAAAGTTTATTAATATTGAACGTGTCTCGTGTCCAAATTGCACAAAATCCGACACTGCACGTCCTTGGGTCCCCAGCAATACACCCGCCAAGTGTGAAGTAGATCGGACGAACGGTTCTCGAGATATATATATATATAAGGACAGACAGACAGACAGACCGACAGAGATTCCTTGCTTTATAGTAGCCTATGATAAATGCATAATCTAAGTTTGTTCTTCTGTATATTAAATGTTATTGTGATCGATTGTTTTTGAAAATTAAATGCTATTAAATAGGCTATGTCTCATTATCATTAAAAAAAATGAAAATTAAAACGACGGGTAATAATAGATTATGACGGAATTTTTACGACCCTGTCCGTCAAAATGACGGACAACGAGAAAGTCTAACGCAACCACTGTCTGGGTGTATTATTATCCTTTATATTTGTCTGTTGATATACTGTATATATGATCAGTGTGAGCCTTGGTAATAACAAAGTAATATACTACTCAGTATTCGGTAATTTGTTACACTATTCATTGTATTACTTTTGTGGGAATATTTCCACTCAGAGAAAGTCAACTTTCAAGTCATTTCTCACTGAAGTTATACAGATATTTACAGATATTTAGATGGGTGATAACAAAAATAACAGCTTAGTTGTTTAAATGGTAACTGTATATAGCAATTCGTTACAGTACTCGTTACTGGGAAAGAGGGAGTAGTGCATTACCACCCAGCAATGCATATGACGATTATTCCAAACACTGTATCGCATTATGCAAATGCTCAAGGTAATATGATGATGAACACGGCTTGATTGGGAATAGGGCTCACGTGCCTGGTGGAACCAAATTGATTAGCTCGCTCATAAAGAGCTACAGTTTTTCTATTCATAACCTGGAGTCGAGTCCCATGTGGCTTAGCATTACTAAAGCCATTAGTCACACACACACACATGCACAAAGTAGAACACACACATGCACAGACACACACACGATTTGGAAGTCAAGCAGTGAATGACCTCTATAGACAGAGAGCGTATTTAACAGATTATATCAAGCTGGGCCCAGTCAGGCATGCACTGTGTGTGTGTGTGTGTGTGTGTGTGTGTGTGTGTGTGTGTGCGCGTGTGCATGCTCCTATAATGCAACAACTCAAAATGGGCCGCTTTAAAGAACAATGCTCATATTCCCTGTTTGTAACGCAACTGAAAGGGTTTTGTAGCCCAGGAAGTGCTGTGTGTCTGGCAGGGTGATGAAGAGATCCTCTTATGGCTTTCATCAAAGACGAGGGGGGCATCACACACACACACACACACACACACACACACACATACAGGGGACAGGTCTGGATGGCAGTGAGTGATGGAGACCAGAGCCCAATCACACAGAACAGAACATGGGGGGGGGGGGGGGGGGTATGACACAGGTAGTAGACACAGGGGACACTCTATCTCTCAAAGTCTCTCTCTCTCTCTCAGCTCTCTGAGAGGCCATTTGGAGGAGGAAAGGACATCTTTGGCCCTGCAGCGTTTCGACCACAGTTGATAGATGACCAGGCCTTGATTGGGGTGGGTTGGGGGGTTGGAGTGGGAGGGATGTAACGTGTACTGTGCAGACTTTACTGTGGATAGCAGGTGTTAGAGGTGCACTGACAGTATCTGTAGTATCGGGATCGGTGCTGATTCGGCTGTCAAGTACTCAGATCACAAAACAAACAAATGAACAACAAATGGTCACTGGTGGGTAAGCTTGGGCCATATCCAAAATGTTATATCCTGATAATATTGTATATTGTATATTGTGATATTTTGGCGGGACAGCCCCGCCAAAATATCACAATATACAATATTATCGGCATTTGCCGGGGACGAGGGGGGGCATTTGAGACCGTAGAAAACATTGCAATATTCAATATTATTGAATATCGGCCTTAGCCTACTGGTTGGTACTATACTCTCTCCATTAAATGTAATATTTATTTATCTAGAGAATATAAAAAACATGCCAAAAATGCCTTCAACAGACAACAATCAACAAGTAAATGCAGCAAATACCAAAGAGACACAAAGTAATCACTGATTTGCAGGTTTGATGGCAATCAGGTGGGAGCATAAAGCAGACAACCAATCATATGCGTAGTACGATTGAAACAGTCCAATATGCATCGACAAAGGAAAAGACACTACGTGATTACTGACTGGCTAGTGTCTATCAAAGGGCATGACCCAATCTAAATGTGACACATTAAGCAAACAGTCGATCATATGGGAGGAGTCAAACAATCTAGTTACATTAATGGGGCTGACTGAACATATAACAAATATATCAGCAACAGGTAATGGGTAGTAAAGTCAGCCAATCATTTATTTATAACAGTTATTTCACTTTACTTAATACAGAATATAATTTATGACATGGCACGGATTATTTGAGTACAGAGCACTTATAATACGTTGTTGTGTGTTTGTAGCATAAATTGACTCATTGAAATGCAAGTTATAATACATTATAATGCTTGTCAGTCTACCTCTTATAGATATGTTAGGCTTGACCCGATTAGCGGCTGGATTCACAGCAAAAGAGGCGGTGGTACGGTGCAACCAAAGGTGTTTATTCACCCACAAAAATTACATAACAAGACAAAAATGACACTAAGTTGCAAAAAATGAGAGCATGGCTATGAGCAGCTCTCCAGGGTCCTACCAATAGCTGAGGCAGATGAACACTGGCAGCCTTTTACACTCTGCCTCAGGTAATTAACCTGGATGCTACCAACTATAGGGGTCACTTGCATAACATTCAACAATACAATACACTGCCCCCTTTAACCTACCAGTCTACATATCTATCCGATACATACAGTCAAATTGATGTTGCTCTCAAACAATAAATACTGCAACATATAAACAATATACATTTGAGTTCAAACACCCACACAACACCCCCTCTGCTATCCCATCACATGGTCCCTCCCGGAACTATATATATATAGGTGCTCGGACACCCCGGGGAACTCTTTTGCCCGAACACCCTGGAACACAGACAAGACAGCACAGGTAAGTGATTGCATGAACCAACAATTAAAACCCTTACATTGCACCACTGTAGTATTGCACTTAGAAATATATATTGCACTTAAGGTATTGCACTTAGAAATATTGCACTTGCCCATACCAAATCATGATATTCAACCAAACAATGAAAACCCATTTCATGTCAGGTTGAGTACTGAACATTTGTTTGTTTCCTTCAGGTGGAGCTTCAATCCTTGACCATGCTGAGTAACTGCTCCAGCAGGACAAGATAAAATAACTCACACAAACAAACTTAAAATGTTTAGTAAAATATATATTCAATAAAATACTTTAAATCATGACTCTGTTTGCAATTATTAATGCTGTGCAAATATTACTGTGCAAACTATGCTGTGCAAACCATTTAATAAATCAAAGTGTACAATACAAATGTGCAAATAGTGCAAAGGATTAGTAACGAAGTGTGCCTTCGTTACAAGATACCTAATCATAAGATATTTATAAATCATTATAATTTATATCTATAATGTTGTATGAGTGCTGTTACAATGTATCGATTAGCATGGTCTTACAATGCAGTATAGATGTTGTAGTCAAGTGTTAGAGAATAAATTACTGTAGTAGGGGTTGCATTTTCTATTAAATTCTTGCCAATTGTCTGCAAATTGCTTTCTATTTTATGTTTACTTGGCCGTTGCATGCAGCATATGGCATTTTCATATACGAGAGTCTGGGAGGCTACTTT
Source organism: Centroberyx gerrardi (assembly GCF_048128805.1). Classification (NCBI taxonomy): domain Eukaryota; kingdom Metazoa; phylum Chordata; class Actinopteri; order Beryciformes; family Berycidae; genus Centroberyx; species Centroberyx gerrardi. Next base: position 4,885,865 of record NC_136001.1, on the reverse strand, counting down.
GATGTAACCAGTCAGAGTCAGTAATGAGGAATTTGAGAGGGGGTAGAGTGCACCCTTGCTTCATGCTTCTCCAAACCTTTAGTCTGTTTGCAAAAAAGTGCTCATTGGAGTCAAGGGTAAGAGAATATTTGAAAAAAAAAGGAAGCAAAGGCATTATTCTTTTGTGTGCAAAAGTCAAAACAGCCTTTATTTTTTTTCTATGGCTACCCTAGGTGTCAATTACCTGTGCCGAAATATGTAGACAAAATAAAGCCTTTTTGAACACAAAAGAAGACTGCCGTTGCTTTGTTTGTCAGGAGAGAGGCTTTGTTCTGATTGGAGCAGGGTTTTTTTTTTCTTCTTCTCTTTTATACGTAGTTCAAAGTTGAGAGAGACAACAAAGATTGGGAAAGAGAAAGGGATGGATGACATGCGACAAAGATCCTGAGCAAGTTCCTCTTTTCAAACCGACCAATCGCAGCTGAGGATCATGTGAATCCCAGGACCCGGAGTTGCTCCTTTGACCTTTTAAGACCTTGATTTTGACTGGATCACTCTAGTCTCAACAACGTCCAAATACTATTCCTCTAAATTATCCATCCATCACGCATCAGTCCCTCCATCCATGCATCCATCCATCATTTCGGGCCAGGAGCTGCTCAGCTGCCAATCATTCAGGGACCCGAAATTAAATTAAACAATGGTTGATGGGAAACAGTCACTAGTAGGAGGTTTTTTTTGGCTGAGCCACAATGAACTGTAATATAGATTAGAAAAAGAAGGCGGACTGAGGGGAAAAAAAAGACAAGTACTTCAGTTACTGCAGATTTTGTTGAGGTTTTCATGCTACAAAGCCAACTGTGTGTGTGTATATGTGTTTGTGTGTTGGTGGGTGGAGAGGGGTTATAGGCCAGGCAGGTCGACTGATGGAACTGTAAACACACACATACCACACACACACACACACACACACACAAACTCCGTTCCCAAACCACTCAGCCGTAATGTAGCATGTTGCGGAGTGAAGTGTGTAGGTGGCATGCGGTCGGTCTCTCGTTTTCTCTGCTCTGCTTATCCTGTCTCTATATTTCATTTTCCCTCCTCTCTCCTCTTCCTCCTCCTACTCTTCCTCTGCTGGCCTTATAGATTCGCTTACAGCAAATGTGTCCGGCTGCAGCTTTCAAGGACATACCGCACGAGCGCGGAGCACACAGTAGATGTACTCTACATGAAGGTGTGTGTCGGGGGACCGTGTGTGTGTGTGTGTGTGTGTGTGTGTGTGTGTGTGTGTGTGTGTGTGTGTGTGTGTTTATGCGCGTACACGTCTAGGTGATGCTCCTCTTTCCTGGTCGACCATATGGAAGCGGGTAGAGGAGGGAGGGAGGGGACAAACCCTGCTAGGACAGTTGACACAGCACAGATGCTAGGCCACACACAAGCACATACAAACTTACACACAAACACATGCATACAGGCAGACACATGCATACACACACACACACACACACACACACACACACAATGTGTGGTGTTGTGCGAGTGGTAATGAGGCAGGAGTGGGAGGATGTCTGGTGTGCCTCCCACTGCCTTATGCTAGGGGAGTTACCCGGCTCGCTGGTAAAATGACAGAGAACATTCGAGACCACACACACACACACAAAGACAGTCAGTTTCCTCTGGGCATCTGAGCAACACTGTGAATATCCCTCATCTGTTAACATTAGCAAATGTCACCAGCAGTCAGGAATAATATGGGAACACTGGACCAGTTTGAGTAGCAAGAGAGGAAACTTGCATGGTGCCATGTAGCTGAATGGGTATAGAGCAAGGCACTAACACTGCCAGGGATGTGGGTTCTATTCCCTATCAAACTCAGGTATCGCATAAATTCCAATTCCCATTCCTAGACATTCCCATTTTTGGCCCATTTCTGCCCAGAGATGAGCAGAAATAGAAGTCATATTGCTATAAAGCACACTTCGAAGCTTAAACGACCATAAAACACTGAATTTCCACTGAACCTTCCGGTCCTTTTGCTGATGGTACTGAACCTGACTTGGACTGTGCAGAGAGAGATACGGCAACAATACGTTCATAGTTTAGGTTTTAGGTATCATACCATATTTCTGTGTGAATAAAGAATAATTTCTTATAATATCCTGTATTTCCCAAATATATATTGTTTTACTTAGTCCTTGGTCGGACATATTTACACGTTTAGACAAAGCATCTCATATTTATGTCTGATATCACAGTGTTCCCTACCTCAACACCACAAATAACCAGATCTGGTGTGAGTTTAGAAGAATTCCCAAAAACGAACATATAATCCTACGCTGAATAGTTTAACATGCAATTTCTTGTAATCCTCAAACACCTCAGGCATAATATGAAACATGGAATACACATGACTTAGTCTTTGCAGGCTATCGCCTTATTTAACACATCCCAATGCTCTAGCAGCTGAGTGAGCAAACATGCAGCACATCAGCTTTTAAAGTCAGATGTTCATCCAAACTTAAGCCAATGTGCTTAAATTGCTTATTATATGACTGTCCTCTTGTACCCACAATATAAATAAATTGATGTTTATCCACATAGTTTTTCCTAAAAATGATCAATTTGAGTTTTGTCCTGACTTACCACAAATCTCCATTTCCAACACTGCCGGGCAACAATATTCTGTAGATCATCTTCAGGCTCAGGCAGTAAAATTCTATCATCACCATATAGCAAGATACCAACAATCATATCAGCTACTTTAAAACCCAATTTAGAAGAGCCAAGTCATTATCATAAAGCAAAAACAACATCATCCAACAGTGTGGGAAATCACCCTGTTCTAAATTCATTAACCTGTATACATGCATCAGCGTATCTGCAGATTCCAGGAAGCCAAATGTAAAATGTTTAAGAGCTTTTTAATGCGACCTGGAATTGAATTTACAATTTAAAAGCCAGATTTCTGATTGAACATAGCTAATGAAAGTTGTGAAACTATACATGGGCAATATAAGAAAAAGACACCAGGAAATTAATTGTTAAGGGACACAAAGTCCAAGAGAAACCTGTTATAGTGAAAAAATAAGACCTCTAATAACTGGATTTAAGACTTTTTAAACCCTTAAATTGAGATAATTTTTAAGACTTTTTCAAACTTTGAGGATCCATGGATAGCTGCATAGAAGTTCCCATCCACTCCAGAAATTATTAATCTGTATTCAATCCCAAATCCCTGTTTACCCAATCAAAAGGCTTCTGGATGAAACATGCAAGAGTTGATTCACCATCTCGGAAGTCTTGCTTGAATAATAGAGGAACCACAATAAATATGATCAATATTGCCCACTAATTTTTGGAAGAATTTTGCTCATCAACGGGCCAAAACCAGACATTTTTTTGAAGATTCAGTTGAGTTGATTCATAGTTTCATACCTTTGATTTATCCATGATAAATAATTCAAACAAAACATTAAATAATGTAGGGAACCGAAGCATTTCATTGGAAATATCAATATTCTGGCAGCTTTCCTTTCTTTACCTTTCTCTTTCACTTCCTCCGCCTCCTCAACAGTGAAATTTGCATTTGGAAACCGATTATTTACGTACTTTTTTTTCTCTACCGCTTTTTTACTTTATTCAACATCCATTTCCTTTTAAAAAATACTTATCTCTTCCAAAAAAAGTAATCAAACCATTTTTGTAAAACCAAGCTACATCCCCTATTTTCTAATTTCAATATGATTAAACTTCCTGGGACTTATTTATTAATGGGTTTCGAGTTTGTACTACATAACCAGTGTGCATTTCACTGAACATAACTTTTTGTCAAATTTGAAAAAGCATATTTTATTTGAATTATTTAACTTCTTTCTCTTCATTTCATTGTCTTTACACTTTATAAGAATCCCTTCTCTGCTATTCTCAGATAAGATAGGTTCCGTTTTCTGTAAGGCTCAGTTCCTACTGGGGCACCCCATGTTGTTAAAATGTATGAACTCATTATACTGTGGTGCTTTGGATAAAATTGTCCATCAAATGACAGATGTCGAATGGATTGTGATCTAGCTATGCCCTATATTCATATGTCCTTTTTCTGTTGCGTAACTTCAGCAAGGAATTTGGTGCAGTATTACCACCTGGTGTCGCAAAATTTGGTGAAATGAGTGCGAAGTTGCCTTTAAAAATCCCTTAATTTCAAGTTTCTTGAACTATTAAGCATTACCGGCTGTCAAAGTGCATTTGCTGTGTTCCATTTAAGGTCAGAAGTTGGAAATTCCCAGCTGGTGGGTTGTAACTGCAACCTCGTACGGTGCGTTCCAGTTTTCCAGCTCAGAAAAACCAGGGGAGAAACATGGATGCCCGTTAGATTCTATTATCCAATCACGACGAACGCTCCGCCCCCTACCTTTGGACGCCTCTGTGCCATATGGGCTGCTGCCGCTGTCCGTCAGGTCGGGCAGCCAGGCGTCTTTGACGGCCGACTTGAAGACGTGGCGGTTGTCTAAGCTCTGGATGGGCCGGAAGTTGCTGCGCAGATACTCCACCGACTTCACGTGGTCCTGCTGCTCTGTGGTGAAGATGGAGTAGAACGCCTCCAACTGGGGCCAGAGGGAGCGAGCGAGCATGGGAGATAGAGGTGGAGAAGAGAGGGAGAGAGAGAGAGTGAGAGAGAGAGAAGAGTTAGTGCAAGACATACAGTAACTCATATCCTGTGGCCATTTCGAGGTGGTCATTTTGCATCCCCCATACAATAGAATTTCATTCAATTGGGGATGCAAAATGTGCATGGTCCTGCTGCTCTGTGGTGAAGATAGAGTGGAACGCCTCCAACTGGGGCCAGAGGGTCGAGCGAGCATGGGAGATAGATAGAAATGGAGAAGAGAGAGAGAAAGAAGAGAGAGGGAGAAGAATTAGCACAAGACATAACATTTTGGGGTGGTCATTTTGCATCCCTCATGAGTTTCATTCACTTGGGGATGCAAAATGTGCAAGTAGCCCAGAAGATATGAAACAAGGACGCAAGGCAAACACTGAATCTAAAATACAAGATAAGAAAAGATGAAACTTTAATGATCCCCGTGGGGAAATCAAAGAAAAAATAGAATATAAATAAGAATATAGCAAACGGGGGAAATTAAGCACAGGCATCCAAAAACTCCAATGTGTCAAGAACATAGAGTATTAAATAGAAATGTATGAATGAAACATATGGAAAAAATATAAGGCATGATGGTGTGCAAAATAGCCGTGGGACCCTGAGACAGAGAATAAAATAAATGAAAAATATGTACTCTACAATATGAAAATGAAAATATACTGTAATAACACACACTAATATATAAAATGTACAGGTAAGTGATGCGGGCTAGTGATTTGAGGCTAGTGCACAGAAATAGTGTGCATAAATTGCACTTGCAAGCTATAAACTACATGAAAGATGTAGAAAAAAAACAGTATAAAAAAGCAGTATAAAAAACTAGCTTGCGCAGCAAACATTTAGACATTGAGTAGATGTTGATACGATGGCCTGCTCTAGTGCTGAAAACAAATATAGCACCAAAATGAAAGTTGAGAAAATCTCCGTCGTCGTCCACAGCTGCTACCTGCATCGTTCTGTGAAATCAGCACCTAAATATCTTTCTGATATCAGCTCAAAACAGTTCCCGACACTATTTTAAGATGAATTTTTACCATGCCGTCAACATCATATTTTGAAAATTGGCCACCTCCTGCAAGTCGCCATCCGTCAAACGCTTACTGGGTGGCCAGACACGGCACTAGAGATGGATTTGCACTATATGGGATTGGAATGGCGTCTTTCTGTCTGTGCTGGCAGATGGATACTCCGCGCGATGGGTTTGGTACCAATGCACAAGGACAAACAGCTTGTGAAGGGGTGGCCCGGCTGAGAGAGAGCTTGTTGCGTGAGGGTAAGTGTCTTGGGGGGGGGGGTATCTGAAGACAGCAAATTCTTCATGTGACTCTCTGTGTGCCATATGTGCCATCAGGTGTTCCACAAAAAAAAAAAACGGCACCAAACAAAATAAGGCATCCTTCTGGAGCCTTGTGGGAAGGGAGTGCCCTCGTTTTGATACCGTAACGCGGACTGAAGAAGTGCTTCTGCGACCCGCTGATGTGGAAGACAACGCTCCTCCGCTCGCTCGCCCTGTGGCCTCCCGGGAGAGAACGAGACGCAGAACAAACCGGAGAATGAACACACACACAAAGAAAAAAACAAAAAAACATAAAGATCAGAGGTAAAATCAAAAAAGAGCAGATGGGGGAAAGTCAGCCAGAGCTTGTCCGGGGAGGAATGTGATTTGCAGCAAAAACCCCCGACAGCATCACCTCCTCCCTCCCTCCCCCCCCCCCCCCCCCCGAGCTGCTGCGAAATGGCATGTGAAAGAAATCAACACCCAGAAAACAACAATCTCCTAGCCGGGGAATTATAATAAAGCAGTGACCAGCTTAAGGGATGACTTTTTAAGATGATGAAAGTCAAATCTGTGCATCAAAGCAAAGGATTAATAGGACAAAAAAAAAAAAAAAAAGCCTAAGCCCGATTACAGTGTTTACCCAGCAGAAGTAAACCTCAGGGTTTAGGGTGGAGAAAGACAGAGGGATAGAGGTAACACTGCCTGATAGAAGAAAAGGATAGATCTTATCCATTGTATAGCTCTGTAACCTACTCCTTTGTGTTGAAGGAAAAATCACCCCTCGGATACTCTTACACTGTTCCATATCATCTGTGATGTTCAATGCATTCCAGGAGTTATTTTGTAAGGAAGTGTTGTAACTAACTTTTTTGCCCTCAACCTGTCTACTTGTCTAACTTGAGTCAGTGATTTTACATTTCCCAGAATGCCTTTTGACAGCCCCAAAGAGGGCGTGAACTTGTTGCATTCAATCAAAGGTGGGTGTACGGCTAGCCAACTAGTTCTTGAACATTGTACGCTGTATGATTGTTGAACGTCGGTGCAAAACGGCCGCTCTAGAAAGAAGCTCTTGGATGGGAACCTGGTGGATGCTGTTTCCGATGCAGACTGATTTTCATAAAATATCAAAACTCATACTTAAGGAGGTCCAGACTATTCCCAGTGATAATCTCTAGAAGAAGAAATAGCCACGCTCTCCTACTTACATTTGCTGACATTTATTTTACACACCAGTGTTTCAGTTATTGTGCTTCAACTGGATGTAGAAAGCAGTCCAGTAGTGGTGATCAATTATCAGTCGGCAATTAGAGAGATTACAAACTACAATGCATAATTCAGTTCATTAATTCATCAACAGAAAACATGTTTTTCTATCCAGAGAGATATATCCTAGAGAATATACAATATAATCCGCAATTCTATCCTTTCCGTACTAGTTATGGAGACCTGGAAACAGCAGGTCTGAACTACTGCTGGATCCCCACTGTGTGTTGGTGTGTGTGTGTGTGTGTGTGTGTGTGTGTGTGTGTGAGTGAACTAAGTGCTTTCCTGAAAGTGTGAAATCATAAGTGCCTCTCAATGTGTGTGTGTGTGTGTGTGTGTGTATGTGTCTGTGCAAGTGGGAGATTAAGAGCATTTTCTGAGAATGCTCACAAATGTATGGCTATACTGTGTGTACCGTCTGAACTGTGTTTGCCACAAAGATCATTAGTGTGTGTGTGTGTGTGTGTGTGTGAGAGTGACTGTTATTTATGGCCTCCAATCTCTGTGTCCCCTCACACAGTGTGGATTGCAGTAGTCGACTATAGGCTAGAAATGCTCAGCCATTCCTCCACTTCTAGATCAAATACAAACAACACTGGCACCATGTGAAAACCCACATGTGAATTCAATGTACATGTGCTTTTTGGACACATGTTGGTTTTCATACTTGTATTTTCTGACATCACATGACAGTTTTTACTTCAGATGTGACCATTTTTTTCACATTTTCACCTGCCATTACACGTCAATATTTGTTTCACATGTGAAAACGTCATTTCACATGCACAGACAATTCACATGTGCAAGTGTCACCTTCATGTGGGAAATGGGAAAACATATGAAACCCGACGTGTCCAAAAAGCACATGTGCTTTGAATTAACGTGGGTTTTCACATGTGACTTTTTTGTAAGGGATTGCTACAACTTTTCAACATGTTTAACTCGTTGGAGCGACCACAGCCAACATGGACAATTGTTGTGGTGCTCCTTGTTATCGGCAGGTATTTTACAATCAACTGATATTAGTATCTTCTTCTGAAAGACCTCAAGGAGCAAAGGAGACATCAGTGCCGCCATGTTTGTCACCTGTCTTGACAGACTTCAGCAAGTGGGAGATATAACAATAATACAAAGAATTCCTGCACGTTCTACTTGTGATGACCACTAGGTGGCCGACCTGAACGTTATTTCCCAGTCGGCAGCTTGTATTTACGGTATATCTGATATGATGTGAACGTGGCATAAGCCGTCGTGGGTTGGTGACATTTCAAACACATGGTCTAACTCGCACACACCCACACACACACACACACACACACAAATACACACGCGGGAAGTCCATATGTCTGTTTGAAAGGAAGGCATTTTAGGTGAGTTGTTGTGTAAGAGCCGGAGCATCGATCCACTCTAAAAGCAGGCCCAAAGCAATGGCTGTCACTCCCCCTGACCTACTTCAACTATCATCCAAAACAAAAGACTAGGAGCGAGAGAGAGGCGAGAGAGCGAGGCAGCGAGACAATAACTAGAGTCACCATCGGTGTTAATTCTCTTTCCACCCTCCTCCTTTTATCTCTCTCCATAATGTTTTCTCTGGAGAGTAGCGCAGGGAAAAAAAAAACGGGGGGAAACAAAAGGACTTCAAAAGAGGCCTTTAAACATGTTGAGAAAGACTGGCTAATGGTCAGGAATCAACAGCCAGAGGACAGGAAGGACGGATGATGTCTCCATAGTTATTTTCCTTGTTTGCTCTTTATCGACTAATTCCCTGAGTCCATATTCCTCCGGTTTTTGCATCATTTCCCATGTGTTCCCGTTTCTTCACCCTTTGCTTTTCACCATACTTTGGTAAAATGCACAGAAAACATGTGAAATGAAATCCCAATATCACATGGTACCCTCCGTATCACAGGGAATTATTCATCGTGGCTGCAATCTGAAGGGCGAAACTGAATCATCGGAAAGGGCATGGCATGGCAGAGTCACGGCATGCTGCGCTTCATCTTCCCCTCTCCGCCTTTCTTTTTCAGTCCTTTCTCTCTGTCTTGCCGTAATTCGGGGGAGGCCAACCTAGAAATCCCCCTCCATTACACCTGCGGTCGCCACTGTGAGCCTCGACCCAACGCGACACAGCTGACACTTTGGCGCCGAAGCCAGCCAAGGAACCCTCACCGCTCCAAATCGAATCCGATCCATTTGACGTGATGTTCTATTCAGCCGCGGTTCTTTACCCTCGAAATGAGGGCAAAATGTTTCAACCCTCTTTGACGGCTATGTGCAGAACTTTACGTAATCCTCCGCTATCTTTGCAGAATTCATTAATGCCAAGTGAAAGTAGGCTGGATGGGAAAACAAGTTTTGTACAGTCCCACGGCGCATTCATGACAATGATGTATATAGTTCTTTCTGGATTGTTGGAGTTGTGTGAAAATTCACAGCTAAGGTGTGAAACTTCATAAAAAATAAAAAAAAAGTTTAATTTTCACAATCATAGAACTTTTCCTTCCTTTTATTAATAGGATGCTGCTTGTCTAGGATCCATACTTCAGCGTTCTGTGTTGTGTCAGACAGAGCTACAAAACTCTAGGCTATCTCTCTCGTTCTGTGCTGGGTTCAGGTGTAAAGTGTTACAAGCTGCTGTTCCCTAACACTGGGATAACATTTAATCCATAATGCGTTTCTGTTGCTGCACACTATGTGAAGCATTCTACATGAGGATCCTGTGGTTCAAACAGGGGCGGACTGGCCATCTGGAGTAGCAGGAGTTTTCCTGGGGGGCTGGTTGACTTGTGAGCTGGCGGTGAGTCCAGCAACACTGATGTCCCTAAAGTCCCATGTTGTTTGGTAGTCCTGCTGTAGACTGGCCCACCGGCTCCATACAAGTGTGTATATGTGTGTGGGGGGGTCATAAGTTCATCACATCTACACTGCGCTGACAATAACAGACTGATTGTGTGTAACAAATGAACATTATGCTACCTTCAAGGAGCTGCCGGACATATCAGAATGAGCGCATGAACGATATAAACAATAGAGATCAAACATGGTTATCAGTATTGCAACATAAACTTCAGATGAAACATTCTAATCTATAAAGTTTTGTTGCAACTCTAATTCACTGACTAAATGTTTTTATGAAATAAACTTCCAGGATAAGATGCAAAAACCAGGGTAAAGCAGTATTGGTTTAAGTTTGCGCATGCATTATCAATGCATAAGTAGAAAAAAATCCAATGCATGCTGCACCGACATTGCAATGCAATGCATCTGCAACCCCATAATGCAGCAGTAACACTCAGTCATTTGAAATGAATGAACGTCCATTGGAGAGCAACGCATTCAATGCATAAAAGGTGCCTTGTGTATCATTTTTAAAGAGTAACTAAGCACCAAACCCAAATCTGTGTAAAGTCTGATGCCTAATGGTAAAATAACGTCACCTTCTATAGAGTACAACAGGTGGTGACATCACCTGGCACCAAAGCATGCTACTGAATTTGCCATCTGCTATTGGCTTATCTTTGGTGACATCACCTGGCACCAAAGATAAGCCAATAGCAGATGACAAATTCAGTAGCATGTTTTTTACCCTTAGATGTCAGGCTTTACACAGATTTGGGTTTGTTGTTAAATTGCTCTTTAAACAATTATTGTCAAATTAATTATGATACCTTGGTGTAATTACCGTAAACAAGGTCAAGATGATTTGTAGCGTCTATCTCACAGCAGTGATATTGTTTGTGTTAGTGTTTCTCAAAATTAAGACCACATTTCCCATAATCCCTGCTGCTTCTTCGGTCAAAGGTTTTCTCTTTGGCTTCACTGAAGAGGATAAACAGCCATTCGCTCCTTCCACCATCTGCCATTGCCACTCTCAAAGCTTTAGCTCCATTTGCACTGAAAGAACAGCACCCTCTTCCTGTTCTGTGCTGTAAAGCGATCTCCCTTTGTGTCGTAAAGCAATCCAGCAGATTTCCCTCCAAAACTGACCTGGTGGCACACAATGTAAAATGCAGTGTAAAGGCCGGTGGGGGCTATCAGTCTTCTCTGTGATGGTCTCATTTGTTTATGGAAATTATACTAATGTCTCAAAATGTATGTGGATATGATTTATTTATGTTACAATGCTACACACAGCACCTTTACATGTGATCCTGCAGTGGATATCGCATTGGATAGACAAACCACTCCCTATCTTGAATAAAATACAACAAAAAAGAACAGTTAAGTATATTATTGAATTTTCTGTTTGGCCACGTTGACCTGCAGGAATAAGGTGAGGGGTTTTTGGTCCTATATACACTGCAGCAATATTGAAAGCGATAGTCTCTGTGCTCCTTAGGATTCAGTACATGGATTTTTATCTGAGAAATGATATTGTCATATTTATGAACGTTTGGGGACTGCAGAATGCAATATGTGAGAGAAGTGAGAGAAGAGGGTCTTACTGGTTGTATTTTAATGTCAGTTGTACATGCATGGGCTGCCGGCACTGTAGATACTGGTATATTCAGTTCTCCTATTGTTGCTGGTGCTTGTGTGTGTGTCTGAGTAAGACTGTGTGGGAGTTGGTGAGTTTTTGCTGTGTTTTCAGTTACTTTTTCCTCCGTTTTGTTGTGAGCGGTTTTGTTAAAGAACATCAAAAGTCAAAGCCGCGCTCTTTGGCTTTCTGTCTTACTGTTGCCGCTGTCTTCTTGATCATTCTCTCTCCAGCTCATCAGTCTTTCTACTGTGTCTCCACTGCCGGCTTCACATTGACCCACCCTCCTAACTCCACGCCAGAAAGCCAATACTTCATCCACATTTGGCTTCCCCCAGTGGTGCTCTTAAGCAAACTCATTTGGTCTCATTAGGGAACGAGTCTGCCAAGTGTTCTTTGGACTGGGGGGAAAGAAGAGGAGAAATGAGGACAATTCCCAGAGATCCCGCTTCTCAGGCAATGCTGGACGGGCTGCTCCATTCAAAACGGCATTTCTTACCTTAGTTTATCATCACTTTCAGTCCGAAGTCGTGAATTGTCATTCACATATGTTGATTTGGGGGTTTGACATATTTTACTGAAACAATCTCTTTGTTTTGGAGGTACAAACTATTGTTCCTTCTTCTCAAATCCTTCCCTTTTCAGGTGTTTCCTAGATTGTGAATGGGTGACAACTTTGCAGTAATAATGAGAGGGAAACTACAACAGGTTATTGTCAAAGGTGCAGTGTGTAGCATTGTAAACATCAATATATCAATGTCAATTGATATATAATATATATCATATATCATATATAATATAATTGATATTGTTAATTGTGACACCTTGGTATAATTGCCGTAAACAAATGAGATCATGGTGGAGACGATTGGTAGCCTCTGTCTCACACCGACTACATTTCCCATGAGCCCCATTGCTTCCTTCTTTTCACAAACCTGGAAATATAACGCCACGTCTCAGCTAACTTAACTTTGTAAATCTTTAGCTTATCCAGATAAAATACTGAATCGTAACCTCAGTGCTGCCTGCAAGTGTTTTGCTTAGAAATTAGAATTAGCTAAATGTTAAATGCCAGATAACCAACTTGGAGGGCATGGAGGAACATTTTTTGTTTTATGTATTTACTTTTTCCAGTTTTCTTTTAGATGTTTCCTATTGTATCCTCTCCATATATTGAACTATATATTGAACCATATATTGAGATATTCTTGTTTTTACGCCTTTCTGTTACTTTTACATAAGTGCTCCATAAATAAGGTTTATTGTTATTATTATTCTTAGTAGTAGTAGTCAAGTCCTGCACTGTAATTGCTTAAATTGCTGTGAGTCTAGGGGAGTGGAGTGCAGTTTAGCGAGTGTGTTTGTATGTGTGTAGAGAGAGAGAGAGAGAGAGAAAGAGCGAGGGAGACAGTGTGTGTGTGAGTGAGAGACAGACAGAATTGCGGCATGGCAGGCTACAGAAAAAAAAGCCCACATTATAATAATTACAGGAAGAGGGAGAGTATATGTGCAGCATCTATGCATTACAATGAGTGCATAGATAGTATGCTGTTAAAAATGTGCTGATAGGAATTTAAGTTTTGGCCTAGAATTAAAGATGGTAAGCTTAAAATGAAATATGATTAATATTTCTGCACTGCACTGTAATTTGTGTCTGTTTTTTACGACCATGACTTTATATGATTATGATTATTGGTGCTTTACTGTCTACTGTCCTATAGGTCCACTACACCAGTTCATCCTGGACCATTATATTCTGATTCCCGGGAAAATTAGGAGACCAAGGATATTACATGTTCATAACCAACTGCTGTCATCCATTCATTCATTAACTTTTAGTCAGATCTATTGTATTTTGTGGTTGAAATTGTGATGAACTTGTGATTAAATTGTGATTAAAGGGTAAGGTCAGCTGGAAGGCATCTGAGCAAATCAGATGTAAGAAAATAAAACTTGATGGGTTCAAGAATATGTCAGGCGAATGCAAAACCGGGATTGGAATTCGATTGGGATTCTGAAGGCCTTTGAAAGTCAGATTTTGTTATTCACCTTAATGAAGCATGCAGTAATACAACAAGTATTTCTATTGATTCTGATAATAAAGCCAGCAGAGATTTGTAATCAGTTCTCACCCCTTTACTGGGTCAGATTTTTCAAAGTGTGCCTTGTAAGAGTCACCAAAGGGTCAACAATAAAAAAAAATCATTGTTGCCAGTTGATGCTCCATCAGAGCATATAACATTTTACCTGCCATTTGATGAGATTTTGTCTCTCAAACCAAAATTTTAGAATATTTTTATTGTCAGATATGATTTTGTCCAGAATTCCATGACTATCTGTATTGTAGGTAGAGAGATAACAGTGAAACTATGATCAAAACATTCATTCTTCTACATTCTCTAATTGTGTTAACTTCTTGTAATTGAAATAATGCTGAATTTTAACAATTCATCAATTTGCTGGTCCAAAAACTTTATGGATGCTTCCAAACTAGAGGCGGGTGGAGTTTAACATGACATTAAACAGCTGCGATGATGGACAGGTTTGTCAACAAGGATTAAAACAAAGTACAGAAAAGACTGAAGTCAGCACTTCATGTGCGCATAGCCCTGTCATCCTGCCAGTCTAACCTGGCTGTCATCATGGAAAACAAACAGACCCACCTGTGTGACATCAACTCACCGGTCCAATAAAACGACAGACTGAAACAAGCTGACGGTGAAATAAATGGCAGACACCACACGCATGTAAAATGAATGGAAATCGATTTACTCTTGTCGGATAGGTATTTGCATTTGCACTTGATCATACTTCATATTAATAATACTACATATTAATGTGGTTACATTTTCTGTTTGGGTGCATTCAACTAATACTCAGAATTACTAACAAGAGCACTGATGTGCTAGTATTTAATGTGATCAAGTTTGATGGACACAGCTAAAATCCTCCGGAAGCTACACATGCTGACAGCAAGCATTTCCAGCCATATTTCTTTAAAAACACAAGCATGACTGATACTTGTGATATTAATTAATAAACAAGTGATCTCAGCTCTCTGGCTCCCTAGTTGATGAGCTGCATTCTTCTATGGGGAATACAGTAATGTTAGGCTCACATACATACATAGGAGCACTGCTTGACATTGCGTGATGCTGTGAATTTCATCTATAGATCGAAATAGCAAAGGATTGGCCAATTTATCCCATCAAGTGCTCCCCCTCTTATGGTGCATTCACACCAAGCATGTTTGGAGCGGTTTATTTGAACTCTGGAGTGTTCACTCTTTTAGTTCAGTTTGTTTGGCCAGGTGAGAACAATGCCATTCAAACTCAGGTGCCACCAAACAGTGGCACCTAGGCACTTGAAAATGCGAGTCTCAGTCTTCTAATAAGAGAACTGCAGTGTGTGAGAATGTAACCCGAACCAACTACAGGAAACGACCCCAAAACGTAAGTATTTATGGGTATAAGGAAGCACATGTTGACACTTCACTGAGGGCATTCAGTGATGCTCGTATTCAGCTGTGTGTTCATGTGTTCTTAAATGATATGAACACCAGAGAAGGTAAATCACGGCAAAGAGCTCAGACAAGTCCATCATGCTTAGCTAAAGTTACAGGGACAGGAATAAAGAAACAAGCTAATCGTGAGTCCATGTGACTTTTGTTTACAAGCCCTGGTTCACCAGTAATTTGAGAGTGTGAACCTAAATGAACCAAATACAAAAAATGCAACAAAGTCAACTTTTCCACTCTTGCCTTAGACCGAAGAAAACAAACTGTAAGTGTAGGTGCGTATGTGTATATGCATGTGTATGTTCCTCACCTGTTTGTAGGAGACGTAGATAGGTCTGCTGAAGATGATCCACTCCACCACCTTGCTGCAGGGCGGCGTGGTCAGAGAGCCGGTGTACCGGTAGTAACTTCCCAGCGCGGACGGCAGCAAGTCCTTCAGCACAAACGGCTCGAGGAAAGTCTCTTTTTCTGTGGGAAAAGGGCAGGACAAAGCGTTCAGATCAATACAACACGATCAACACAACACTTCTTATTTCACTCCAAACTAAGGTGACCATGGTTTTTGGAGCAAATCCAGGTGCTACTGTTTCACAGCTATTGGGTTTATGCTATTGATTCCATTTGCATTGTGCCTGCCCTGTTCAGTGTCCACTATTGACACACACAATTGCATTGAACACCTATAATTACACCTGCCTTCATGTTGGCTGGCATACACAATAAAATCAACATTACAACACTGTGCTGCCAAGCCCAAATGTTGATATTGTAGAATCATGCACAGACGAGCAACCGGTGTGTGTGTGTGTGTGTTCCAAGCAAAAAAATCACAGCCAAAATGAAACACACTACACCCTTGTGGTCTGTGAGGACACGGGAAATAAGTTATAAATGAGATGATGAAAGACCCCTCAAGCAAGAAACTCTGATTAACTTTTTAAATTGCATTTTTAGTGAGAGCAATCCAGATCCTCTAAAAGGGCACTTGAAACAAGAGAATTTAAGCAATGACAATGACATTTATTTCACTTATAGTTACTGTCCTTGAGGTAACAGTGACCCAGGAAGGGATGTTAATTTGTGCTCTAGGTTGGATGTAAAAATTATGCCTAATGAGAAAGACCAACTCGCTGATTTAAACAAACACATTTAGGAACACTAGCCGGGTGATCGTGATCAGACAGGAGGCTTTTATCTCCTGCTCAAGCACAAAAGTTCAGCTTCGAGTGTCGCTGGTAATAGAGAGAGCAAGAGATCAACAGGTGCAAGGCGTATTACTTTGTGTTGCCACGTTTGACAATGTGCAAGACGTCTAATTAGCACAGAGGATAATGTTATTGAAAATAAAAATAGACAAGAGAAAGTTAGCAATTGCTCCCGTTTGCTCTTGAAGAAGAGGATGAGGAGTATTTTCACATTGACATAAGCACAGCTAAAGTTCAGACATGTTCAACATGGAGCTCCCACAGCAGACTACTAGTCTGCCACAACCACACCATTGAAAATAATTGAAAAAAAAAAAGTGCATGTGTGTTCAAAAAAGTGTTGTATGCGATCATGGCCTAAGACAGTGCACTTAGCATCAAGCTGTTTTTCCATGTCGTATAAGCCAGAACATATCTCTGCGCCACATGGGTTCGACATATTTTTGTTCATCCAGAAAGTGGGACCGTCTCCATTTGGGTGACTGCTGTCAAATAACCGGACTTTCTGTAAACAGGCCGCGGTCGCTTTTGGCATCTTCTTTGGAGTCTGGATCCCTACCAGCCTCCATCCAAACTGTTTTGTGAAGCCGTACATGAATTCCTCATTCCAAAGATGCTCAGTCTTACTGAAAGCAATGGGCCTTTTTCCTTCCACTATCCTATCATGATGGCAATGGTTGTCAGTCAGGCACACCAACAATGGGTCAATAGCCCACCTGCTGTCCAAGCTAAAAACAGCAGAAATTCTGGGGTAACTCACTACCATCCACTGCCAAAAAATGCTGAGGTATCCCACCAGAATCAAGATAGCAGCTGTGTATAAAATCCTCTCAAATATGCCACGGGAACAAAAGGAGGACAGATAAATGGATGCCTCTGCCCCAAATTTCCAATACATAACTAAACTGGAAATCCTATTGAGGAGGGGATGAAAAAGGAGCTTAACATACGAGCAGTGTGCAGCGGAACCACATCAGATTGGATGTGAAAGAGAGCGCTTTGGGATTAAACCCCCCCCCCCATCAGTGAAGGAACGGAAGACACGCCGGTACAGTAGAACAGACTGAGAAAAGAAAGAGAGTTCCTCTACTGGCGCTCGGGCCGACGCGGCACTTCAGATCAGGGGGGAAACACCGTAAGCCGTTTCCACCCTTTAAAAATTAATTGCCAATCAGGGTCGCGGAGTGCCGAGTCGGTGGAGACTTCAAGCCGCTGCGAGACACTGAATTAATGGACTTGTAATTTGCGCTGGTGGAGGAGGAAGGGAGTTCAATTCGATGCTGTGACATGAGAGCAGCGGGAGCAGAGACGCTTGAGTAGGTAAACAGAGGAAATGACACAGTGCTGTCACAGAGGGGTGTGTAAATATACATCTATATGCAATGCGGTGGCAATGACAACACGGCGAGCCCCACTTTCCGCGCGTCAATGTACTGTACTGTACATATTCCAACCAAAGACTTCTTAGGCGGTTATCCCCTGAAAGCCGTTGACATGCTGTGTTGCACTCCAGGCAGATATCGAAAGAATTCTTCATTCTCCCTCCTCGCACTTTCCACACTTACGTCCCTCTTCTTCCAATCTGCCGTACCGCATGTCAAGACACTTCCACAGACTTGATCGCAGAGTTGCAGTTCCTCGCACCTGAGGGAAGTTGAAATCTGGAGGTATTTTTGAGTCCCTGTCTCAGACTAGCGATGGGGATGGAGGACAATGATCAGGAAATAAGCGCAGAAAAGATTTCTACATGAGCTAGAATTCTGTGCGAATCCTCCGTCGTACCGAGTTCCCGGGAAGGCAAGACGCTCCACGCCGCTCATTCTGTCTGCGCGCGATAACAAGCAGTGACATTTGCATGCAATGATGCACAGCGGCACACAAAGTGTACTTTATTCCTTCGACTGCACTTATCTGCGCTTATTCAAAGGGAACAAAGGCGGTACACGCTCCTGTGAGAGACTGGAATGAGACAAAGGGCCAGAGAGTTCACATAAAGTCCATCTATGTGTTGATTTGTTTGGGTTTGACTGATATGTTTTTTTCAAGGCCTATACCGATATTTTTGGATCGATGCCACCGGAGCCAATATTTTGTATTCAATATCTTGAAATTTCACCATTTTCATGCCCAAAAAAATACAAGCATTCAGTGTTTTCCTCAGAATGTTATTCTTGTCAGGGTGGAAAAGCCTCTGATACAGCATTAAGACCATCATGGGACACTAAAACTCTCCACTGAAAGCCAGTCTAATGAAATTCCTTTAGGGTTAGCAGTGATCCACCACACCTATTCAATGGCAGGGGGAAACTATGGGATACCTTACTGCCTTGAATAATTTAGTCACAAAAAAACACAACTGAACTATTAAATGAATAAATAAAATGCTCAAAGGAAATACAATTCCATGTCAGGTTTTCCAGACTGTTTTTCTGTAGCTGTAGGATGAAATTGACTGGTTGATATCTAATAATTAATAAAATTAAAATCAGCCTAATATTTTTGACAAGCCATCAGTTTACCCCTGGCCTTAACACACACACACACACACACACACACACACACACACACACACACACACACACACACATACAGAGGCCTCTGGTTTATGCATTTAATCCCACGTGGAGGATAAACAATTATTTTGGTTCTTAAACTGCTAAAACTGGTGCTGATGGTAATACTGAGAGAAATATCTTTGCATTACCATACACCATTCAAATCAATTCAAATATTATAGCCCAAAGCTTTACAATAGAAATAATAAAATACTAACAAAAACACAATAAATGCAATAATAAAACCATAATAAAAGCGCGCAATAAATCACAGCATGTACCATCTGTTGATAAGACCAGACAGGGAGTCTATAGCTCAGTATTTTCCAATAAAAAGCTACTTATCAGTGAAAAAATACAGAGTTCTATCCAGGCCTAAAATGCCACATCATTTCATGTGCAAATTAAGCAATCTAACTGCAGTGGAGATAAATGAGCCCTTGGTTCTTTTCTTCTGGAGTTTAAACTGCCCTCTAACACCCTGAATTTCAGAACTGAAATATCTCAGCTTTGTGCAATGTGCAACACTGTCCCTGTATGACTTTTCCTACACCTACTTTCTCTACAAAAACCGGTATTGTTGGGGTTTTCAAATGTCAGTCATAACTATATTTACCCCCCTTCACCAGAACAGCCAGTAATGCTTAATGGTTCTATGCCCATGGAAACAGACTCAAGACGCAAACAAGCACCTGACTTGTTCTGACACAGCACCAGACTTCTATTGACTTATGTTTTAAGCAATAAACCGAGGCTATATTTGCATATTCATATGGCATTGTCCTATTTTCAATGCGGCATGTCACTTTCAACTGACTCTAAAATTGGCCTCTAAAATGATCAAATATGTTTAAGAAATGCTATGCTGCTTTATAATGATTATCACACATCAAACTTTTTCTTTTAATTTCAATTGCACATGCTTGTGTTCACTGTTTTCCCTCATGCATTCATTTTAATGTGCTGTTCTACCTGAAGTGGTGAAAGCAATTTGAAACCTTTCTTTAGTTTCCATTGCGACAGTGTATGTATTGATGTAGTCGCACTGCTGTGAGATCAGCCTACTTCCTCCTTACAATTGACACTTGTGATGAGCATCACCAGTGGACCATCATTACAGTGATCAGCCTTCCAGTATTGATGTGAATGAATCAGAGGTAAATACTCTTCTACTGAGACCGGTGAACAAGCAGTGAGAAGATTTGGAATTGATTGTACACCGCCGTACTGAAAATAAATAGAATGAATCTCAGCGTCTGCCAGTGAAAACCAGAGAAAAATATTTTCCCATCGTGAAAGGGTTACATAGAGGAGAGACAACTAGAAGCAGACAGTTTGCCATTGAACTAGAGCAGTGGGAAGTAAAGGTGTGGAGGTTAGGGGTTGGATGGGCAGATACATTTACATTCAACTCTGATGACGCAGGTTCAATTCCCAACTCATGACAAGAAGTTTTCTACTGTGAGTGAAGTTTTCATTTTTTCTTATTTAACCATGACCAAAACTTTAAAGGTCCCATATTCTACACTTTCCAGTGTTTTATTTTATGTCTTGAGGTCCATTCAAAGCTGTGTGTGTGGTGTCATGTACCAAAAACACTCTCAATCCATTTTTACACGTTCATTTTCCAGCATCTCTCTGAGCCTTACCAAGAGCAGGCTGTTTCTGTTGCTGTGTCTTTAAGGCTCATTAATATTAATGACCCCTCTGTTCTGATTGGCTAACCGTTTCAAGAGTGAAACATGAGACACCGCGGCCCAGCAGCTACAGGTAGGGAAAACTCTCCGGTAATAAACAATGACAACTGCTCAACCGCTTTGAAAAAAACACTTTGTTAGTCTATTATTTCTTACAAAAATGATAATGAGCGAACCTTTGTGACGCCACAAAGTTACGGAAGTCCAAACGGCTCGTTTAGAGGCTCGCTTTTCTAATATGGATTGTGTGGATTTAGTTGGTGACCGTGCGTTTTGATACTTTCACCATGTTTAGATAGACCATCCAACTCCTTTATAATCACAGAGGCAAGGGGAATCCTGTTTTACACCAAATGGGACCTTTAACCTAGTTGTTTTATTTTCCTCATCTTAACCGTTAGCTAACCTTTTCACATGACGAACAAGAGGAAATCGAAAGTCACATAATCCATAATCCATCAGTAACCTTACTGTTTGTTTTCTCCAAGCTCCCAAGTCTGTTACTTTTGCTTAAACCCAACCTGCCAAAGCGGGTTACGAAATGGATTCAATAAACCTCCGATAAAACAAGGTCATCATTTTACCACGGACGTTAAAAGAGTTCATTTTCTGCCGGATAACCGAACCCTGATCTACCCTCTTACAGATTGCATCTGTATTTGTCTTTAAAAAAATGTCTGCTCTCCACAACTGCTCTCAGATATTTATAGTTATCCGCCAATTCAATTTCCTTGGCTTTTATTGCAGTGGGTTTGGGAAGAGGTTGTAACCTTCTACAATCTACTGCCGTGTCTTTCGTTTTGAGAACATTCACTTCAAGGAAGAGTTCATCGGTGCTCAACACAAAATCATCGCCGACATGTGCCACTGAAACTTTTCTGCTCTGGAAAACAACTAAGAATCAACTGCAAACTTAACAAAATGTACAATATCTATGAAATATCCCTTTAGATTCAGATACACTAGATGAAGTAGTGTAAATACAGCATGTTCCACCCTCCTCCCTGCCCTATATGCAAACTGCAACGGCTCTAACGCATGATCAGCTCGTTTCAGAATATGTACTTTTATCAATTTCTCAAACGCTTTCATCTCTAGGGAAGCTGATGCCACTGGCCTGAAATCATTTACCTCCCTGGGGTTGCTCTCTTTGGCAATGGGAACAACAGTGTTTCTCTCTCTCTCGCTCTCTCTCTCTGCAGCCTAAGTGATTTTTGTGAAAATGTAAAATTAAAAAATGCAAATGTGTCTTCCTTCTGCCTGGGCCCTTCAACTTCGCATGAGAGTGTTTGTGCGGACATACCTGCAACAGCTTTCTGACAACTGTGGCAGCCACATCGACAAACATGTCTTGCAGTATCATGTCTAGCAGCGCAAGCATGCACACACCCAGTGAAGTGACGCACACACACACACTAGGGTTCAACCGATATGAATGTTTCAAAGCTGGTATCTTTAAATTTGAACATTTTCATGCCAAAAAAAATCTAATTATTCAGTCATTTTATTCTTGTCAGGGTGGAAAAATGTCTGAAACAGCATTTAGACCATCATGGGACAATAAAAATGTCCACTGAAACTGAGGATAATATTTGCAATAAACATATTCTTGCATACATGCATGGAATCTGATCAAAATGTTGCATTCAGGTTAAGGACCTCCCATTGACAAACAGTTTAGTATTGATCTATTCTACAATAAATATGGAATCAATCAAACTGCATCATATCCATCATATCAGAGGTGGACCACACTGACCGTATCCCATTTCTAATAAAAGATCAATATTGGGCTTCATACATCGGTCTAACCCAAACACACCCACACACCAGAGTCTGTGAGTGTCTCCCAATATGTGACTTTGTGCTAAGTGTGTGTCCTCGCTGCGTAATGAAATATTAAGACGTGAGCGAGCGAACTTAGGAAGCTAACAGACGATTAGTCGAGCGGACAGCTGTCCCCGTTGCTTCGCACGAGTTTCTCGGAGCCTAAAATACTCTCCGGCCTCACGCCGCTCCCACTAATGTTCGACTCTTACTCCCGCGCCCGCCGCCGGCGCCCGCGACGAAGAAGAGGAAGAACGGGGGCTTCGTGAGCCGCTTCGTCGCACCAAATCTTCTTCCTTTCTCCCCTTTCGAGAGTGGTTGACGCTAAGTGTATGCGTGAACACGGGGAGTGTGTGTGTGTGTGTGTAGGTGGTGTGTCGTCTGGTGTATTGTGTCGGGGTGGGGGGGGGAGGGGGGGGGGGTGTTGCACCGTGGCATGCCTAAGCGTGCGACTTGTTTTGTCCCCGCACGCCCGTGTAACAGCACTTAATTTGGATGCATAAATCTTGAAGACGGCACCGTCCCGTCATCCCGTTCCCCAAGTTCCCCCCCCCCCCCATCCCATCACTATCCACACTCCCTTCCTCCCTCACCCCCTCCGTCGCGTGGATGCGACAGAGCTGAAAATACATCTCTGAACTCACCCGTGGGAGACAGCGGGAGACGGGGAGGCTTGTCAGTGGGAGGGCTGGAGGAGGAGGAAGGAAGGAGGAAGGAGATAGACGAGGAAGAGGAAGAAGAAGAAAAGGGAAGGAGGTAGAGACAGGAGGCAGTGTGTGTGTGTGTGTGTGTGTGTGTGTGTGTGTGTGTGTGTGTGTGGGGGGGGGGGGGGGTACGGTCATATCTGTCGCTGATAAAGACAGCCCTTCTTACCCGCACACCCACCCTCCGCCAAGCGGCCCGCCCCGTCGCACGCATCAGCCCCTGTCGCCTCGCACCGGCAAGTCTGCAGTCACACACACACACACACGCACACACACACACACACACGCACACACACAAATACGCAACTCCTCTCCTTTCTTTCCATTCTTGTCATCCTCCCTCCACGCTTGTTCCAGTCGCAACGGCACATCGAATGCCTTCTCCTCCTCCCCTTCCTCTCTTCATCTTTCCTCTACCCCTCTGTCTCCTCCCTCCCAGTCTTTTCTTTTCACCCCCTCCTCCTCCTCCTCCTCCTGACTCCTCTCCTCTGCTGACACCTCCTCCCTCCCTCCTGTCACACTCCTTCCTTCCTCTCCTCTTCCTCTTCCTCCTCTCCTCGTCTCCAAACTGTCTTCTCGACAACAAGCGCGCCGAGGCAGATGAGTGATGCGGTGATGATGATGATGATGATGATGATGATAATGATGATTTTTATATAGTAATTTCAATTCAAGTTTTGACTGATGCAGGTTTTTGAAGGATGATAGCAACACCAACAGCTGCCAATGGCAATATTTTTAAATTTGACCATTTTCATGCCAAAAAATTCCAAGTATTCAGTGTTTCGCCAAGAAACTGGAAAAGCCTCTGAAACTGCATTTAAACCATCATAGGACACTAATACTCCCTACTGAAACCAAGGATAGGTGGTTACATCGGCAAACTGATATATTGGTCTAACCCTAATTTACTCAATCACTGCTGTTTAGGAGACACTTGGATTTCACTCATAAGTTTCGATTCATCAATGTCCATTGTTCATACCGACTCCAGAATTGTATTTGGGCAAACAGGCTGAATCTGCAGTGGCTCTTCTCTGTTGCAGCCCCACTATGTGATTTTTTTGTCTTTATTTTCTAGTGCAACTTTCACTAAGAACACATTTTTATTCACATTGACAGCCTGTTGGGGAATAATTGCAGAGGTAGAAAGGTTCACATTCATACGCTCAAAAGCACTTCAACTGCATGTTCATCTCCTCTGTTCAACTTTTCCTGCCTGGTCCATGGATTCATACCAGTGACACAAGCTCACATCTCTATTCTGTAGGTGGTGGTGGTGATGATGATGATGATGATGATGATGATGATGATGATGGTGATGGTGATGGTGATGATGATGATGATGGGGATGGTGATGATGATGATGATGATGGTGATGATGATGATGGAGATGATGATGGTGATGATGATGATGATGATGATGGTGATGATGAAGATGATAGTGGTGGTGGTGTTAATGGTGGTGATGATGATGGTGATGATGATGATGATGATGATGATGATGATGATAGGGCAGTGCTAGTGATGATGATGTGATGAAGAAGATGATGATGGAGATGATGATGATGATGATGATAGTAGTGGTGATATTAATGATGATGATGATGATGGTGATGATGAAGATGATAGTAGTGGTGGTGTTAATGGTGATGATGATGATGAGATGATGGTGATGATGATAATGATGATGATGATGATGATAGGGCGGTGCTAGTGATGATGATGATGATGATGAAGATGATGAAGATGATGATGATAGGGCGGTGCTAGTGATGATGATGATGACGACAATGATATTGATGCTGATGATAGTAACGATGATGATGGATAATATCATGATAACAATGATGATGATGATGATGGTAATAATGATGCTGATGCTGAAGATAATATTGATGCTGATGATAATGATCAGGGCTGTAATGGTTATAATGATGACCTTTGTGATAGTGATGGTGATGTCTCTACATATTATTCTATATAAATCTCATTTATTTACCACAAAGTTACATCAGCCATTAAAATAAAAACCATGAGAATTTCTTAGGACTGTTCCCCACAACCGCTCTCCTCCTCCTCCTCCTCCTCCTCCTCCTCCTCCTCCTCACCACCACATCTTTCCCACCATCCCACCACATCATTATCAGTCTTTGCGTCTGCCTCCAAAGCCCCGCAAACCCCACTTAGACCCCGGCCTCCGCCGCTCGCCGTCCATCCCTTTCATGAGTCCGCCATGTAAATCAGATTTAGCCCTTTTTTTCACCGGGGCCGATTTCACAGGAGCTAACGGGGGGGGAGAAGCGCAGAGCTGCTCGCCGGCTAGCTAGTCAGAGGGCATTTGTTCCAGCGAGGTTTCATGTAAAATGCAACAAGGCATGAGCTACAAAGACAGCGGAGTCAGACCCGCGGTGCGTGTCCGCCAGACAAGCCCGGCAACGAGAGCGGAGAGCGCTGTGAAAAATTTAACCACCCGTTGCTCCGCACACTCCCACCAGAGGAGACAGAGCAAATTAGCCAACCGCCTTCCCTGTGGGAGAGATCGGAGCGTGGCCTTGATTGAACTTGAGTGGTCTTTGTGTTAGATGAATTATAGAGGTAGAGTGGTGTTTCGAAGACAGCCGAGTTGGGGCTAAAGTGCGAGTATCGTGCGGCAGGGTTTTATCAAAGTTTTATTTGTGTATGCCGGAGCGCTCAGGATTCGCTCTGAAGCCGGTGTGTTATTGCAACACAGACAAGGCCCTCTGGGGTGACAAGACAGAACATTGCTTTAGGACAAATGGTTTGATCATGACAGCGATGCACTACAGGACGGTATGCAGGAGACAACTGTTTTTGACTGAGGGCATACAGTAGTAAGAAAACCAAAAAAAGTTATAAACTCCACTAATTTGTTATCTGTTTTGTTTTGAAGCCAAAAAAAAGAATATGGATTCATTCCATAAGTCCTAATGTATGGCATGAATATGAATGAGACAGTAAATGATGCAAAAGGCTGAGACTTTCTGATGATGAATAGAGCAAATATTAATAAATAAAAGTTAGATCTATTGATAAAACCCCTCTTACACTTGATTTTTCTTTGCAGCACTCTGCTATAGTGTGGAAAAAAAGACTGATTCCTTGAAAAAAAAGTCCATGACAATACCCTATAATGCCACCATAGGTCTTACTGATAATGCTTCAGTCATCACTACTAATTTACTATGTTAGTTGTCTCCTCAGTACAATAAGAAAGGCTAAAAAAGATTAAAGGTTCCATAATATTCCGTTTTAATTATTTGGTTTTCCAATCTACTACGGCTCAGGATCAGAATAATGTTCTTCATGACGTTTTGCAAATAAATGTAGTTTAGTTAAAAGCTGAATTGAATTAAAGTGAACGAATGTGAAGAGTAAGCCGTCACAATACTGGACCCTGATTGGCCGACAGCAGCGGCTCCTCTAAATCAAATGAGGTAAACCTGCTGAGTGGAGGCTTTCCAGCTCAAATGCTGCAAACTGGTCGCTGATTGGATGGATTTCAGTCATTCTTTAGTGAGGGAGCCAATCAGAGCCAAGTCCAGCTGTGATGCGTTTACTGGAGTTAGTCTCAAACTGCCTACTACCTCTCAAACAAAATTTAACAATGTCTTCATGAAACATCTTAAATCAATTATGTATAGAACAGAGAAAATTTGATTTCCTATAACATTGGACCTGTAATGAGTGAATGGCTAATTCCCGGTACGATTGGGCACCGGTGCTGTCACTCACCATGATGGACCACGCCCCTCAGGCCGTGGATTATGGGGTCGACAGCTGGGTTGTCTTTCCCGCCCACCTGCAGGACACAGAGAGGGAAAGCTGCTGTGAGAAACAACGCTAGTTAGTTAGCAACAATATGTTCCGCTCCAAAGAACTGCATGTGCAGAAAACATCACATCGATCCACCTACACAATGTAACACATCCATAACGCATACATTAAATGGTGTGAAAATATGATTTGAATTATTTCCATTCAGGTGAGTATCTTACTGTGACTTATTCATTATATATACGAATTTCTGTATTTTAATTAGCAAAACCCTCTATCTATTTATTCTCCGATAATGTGAACAGCAGGCGATGCACATTCTCCAAATTTCAATTTTCCACTTCAATTTGTAAATCTGTCGGTGAAGACGCTGCATCTTTATCTATTTATCTATTTGCTGTATTATTTCCAATATGTGCGGTCGGTGTATCTTCAGTACTTCCCATTTGTCTTATTCTTATCTACTGTATATCCTACTCTCTGCTGCTGCAATGACTTGAATTCCCTGCAAGGATAGTTTAAGTTTTATCTGATCCAATAGAATATAAGGCACACATGCTGTATATGTGTGTGCAAATGTGCATATGTGTCTGTTTGTGCGGATTCGTGCACAAGAGGGGGGTATTGCATATATATAAGTATATATATATATACTGTATAAGTATATAATGTGTTTGTATTCACCTACACATTATTGAGATGAGCAGGAGAGAGAACGAGAGATCAGCCAGAGATCAGGCGAGAGACGAGGGCGGTTAAAAGCGACAGAGGAGGTAAAAAAAAGAAAAAGTCAGAAAGAACAGAAGAGATGCTGAGAAAACAAGTGCGGCATAATTAGGAGAACAAACGGCAGCGATCAACAAGCCTCCTCCAACTGAACATGAAGGGCACATGACGTCAATAGGAACACACACATACCCCCCCCCCCCCACACACACACACACATATTCTCATTGTTTTCAATTAGAGCATTACATTGTCATAAAAGTTGAAAACCAGCTAAACCAAAGCATGGAAACGCTGAAAAATAAGTGTAGAATAAAGTATATACTTTCTAACAGAGTGGACAGGAATTGTTTCAGACACATGTGCCTGTCACTACATGGGAGCCGCTTTCATTAAAATACATACATGAATAGTCTCCTCAAAAGAGCATTTGGAAAGGCAGCTGGATATGATATGTTTGAATAGCATGCTGTTAAAATGGGCAGAAAATCACTGTCATTAAGCACAGTGTAGGATGACAGGGAGAGGTGGACAGTTAGCAGAGACAGAAGGATAGATTATTCTGGTTTGATGTTTTTTTTTTTTTTCACGACTCCTCAGACACACTGAGGCAAGTTAAAAAAAATAAAATAAAATCAATGTCATTGATCTGTGCAGGAGAGTGCATTTGCATCTACAGGTGCATTGGTTTTTCAGTGTGTGAGGCAAAGGTTCTACCAATATGGGTTTTTGTAAGTTGACACCAATGCTGATGTTTTAGAGGTTTTGTTAAAACATTCAGTATATTTAAAATTGACCATTTGCATCCCCAAAAATTCCCAAAACTTCCAAGTATTCAGTGTTTCAGTTTTATTCTTGTCAGGATGAAAAAGCCTCTGAAACAGCATTTAGACCATGGGACACTAAAACTCTCCATTAAAACCCATAATAATAATAGTGACGATGATAAAACATGCTCACACGTGTGGAATCTGATATTTTTTCATTTGTAGCAGTCAGTGCAGGTGCCACTGAGTGTGCACGTCTTATGCCTAAGGATGCGATCACACCTACAGTTTTCTTTTGTCCGAATCATAATGGAAAAGTTTATATTTGTTTTTATACGTTTGTATTTGGTTAGTTTAGGTTCACATTTACAATTACAAGTGAACCAGGGCTTATCAACAAAAGTCACATGGACTCACAAGTGGCTTGTTTATTGGACAGAGTTTTGGGGACATGTCATTCCGCGAGATTAAAGATTTTGGCAGCCAGAAGGACTTATCAGTGCTCTTTGTCATAGTTTACCATCTCTGCTCTTCATACCAGGTAAGAACACAGATGTCAGTATCCATCCTTATACCCACAAAACCATATGGATCAACGGCCGAACAATGAACAACATACTCATAAAGCCATATGTTTTGGGGTTGTTTCCTGTAGTTGGTACCGCACTAGAGACCCACTTTCGAATGGTATTGTCCTCACCTGTCCAAACGAACCAGACTAAAGGAGCAAAGGCACCAGAGTTCGACTGAACCGGTCCAAACATGCTTGGTGTGAAAGCACCCTAAGACAGAGAGAGAGAAACCCTTTCCATGTGTGGAAGCCAAACTAACTAAGCAGCACAAAGCCACTTCCAGCATCCATATCCAACATCGTGTATGAAAAGCTCAGAACTTGCTCATCCTCCTGTCATGCCTCCCCTCCCTCCCTAGTCACCAGCCTCCTCCAAACTAAAGCCCCCCTCCTATCCCCCCCCCCACTGATGGGATGATTTTGATTGTCTCTCAGACTGTGCAAGATGCAGCTGGCTCTGTTGACATACTGTGTGACGAGACTGCATTTGGTGTCCGTCGACAGCTTTCTTTTCGAGTTCGACATCACGTCTGTTGTTTACAGCCATGCAGGTGTGCCAGAACATTGCCTAGCGTGTTCTGGTTGGTCACACGGCAGAATAGAGCTGTAACCACAGCGTAACACCATCCACACCGCACCGTTAGGCCACAGAAAAATGGTTACACTAGCAGAAGTCTAGAATTTGCTGCAGAGGCACCTAAATCGATTAAAGGTCCCCATCCAGTCACCCTGAGCCACCCAAGACTGTTGACCTAATGAACCATTCACAACCAAAGAATTTGGAATTTTGACTGAGAAGGTAAAATTGTAACTAAAGATGGCCAATCGACGGCCACAGTTTGCGAGAGGCAGACTTAAGGCTGGGAACACACTACATAACTTAAACTGAAAAGTTTGGACATCACACACTTAGTGACAGGTGTTCACAGACTTTTTTGTCTCACACACTTGACAACGAATCAGATTTGGGGGACACACACTTGATGAGCAGGTGGATTTGGGGAACACACACTTGAAGACCAGATAGATTTGGGGAATGCACTCTTCATGACCAGTTGGATTTGGGAACACACATTTTTTCAATTTTTTCTCCTCTCTGGTGATCTGGTTTCTCTTCAGATTTGAGGTTGGTTGACCAGCTCAGACTACAGGAGGACGTCACAACTTGTCCAGACTGAAGTTGTAAAACTCAAACATGTTTGAAATAATGGTGATGGTCCTGAGTGGATCGGGAGGCAAGACACTTCAGTCCTGAACCCTTGCACACTACAAGATCATCTGTGTGACCGGCAGTCTGAGCAACATAGCAGCAGTGTAGGCAATGCGAGCGAGAGTGAGCAAGTGCATTCGGTAGCTTCACAGGCATCGCTTCATTTGTGCAGCTGCCAAATCATGGCTATAATCAGACTAAAAGTTGTGTAATGCATTTCCATCCGAAGCCGTGTTTAACTCCTCTCACTCCTCTGCTCTCTTACACAACCAGCCTCCATAAAGCCCCGCTCTGTCCATTATAGTCCTACCCACTATGTGGCAAATCATCAGCTATCTTTGGCACCGGCTTCCTGCTCTCCATTGATTCTTCAACTTCAAAGAGAGAGAGGAAGGGCACGGAGCGAGAGAGAGAGAGAGAGAGAGAGATAGAGGAAAGACAGGAGGAGACAAGGGAACGAGAGAACGACAAAGAGGGGAAGAGAGGAGTTGAGGTAGAGGAAGAGGATATTTGGATTCCTGAATGAAAGTGTAAGTGAATAGGCGAGTCAGTGCGGATGATAAAGAGAGCGAGAGAGTGAGGGAGACAGAGAGCGAGAGAGGGAAAAAAGTTTAATTGTGGCAAAGTTAGAAACTGTTTCTAACTAATCTCCACTTGCCACCATCACCCCCCCCCCCCCCACCCCCATCCCAGCATTGTATAATAATTCGCATTGCGGTGGTAGTTAATAATAACTAGAACCGCAATGTGGAGCTTGTTTTGGTACTAGACACGGTGGAAAGTGGGTGAGAGTGTAAAGGAAGGCAGATTAAGAGAAATAAAGAAGGCTACATGGAAACACAGAGAGAACATGACAGACAGCGAGACAATGTGAGGACAGACAGAAAGGAGGACAGAGGGAATTAGCGTTTCATTATTAATGTTTGTCTCCCGAAGCCCACAGGCTCGTCCCCCGAGATCCTCCGCCACCGGGCTTCACATTGCAATGTCCTACTCTCTTTCTCTCTCTCTCTATCTCTCTCTCTCTCTCTTCAAATCCTCCCTCTCTCTCTCCTTCTCTTCCTTTCTCTCTCCATCTCCATCTCCCTCTTTCTCTCCAGGGGCAGTCCGCTGCAGTGACAAAGCGGAAAAAAAGAAACCACGGTACAATGTCACATGTCCTCATCTTTCTCTCCGCCACCACCTCCCCCCCCCCCCCATCCTTTTCTCCCACTGTCATCCATCCAAGATCCCGCGCTATGTATCCTCTCTCTCTGGACCCAGTTCACCGCCATATATCTCTTGCAGGGCCTCGTCTCCCCTCCTCTCCTGTCTTTGGCAGGGCTAACTGCTGATGAATCAACAGTGTAATGGATGTAATGGTTGGACTTCTTTCAAAGAAGACACATTGGAGTTCAGAGAGTTACTAATTGCAGCGGTGACCAATTTGTCTGTAGGGGATGGAAGAAGGGGCAAATGCCTGACAAGAAACTCTGGCATTACTTTGCTGTTAGTTACCTGTTATATGTACCTGTAATTTCAAAGCATAGATAGGTTTGGTCCCTGGTTATATCTTTGAGCTCCTCCTTAAGATCCCTGGGCAGCAGCCTTCTGGTCATTCCTAAATCTAGACTGAAGACTGAAGGAGAGCGGGCCTTCTGGTCATTCCTAATCCTAGACTGAAGACTGAAGGAGAGCGGGCCTTCTGGTCATTCGGAAATCTAGACTTAAGAGTGAAGGAGACCTGGCCTTCTGGTCATACCTAAATCTAGATTTAAGACTAAATGAGACCTGGCCTTCTGGTCATTCCTAAATCTAGACTGAAGACTAAAGGAGACCGGACCTTCTGGTCATTCCTAAATCTAGCTTTAAGACTGAAGGAGACCTGGCCTTCTGGTCATTCCTAAATTTAGACTTAAGACTGAAGGAAACTGGGCCCTCCAGTCATTCCTAAATCTAGATTTAAGAGTGAAGGAAAGCGGATGTTCTGGTCATTCCTAAACCTAGACTGAAGACTAAAGGAGACCGCACCTTCTAGTCATTCCTAAATCTAGACTTAAGACTAAAGGAGAAAAGACCTTCTGGCCACTCCTAAATCTAGACTTAAAACTGAAGGAGAAAAGGCCTTCTGGTCATTCCTAAATCTAGATTTAAGACTAAAGGAGAAAAGGCCTTTGCTGTCATGGAACCTACTCTTTGTAATGCCTCCCTGAGGATATCAGGCTTTTAGATCACTTCTTAATACCTATTACTCTGTAGCAATAGGTATGTGCGTTCATGGAATGATGTTTCTTCTTCACTGTTGTTCCACTACGTTGGTTTGTTGGTATAACCTTACCACTAACCCCTTACCCTCTCACCCTAACCATGATCCGTATCTGGATCATCCACCCTATTGACCCATGTCTTTGTTTTTGCCACTGCCCTCTCCTTTCCTTGTGTGAGATATTTGTGTGTCTTTTGTTTGTCCTGATTGTGAAGCATATTGCAAGCTTTGTTAAACTAATTATTATTAGTATCATTGTTATCACAAGGGAGGACATCACTACATTGCCAAGACATCCACTAATTCAATTTTTCCATGAAGCCACATTAAAGTTACTGATATGGACATGCTTCTATTATTGTACCTTTGTTGTCCTGCAAATTAGCAAATTTCAAAATCAGCATAAAGGGATCCATTTTTTTTTTTTTTAGAGGAGGAGACCCATGACGCTGGCAGCCGATTCCTCAATCTGAGCGATGGTGTGTAATAACTAGGGCAGCGGTCATGCAGGGAAGGGAGGGGCGAGACAAAGCACACAGGAACATTCCCTTTCATCACCCCATGACAGCGAAGAGCAAAAACTTCATCGATTTAAACATCGGTAATGAGATATCTTCTGAAATTCCCTGCAAATTGCTAAAACCAACCGATGGCAAATTACATGTAATGAATTCTGTTTCTCTACATAACCGCTGCGGCTAATTTCTCCTCAAGTGGTGAGCACTGTGCTGAATTGGAAGCAGCTCGGCGGTGGTTTAGCAGTGTCGGCATATACTGCCTAATTACCGTCATTGGGGGTAATGGATTTAGAGCAGAGTGAAGTAGTATTAGGTCTCCTCTGTCTTCAAACCATAACCTCCATCGTGCTGTTCATTCTCCTGCTGGGCACCTCGACTTTGATGCTGCTATCTTTAATTTGAAGGATGGCCCTCAAGAATGGAACCATTTCAAACAAAGCTCAAGGTTGTCTCGCAATGAATCTATCCAGGACTGAATTCAGTTAGGGCATCGTCATATTATTCCTCTTTTTTAGAGAAAAAACACTCTCAACTACATTTTGTGCTGATAATATGAGAAAGCGGGTTGTGCAATGTGCATTTTGTTTTGATAGTAAAGTCAGATGCTCTATTCATCTGGTAGTGACATTGTTTTAGTAAAATAATATGTAGGTTACATAAACCAACAACAGATGCATGCATGTACTGGTTTGGGTTTGTGTGTATTTTGTTTGACCACAGCAAAGACAAGACTATTGGTGCATTCCATTGGATGTCGGAGGTTGATAGTTCCGAGTTGGAATTACCGACTTCCGATCTAAATGCGTTCCAGTGCGTCTTCTCGGGGAAAACATGGACGCAACAGCCTTTACCCATTAATGTTAACGGTAGCTATCTGGCAATGCTCTATCGTTAGCAGGCTAGTTCATACTAGCAAAGACTTCTATCTAGTAACGTAGCACAAGTCAACTGATTTACGTTACAAATGGAAACTACAAAGTTGTTACAACACGTTTTCATAACACAAAAACTACATATCAAGTAAAATCAAGTTTTATTAAATACAAATTGATGCTGTGTCAGCTGTGTTTATGTCGGAGAACTCGGGCGGAATTGATCTTGCCTGAATTTCCAACTGGGAATTCCGACTTGAACGGCCGTTCTGTTTGCTTTTCCATGTTGGAAGTACAGTTCCGAGTACAATGGAATGCACCATTTGGCCATGGAGGCAGGGGAGCCAATCAGCTGCATATGTAGTGTGAATCCCCGCCTCCTCTTTGCTGTGATTGGTCAGTCTGATCATGAGCGTTCAGAGGCGCTTCACTCTGCCTAAAAAGATTCCAAGCTGCCACAAATCAACTCCCCATGTAATAAAAAACGTGCTGTGAATTTGAACAAAAACATTTACATTCCCCCTTATAGTCCCTTGCACTAACATTCCCAACGGTAACATTGCTAACAACTTCTGCTTCCAGTATCTCAATGAATACAACACTGGTAGAAGTAGTTTTTTTTAACTGAAAGGACTCCCAGTTTATAATAAATCACAAAGGACTCTTTGAAAAGGCAAGCAGGGGTTCCACTGCTGAACTGCTCACAGAGAGTCTTGTCTTAAACGCATTTCATGCAATGTTAGCGACATCTTTAGCTCTTTACGTTCACTTCATCTGCAGCTCTTCTTGTGCCGACGGACATGTCGTCGAGTGAGCAGTCGTCCCTCAAACAGAGAGATTTCAAAAAGTCCTCTAATGTCTCCCTTGAGGCTTACAGAAAATGTTGGGGATTTTGGCCACTTTATCTACAAGATCAGAATCTTTTGCAAGTACTTATCTGGTATGCGATGGGATTCTTGAGGAATCTGCAGAGGAGTTTCCAAAATGAGATATTCCCCTTTTAAAAATCTGACTCCTGCTCTTACATAGTGATCACTGACACTTAAAAATCACTATAGATTCTAATAATTATTAATGCTATTATTGACGAAAATTGTAAAACTTTCAAAATCAATTGCATTTTTGAAATATTGAGCGATAAACATCAGGTAACTTTTTTTCCCCCCCAGAACAGATATTGTTTTGGAATGAAATGCTTTGTTTGATAGCAATGCTAAAGTTTATGCGGCCCAAATTGCTTGCAGCCTTTTTTTTATGCAGTCATAGAAAGAGTAAGAATGAGAAAGTATGTTTCATCCCTGCAGAATGATCTTCATGAAAAAGCAGGCTTCTCATCCTTGTACAAGTACATACACTATCAGGTACATACTGGCTGACTCACAGTGTCATGAATTCAAGCCCAAGACTCTCTCTGTTTCCATCTCTCTCACTTTCCCTTCCATCTTCCCTGCCTCTCACTCCGCTGCGTCATATTGAATCAAGTAGAAATGCCCCCAAAATATGATCTGAAATGAGACTCAGTGGGATCCCCATGTTAAGATAAGGGGCAAATTAAAAAAGTAAAGTAATGGTTGATGTTCGATTTGATTTGCACATAAGCTTCCTAGATCCACTCAGGGGGCCTCGGTTCTGCATGTTGCCGCTTCTACCTGCGCGCCTGGCAAATAGCGGAGCCATGCAGGGCTGTAAATAAGAAAATAAAAGGGTAATGATAGCTGTTTACTACCGCCATCTATTTCAATCAGGGGCCGTGGCGCGATGCGACGGCGGGTCGCGCGAACGCGGCTTCTCAAGCTCAGCCGAGCCGATGGGGCCAATTTGTCCCGTATGACGACCGAGATGATTTAATTAATACATGCCACGGAGATGCGACAGCAATGTAATCACTGCAAAAAACACACTGATGGAAGGAGAAGGAGAGGGAGCTATGAATGAATTTAGAAACACTTAGGGAAGGAAGAAGGAAATATAGGAAAGACGGAAAAAACACACCAAAAAAAAAAAAGCAGTTGTAATGCGGCATTTTGCTGGCATTAATAGAGACCAGTCGGAACATGGGATCAAGTGGGATCAAGTTGCTCATGTGTGGTTTAATGTAGTCTGTTTGAATACTTGGGATCACTTTATAGAATCACATAAAAGGCTTAATCACACTATTGTTTTAATCAGTGTCGGCAATTATCGCCTCATTGTGCACATGTAAATGCAGCCAGGGGAGGCTTGTACTGTAAACACACAAATACAGCGAAACGGTGATGTGTCGAAGCAAAAACACATGGGTATGAGTATGTACCAAGTGACCAAAACCACAGTTGAATTTTGAAGCCAGTACGGAAGTGGTGGCAGCAGCAGTACGCTAGAGGCCGGCTCCAAAAAGACTCCAAACCACCCAACTCCATGCAAGTCAATGGGACCAGAACTCAACTTCTCGCTAAAAATATATTTTTTTACAGTCTATGGTATGTACACACACCTAGTGGCAACCCAAAGCCGCTGCCACCAATAATGTCTCACACACACACAACCACGCAAATATTATCTCTTTTCTAAACAAAGAAAACAAAGAAAAAACTTGAGACTTGCTCTGACAGACTTGAGACTTCGCTTGAGACTTGCACCAAAAAACTTAAAAACAGCTCTACATTTTCAAATCTCTCCAGTAAAAGAATAACACGTGAGCCATTTTCATTAATTTCTTTGTTTTATTTGTTTATTTTGGGAAACTAAAACATTGGATTTTTAGGATCATTGTCTGTCTGTCTGTCTGTCTGTCACTAAGATATCTCAAAAAGTTAACATTGGATTTGACTGACATCTGATGGACAGTTAGCCCTTGGCCCAAAGGTCAGGTGATTAGGCTTTGGTGGTGATCCAGATTTGGGATTTCCACCATGACATGATTATAGTTTTTCAGCCATAGCTATTATGCTGCGTTCAATTGCTGGTGGGAAAGTCTGACATGCAGGACTTCCAAGTTGGTTGCTAAACATGCGATTTTGTCAGAAAATCAAACCCGGGAGACAAACGTTAAACAAACATGAACTGTTACGGAGGCTGTTGCCGTGCAAGGTGGAGAATTATTCAGCATTGGTGGAGGCTTGCGCTCTAACAAGTGCCTTCTAGTTATTATTAGGGTTTGATCTTATTCTTCTTTGTCACTTGGTCATAATAGATATAGACTGGTATCCCAGGCGTTTCAGTCAAACTGCTGCAACATGCATACACATGCACACGCACACACACACACACACACACACACACACACACACAGCTCCTAATTGTGTCTACTAGCTGGGCTGTTGTGTGGGATGCTGCTATTGTATTGTGCATCCTGACAGCTGGGAGGAGAGATTTAAGCACGTCATTCCAGGAGGAGGTCTCACACACACACACACACACACAGAAACATGGCTCACAATCTACATTTTAACTCACAAAGCAAAAACTATTCAAGTGATGAAACTGCAACACACAAACACACACTTCACTTACACGCGTGTGCACACACATGCACACGCACACACACTTGCTTACAATCTGCATTCTAACTCACAAAGTAAAAACTATTGGAGTGATGAAACTGCAACACACCAATACACACTTCATTTACACACACACGTGCGCACACAGGTGCGTTCGCACACACACACACACACTCACACACACAGGTTCCCTGACGAGCAGTTTGGAGATCTGTGTACGTGTGTGTGTGTGTGTTTGTACCTGAATTTGCACTGTACTACTACATCATACAATCTGCATTTTAACTTACAAAGCAAAAACTATTGGCTGTGAGGACCTGAGACGCACAAAGAAACACACAAACTCACACTTCATCTACACGCATGCCTCTCACACACACACACACACACACACACACACACGCACACACACACACACACACACGCACACACACACACACACACACACACACAGTTTGAGCCTCTCTTCTCCAGGTTATTAAAGACAAACCGAAGTGTTTGAGAGGGGCAGGAAAGCGAGTGGCAGCTAGATGAATAAAGAAAAATGCAGTTCTGAGGCAGGCACCCACACAAGCTCCTATTTGCATAGGAACAAACACATAAGCAGAACCTCTCGAGATCCATTTGCAAGCGTCAAGTTATTGAGGGCACGGGTTCAAATCAATCTTTGAGGCCTGCAACCGCACAATATCATCAGATTCAATGGAAATGTACGCATACTGCCATATCATAAATCGGGGGGGGGGGGGGGGGGGGTAAAAGAGAGCTAAAAGGATGGATAGAGAATGAGTAATAAGAAAAATGTAAAGACTAGGGAAGGAGAGAGAAAGAGAGAGAGAGAGAGAGAGAGGTTGTGATATATGCAGGCTGGCTGGATTAACTTTCCCAGTAAAGGTAGCGGCTCTGGCTGCCGTTCAAAATAAAGCAAGCTTATTCTGTTATTTCATCATGGTGGTCGTTTATAAAAAAAAACAAAAAAAAAAAACACTCTTAGGTAAGGGATTTTGATATTTGCCTATTCATCTCCCATCCACGAAAAAAGTATAGATTAAAGTATTACTATGGTGTGCAAATAAGCAGTAGGGTATATTGAGGCAAAGCAATCTGACATATAAAAATATAAATATATCAATACACTACCAGTCAAAAGTTTGGACACACCACATTGTTCTATATTTTGACTATTTTCCACATTTTAGAATAATAGTAAAGACATCAAAACTATGAAATAACACAAATGCAATTATGCAGTGACCAAAAAAGTGTTAAACAAATCAAAACTATTATATTTTAGATTCTTATATAGCTGCCCTTTGCCTTGATGGAAAGGCAAAGGCTTTGGAAAGAAATTCATACATAGCGCAGGATGAAATCAGTGGAACCATTAGAAGTATCATTATGTATGCAGTGTGTAACAATGAGAGGGATATCAATAAAGTGATGTGAATTTACAGCAGTATACATATAAATGTATTGCCAACTAACACAACATGTTAAATGCGTAAATGATGTGTGCTCATCTTAGGCATTTGAGTGTTAGAATAGTAACTTTAGAGAGAGAGACACACAGAGAGAGAGAGAGAGAGAGAGAGAGAGAGAGAGAGAGAGAGTCTCATTGAGATTCAGCTGGCACAAGAAATTGGCCAATTTGGACTTTCACCGACTATACGGCTATGTAAATGTTTGCAAGTGCGTGCCACTGTATCTCGGCATATGTTTGTGTGCGCGTGTGCACATAAGACGCAAATAGAGAGACTGAGAGAGCGAGGGAGAGAGAGAGCGGCATAGAGAGCGAAAGGGAATGGGAGAGAGAGAGAGAGAAAAAATAAAAACGAGAGAAGGGAATATTAACGGAGGGGTAATGGTCCAAGTAAAAGCCCACTTAGGTAATCGATGGCCTCAAATGAACTTTTAATCCTGCCAATTGAGAGTGATAGAGCTGACAATGATCCCAGTCCGCCCACTGCTCAGCTCAATGGGGCAGAGGAAGGGAGGGAGGGGCTTTTATTGGCGGCTGGACTTTGATCTTGATCTACAGGTTTATACCGGACGCCCACGCACCATCACCGAGAACCCAACACTGAAAATCACCTTTTCAGCTTCTGAGAACCAAGAGCATAAAAAGCAAGGCGAGGAGAGCAAGAGAGAGGTTGACCCAATGTAGGTAGATGATGATGCACACACAAGCGTCTGGGTGTAGACATTGACTACATTCATTCTCTAAGTGTAAGCCTTTACACTAACGTAAACCTAGGCTGACTACCAATATGCCTTCTTGTGCGTTCTTGTGTCTTCCATGACACGTTTTACGTAATACCTAACCGCAGAAGCACGATTCCAAAACAAAAGAATGACAGGACGGAGGATGGATAGAAAAGCTGGAAGTTTCCTCGCCGACCTCAAAATATCGAGGATGCATCGGATGGAGACTTGACTGACGAGAACGAATGGAAAGCCCCAAGATTCATTGCGACTACAGCAGCGCTGTAGTCTACAGTACAGAGCCGGTTAACAGGTGGGAAAATTAACAGCTGTGTGTCTTAATTAATCAGCACGTGATGTGAAGCACAGAGTCCATCTCAAACTGT
Organism: Centroberyx gerrardi; assembly: GCF_048128805.1. Lineage (NCBI taxonomy): Eukaryota > Metazoa > Chordata > Actinopteri > Beryciformes > Berycidae > Centroberyx > Centroberyx gerrardi. The sequence goes on along the minus strand of NC_136001.1, from coordinate 4,845,925 downwards.
CAGGAAGCTTCTTTGTGCTGACTTTGATGAGAAGATCGTTCTCTCCAAGACAACTTGGAAAGAACGTTCTCCAGGAGGACACAAGTATCGACTTGGCGTTCTTAGTTTTGATAATCAGCCCTAGTCCTACTTTTAGCCTTGAAGGAAGTTCGCCCCAAATTCAAAATCAGTCATTATCTACTCACCTCGTGTCAGTCGAAACTCCATTGAAACACACAGTGAGTTAGCTACTGTGGTTCCATCTCAGCCTTCTGACAAACAATTGAAGTGAATGGGGTCTGGTTGTTTAGAGTTTCATCAAATTTCTCTAAACAGCTCGTGTAGCCAAACCATTGCACTGAGAGTTCAACAAGCCCAGATTTAACTTGTTATACAGCAATATTCTTTGTAGAGAAAGTGGTAACTTCTTCTAGAAGTATAGTGTGGAAACCAATATGAGGAAATGGGCTGATCTTGTTTGAAACTGGCCAGCCATCCATTTCCTTATTTCTTTTGACAAAAATGTTATGAACTGAAAAAGCATTTGATGGATGGCAAACCAAATGTTTTTAAATAGAATGATGATATGGTAAAAATTAATATTAAAACAAATTATAACTACTTGAAAATACGGAAGAGGATTAGGGCCACATGTGTAAAATGTATTTGAGTTCTGAGATTAAAGTCAGAATTCTCACTTTTTTCTCAGAATTCTGATTTTTTTCTCAGAATTCTGACTTTAATCTCACATTAGGGCCACATGTGTATTTTTCACATGTGGCCCTAATACTCTTCTGAAGGAAATTGTTTTGAACTGAAATTGAAAAATATTTAGGTCCCAATTTCACAACACAGTGCAGCTTTAGGACGACTGCAGGCGTTGTCTCAACTCTGTATATACAGCGGTTTTCAGTGTTGGTGCAGGCTGTCCTATCAACCTCTATTCAACGTCAAAATATTTGCTGGGAATTGCTTGGGAGAAGGCTGAGATGGAACTGCAGCAGCTCACTCTCTGTGTGTTTGGTGGTTGTACAAACTTCAATGCAGTTTCCACTGACATGCGAGTGAGTAGATAATGACAGAATTTTTATTTTGGGGTGATTTTCCTCTAAAATGAGGACCTTTCTGTTCTTTTGAGGACATTTGGCACTCATAAGTAGGAGTACAACAATACACACACACACACACACACACATACACACACACACACACACACACACACACACACACACACACACACACACACTTGACTTGAAGAAATGCTCCCACCTGAAAAAACACAGCCATGGCTGCAATGATCCTCTTCTCCCTGATAGCTGCACTGAGGCTGTCGAAGTCATCTGAGTTGTACATGTAAATCTGCATCTGTTAGAGAGAGAAACACAGAGTTAGGCTAAGGACACGATTAGGATAACGATTGTGCATCACACACATAGACACACACTGATTTTTTTGTCTCTCAGTTGTACGTATACACACACTAGACGATTACGCAGGACGGGGAAATCACACACAAAATAACTGAAATTATCCTGCTGCTGACGTCATCATCTCTAGTCTCTAATTTGACACCAATCACAACAGCACACCTCACTGTAAATTCAGCTTTCATTGGTTATTATATATCTGCTTCCTTCAGACTCCCATATCCCTCTCATTGTAACATACTGGATCTACTGATACTTTTCATAATGGTTCCACTGTTTCATACTGTATACATGATGATAGTATTTTTCATGTTCATTTTTTGAATTTCTGTTTATACATACTTATATTTAAGTGAGAGATCGATATTGTTAGTAACATCTGTAAGTGGCAACTGTAAGTAAATCCATACATGTTAGTTATCCATACTCTTTCCCATACTTCCCACCCATACAGTCTATTCATATGTTTATATAAATCCACAATTGTTTACATTCTACTGTTATTGATTTATAGCTTTTATTGTTTATGTTTTTCTTCTAGGTTTGACTTGTAAATCCCAAATGTCAGACTTTCCCACCAGCACTTGAATGCAGCATAATAGTTATGGCAAAAAAACGGAAATCATCTAAAGGTGGAAATTCCAGATCCGGATCACCACCAAATTCTATTCAACTGATCCATGGACCAAGGTCTATCTGTCCACCAAATTTCAGCCAAATCCGTTTGTTACTTTTTGAGATATCTTGCTACGTATTGAATTAACGTTATTGGATTTGCTATTTAACCCAGGACTTGTTCAGGACCCCGCAGATGACGGGACGTAAATATCCAAAATGGTGGTTCAGATCAGTCTGTTAAGTTTGAGTCTGTAAACCTCTCACACTACCAGATAATCTCTGTGGTCCATCGGTCCCAACCGAGCCTCCGATGGGGATTCCCCTCATCCCATCCCAATTGTGGGGATGAATGAATCTGGTGTGAATCGGACAGTTAATTCTCTAGTGTGTCCCCAGCCTTACATTAGGTTAGAATCTCCTCATGCACATTCTCACTTGTCATTGAGACATGAACGAGATTTCCCATGTCCTATTTACTGCCCCATATTGTCCAATTTAGTTGCTTTAGAATTCTACAGTCCTGCCTACAGACACGGTCAATTCAAATACTCCACGACTAGCACCAGATCCTTTTAGCGTGGAGAAATATGACACGGTTTTAATAAGATTCTGCCCTAATAAAACTACCCCACATCTGCAGTGGAAGAAATTCTCCATTCTAGTTTTTCTCTGAGGTTTTCTTAAAGTAATGCAGCCTAAATAAATTGGCAACATCTGGAAATAACAGCTTTGGGCTTAATTTGTTCATGGAATGACTCAGCAAAAAAAAAATCTGCTGTCCATTGCTTATCCACTGTTAATGTAATGGGAGGAGTGATGTGAGACTGGGACTCAAATGTTGGACTTGGTTGGACTGTGTATTTCTATTACTCATTCAAAAAGAACAAGATCAAACACATACACACAGCAAATTGGTCAAACAGTCAGGGACTATTGGTTGTCATGGTGATACTCATAGCGAGAGTGTGTGCACAGTATGTATTACCAATATATGTTTGTGTGTGTGTCTGTCTGTCTGTGTGTGTGTACATATTCACGTGTGTTTGCATAATAGCTCCAGCAGAATTTTGTAGTGCTGGGGAACACACTCTCGCCTGCCAAAAGCCATTTTGGGGCTTTTTATTTGCCAAGATCAACATTGTCAATATTACTCCAGTAGCATTTTCTACGGCTTGCTAATCCTTGCACAGAAAGCCGCGTGCATCGCTTTTTGATCTATTTGTGGAGTAAACAGTTGTCAAGCAGCCTGATATAGAGGCTGTTTGGTGAATTTCGAGCAGAGATGGCTCAATTGGAACGATACATCCTCCCAGACTATTGTTAATGAAAGCAAGGCGGGGGAATGTGCCTCTGAACGCAGCATCGATGTAGCAGCCCGACAGTCAGAATCACTTCAAAAGCACAATAAACAGAAAAGGAATTTGCCCTGATGATACTGATACATATTGACAACTTACAGCATGCACACAACACATTAACAAGATTAACGGGGTCTCACATACAGTGAAAAGGGACAGAGCAAGACATAATGTGGACAATAGACTGCCTGTCACTCTAGGTAACATTGTAACAGTCAGTCTTCTATAGCTGTGAGTGTTAAAGCAGTGTCACATAGAGAAGTGGACTTCAAAGTGGGGTCCAGGGACTAAAATGATGTCCTTGATGAGGTTTAAATGGTTCCCCAATAGTTTCCTCTCACTATAATTTAATTTACTGGTAAATATCCCAATTAGATAATTTTTCACTGTCACCACTACTGTCTCACCATGTAAAGTGTAGACAGTTCTACAATTCAATATTAAATGAACAGCAATACAAATCTTCCCATATGGGTCCCTGGACTAATTCTTATCAAATGGGGTTCTGTGGGATCTATTTGGGTCCCGGGCATGAAAAAGTTTGGAAGCCCCTGGCATACTGTGTAGTTGCAACAGTAGAGGGAAGCACCATTTGTCATAAGTGACCAGTACTGCATTTCTCCAGTGTACCATGAGGAGTTTATACTGAATAGAAAGAGATGCATGACATTATGAGCATAGATGTATCTAAATTTCTGTGGCTGAAAAGTTTCTGAATAGTGTGCAAGGTCTGAAGTACACAAGATTGTGCATAGATTGTAGTTGTGTAAGACTGTGAGAAAACGGCTTTGGTGGCACTAAATATCATGGTAATAAATGTGACAGCAGTAAAGTTCAATTGGATGGTGAGGAGGAGTCCAGAGAACGTCTAAATCCCACTAAACATGTCATGGTACGTTGCCGCCAGCGTGGTGTCACTGCGTCGCTCTAGCTGCTCCACAGAACACTTATATTTTGAAAGAAGAGCAGAGGGGGAAAAGTGTCTGGACTAAATTCATCAATATGCAGATGTATGGCTTTGGTTTTTTTCCACTATGTGCACAAAAAAAGCTGAGCTGAGACACACTACAATACAGCCACAAACTGCAGCCAGATACTATTATAGCAGGTTGCAGTTATCTGTCAGTTTGAAAAATGTATAGGACTTTTTTTTTTATTTAACATCATAGTCTGTGTGGATTGCCATTTATGATTCTTTACATGAACCAATACACCAGAAAACAACCAATGTCAACTTTCTTTCTCATTATTATGCGCATCAGCCATCGAGAATTGAATCTCTGCGATTTTTGGGCTTTGATGCTTCCATTGGACCCAACGCAATGGTGACATAATACAGCAGTGGAGAAACTTTCATTGATTTCAAAGGAAGCATTCCCTTCATGGCTGATGGCTGTAATGGAGCTTGGGGGTTTGCAGGGCTCGTTAAGTAGGGTGACAGCTCTTGGGAACAAGCTGTTGACGTAATGGGTGGTCTTGGTCTTAATGGACCCATAACATCAATACTATTATGGGGATCACAGTAGCTTGAAGGCGTGCAACTGGAAGGTCGCTGGTTTGAATCCCCTAACCAGCTGGGAAAATATGGTTGTGGACATTGAATGAATAGCACTCTCTCCCTTCTCTCAACAAATACAGTCTATGTGCCGTTGAACAAGGCACTGAACCCCAAACAGCTCCAGTGGATCTGCTCAGTGGCCAACACTGGAAGACTGTGGTTGTACTGGGCAGCTCCCAGTGGTCAACAGCAGAAGAATGAGTTGGTGGAAAAGTTGACTTTCCCTGATTTCCCTGGTTGGTGGTAATTTGTCTTGCCCTTTTCTTCACTTCTGGCTGGTGTTGCACAGTTTATGGAGGGCAGCTGACAGCCAATGACCCACTCAGTAGTGCATATAAAATGTTGGAGCTTGTTGTTGGTACAGGAGGAGGCGGAGCTGCATCAGACAGTAATGCATGTGAGGTGATGTGAGGATTCTTTTGATTACTAATGTATAAAATTGTACCAGAACTAGATGCGAGAAATTGAGCTTCCTCAGCTGATGCAGGAAGAACATGATTTACTGGGCCACACTGATTAAGCAGGAGATGCTCATGAGGGTGTTGGTGATGGTGGTCCCTTGGGAACGGCACAGCTGGGTTCATTGATTTCCAAGGCATAGATGAGCTGGTGGTTTCCTTCGGTACTCAGTAAGTAAACTAATAAGAGCCACTAGGGTGGTGTCATCTGCAAACTTGGGCACTTTGATGGACAGCTGGCTGGTGGCTGGAGGCACAGTCATATACTGAGAGTAGAATAGTGAGAAGAACACATGTAGGTTTTTCAGGTGGAGAACTTCCATCTCCAACTAAGTCTGAGATCCACCAGCAGATTGTGGGGTTCAGTATTAAGCTGGGAGTTTGCAATAGAGCAGTTCCAGTGCTGAATGAAGAGCTGAGAACAACTGGCAGAATTATCTATATCGTTGTATGTGACTTGTCTACAACTTTTATGCTTGTCATGATGCTGCTTCCTAGGCTATGTCTCTCTTGAAAAAGAAATTCCTTAATTCTTAACACTGTGGCTGTTTATGGTATGCAGCCTGTGGTCTCCAAGTGATCCAAAACAAACTGTAGATCCATGTTGGCTGCATTGTCCACCAGCCAATTCACCGTGTAGGAAACCTGTCGGTGTGATGCATGTATGTACGCAAGCATGCATAGGTATACTGTCACATATGCAAAAGTGCACATGCACATACAAAAGCATTTGCCCATTCATTCATTGTTTGTTCCCTCCCTAACTCACTCACGCTTTAACCCCCATGCTCTCTTCAGATACTCAGTTGAGATAGTGTGCTGCAAATATTACGTTCGCAGATTACGTTGCATTGCGGCCTGCCCCGAGCCTTCACCCTGCCAACAGAAAGCTATGTGTGTCACCGCTCATTTAGCATTTGGCCCACTGCAGTACTCTCTCCATATTTATTCAGGAGAGAGAAGCTTCCAGCATGCAAACAAAAATGCAAGAGCATCTGCCAGACTTCAACACAGGCAGTGTATTCAGACCACAGGTAACCACAACACTGCACCGCTGTCCATTGGTCAATATCTGCTTAGCGATTGCTAGCTGCAGTGCCAATGGTGCTGCAGCATAGATGGAACATAATGCTGATGTCATGTGAGAACCTCGTAATTCCAATTTTGGTGATTTTCATGTTTTATCTTGAAGGATTACATGGTTCTATATGGGTTGAGAAAATTCTATGACCGTTGGGCTTCTGGAACCCTTTGGATAAACTCAAAAATACACAGTGGTCAAGCTAAAACCAAGGCTATTTTTCTAGGTTCTTGAAAAGTTTACATTTTGGAGATACAAGGATTTCACCCAACAGTGACAACTAGAAGCATTGTGACATGACTGGCTGATGGTGGACACATCAGTGGTGTCCAAAAAATAAGCTACTCCCATTTCATGCTTGCTACAAAATGGCAACCCATGATATTTCATCGACAACACTGGTCAGTTTGACTCAGGTGTTTGGCTCTCATAACTGGACTTCCCACTGCTCATGTATGTGCACAGATGGACAGGATTAAGGGATAAAGCCAAGCATGTCAATAGGTGACTCCTACATACTGTATATCTACTCAAAGAAGCTGTTTAAGAGTCACAATATTAATCAAAGGAATCTGTTAAAGCTGGTACTATGCAAAGAAATAGACAATAATTTCTTTAACAATTGTATAACGAAAAGTTACACACATGCACACACACACAAAAACCGTGGACATGGGTAGTGCTAAAAAAAATGTATGTATGTGTGTATTGTATGTATGTGTAGATGGATGGATGGCTGGATAGATGGATGGATGAATAGATGGATAGATAGGTAGGTGGATGTCTTCTGCACTTGGTACAGCTGTTACACATTCATATTGTCAGGAGACATGCAGTCACATACATGCAAGGGCGCACATACAAAGCACAAACACACACACACCCATGCACGCGCAACTGCACACATGATTCACAAATAGACAATGATAATGCAAACAACGGAAATATAGTGAGGGCACACTGGTGTAGACATTTATGAATGAATTCAAACTCTGTACAAATATGCAGAGGCTTCGGGTTAAGGGAGCAACCAGCCAGCTTTGGGCCAGTGTGTGTGTGTGTGTGTGTGTGTGTGTGCTTGTGGGTGCCTGTATGTATCTGACAACCCTGCAAATAATAGGCATAATGAAAGCCTAATATAAACCTCTATACTTTACTTTTCCATCAAGTCTCGATTTGCGAATGTCTTGCAAATAAAATTTGATAGACAAAAAATAATGACGGTTCTAAAGTATTAAAAATGATCATTATCAATCCATTTTCTCATTGTAAAAACTGCATTGTCCCATCCCACCTTTGCATTACTCGGCTACTTTGGGCAATGGTGAAATACTGAATGAGTTATTCTACTGTTTGCACCTTGTCATAAGTTGCTCTGGATAAATGTGTCAACAAAAGTGTAATAATCTTCTACTGCTAGGCTCCACTGCTCATTAATTCAACCACAGGTAGACGTTTATATGGCTTAGGCCCATTACTGACTCATGCTGTGGTGGACTATGTCATGTGGTAACTGTGGGATTCACTTCTTTAAACTGTGTTTGTCTTTGGAATGTCTTTGAACCGACTCCCTTGCATATCAATATTCCCCACTGGCACGATAATAAGTCTGTCAAATATTTGAGCGCTCCGTCTCTCTTCTCTCACCACCTTGTGATTCCTATGATATACTAGGATATTGAAAAACCCTTATCAATAACAGGAGGCAGGAAGACCTATAATTTGTACTGATGGAGTGAGCGAGAGAGGGAGACAAAGAGAGGGACAAAGAGATTGAATAGTGAGGTACATGGTATACTGGGAGGAATAGAGAGAGAGAGAGGAAGAGGAGGAAGCCTGCCTCGCTTTCAGCTATCAGCCTTAGGGCGTCTGTAACAGCACCTTTCCCTTCCTGGAGTTCAGAAGCATGAGTGGGAGGTAGAAACACTGTCAAGCCTGGAGGCGAGGCATCTCAACCCCAAACAACTTAGTTATTTCTGCGCGGAAAAAACACTTTTGAGAGGAGAGGGGAACCCCCTGTCGCTCCTGAGGCGAGCAGGGGTCCACTTTTGTACCTTTACATCTTCACATCAGGACAAAAAGTGTTGCCCGGCCAGTTCGGCCTGCCGGAGACCGAGCTGCAACCTGTAATCAATGCTGGAGGAAGGCTGATGGTCGGGTCAAGGCCTTAGTTAAAAATATCTCCTCCCTCCTATAGTGCATGGGAACACTCCAGTCATGTCTGCGGCGCTGAGAGCACGACATCCCGCAGGACCAAACAATCGCTGAGCCTTTCAAACACATTTAAAAAAAACAACAACCCGGGAAAGGAAGTGACCCAGCCTGGCTCATTAGAACCAATTAGAGCCCTTCCTGTGTTGCTATGACCCCCGTGTTTAGTGTCTACCCCAGTGAGGGAATGGATGTAAAAAGAGGGGAGGGACAACAGCAGAAAGAAGGGGAAGGCAGACAGTATATAAGGAGATTCCCCAAAGGCCAAACGCCAAAGTTCAAATACATTAGAAGATGTCATAACTTTTTATGTATTCCCGCAATAAATATAACACCTTGGACTTGTCCTCTGTCACACATTTTGCTCATTCTTACATGTTCACAAACACACTCACACACACACACACATGCACACACAGGCATACTCCCATGCCTCTTTACAGTCAAGAGTGCACACACTTATAAACACACAACATCCATACATTCTGACACACAATTTCACAAACATACACACACACACACACACACACACACACACACACACAGACACACACACACACACACACACCGATGTGATCTAGTGCAATGTACACAATGCAGCATTAATATCTGGGAAGGTAAGCACAGGAGACAGACTCTCTACATTAACAGGTTGCAGTGATGAATCAGGCAACCTGTACAACTGACATCTTAATGCATCATTATTATAGATACTCTCAGTCGTTTCTGAGGGAGGGGAGGACGAGGGAAGTTAAAGGAAAAACCCACCTTAAAACAGAAATTAGATATATGCCTATGATATTAGATGATCCCATTATGTGTCAATGTGAACTCTCTCCTAAAGCTGGAATCCAGAGAACAAAGACTATAATGTCATCTAACAAAACAGTGGCCAAATCCAGACACAGACTCTTTGATGTGATTTCAGGTTAAATATGAAATTTCATATCAAGGAGTGTGTGTGTGTGTGTGTGTGTGTGTCCACATTTGCCTGATGGTGTCTGGATTTGGCCAAGGGTGTCCGGATTTGTCAGATGTGGAATTCTGTTTTAGGGTGGATGTTTGCTTTAAGACAGAAGACTCCTCCCATCTTTCTCTGACACAGCCAATTTATCCATCTCAACACTTAAGTCAATTATCAACAAGAGGGCGGAAAGGAAGGAGAAATGGATAGACAAAACCCTGGGAGGCCATTCTTCAAGATTTAACATCTATCCCTTCTCGTCATGTACATCCTAGTAAAGCATGGGGAATCGGCGGATATTCACCTCACAGGACGAAAAATCTACTTCCATATTAGTTTATTTTACTTATTAATAGTAATTTGTTACATTACTCAGATACACTACTCAGGATAAGTCAGTCTCGTCTCCTGTGAATGATAAGGAAACCAAAGAGTGTCGTCCTTTTACTGGATAAAATCAAAGCAGTGTGAATACTTCCACCCAGAGAAAGTACATTTTACTGCCATTTCTAACTAAGCTAATTGTGATGAAATTAATCAGCGGATGGTGGTGGGATATCATTTTTGGATAATTCAACTTCAATCTGATATGTAGAGGGGGTGATAACAAAAGTGACAACTTCATTTTTCATTAGTATCTGTAATAATATTACAGAAATTCAAATAGTAAATTATTACAGGTACGGACATACATGCAATGCCTTAGACACACCAACATGCACAAACACACACACACACACACACACACACACACACACACACAGCAGCGGGCAGACCACGAGAGTACAACCATAGAGACAGAGATACAGACTGAGACTCTGAACACTGAATGACAGAAAATCATAGACTCAGTGGACACAAGCTGGCCATGGAAACAGGTCAAATCTCACTTCTTACAACACTGTAAGATATATATAAAATAAGAGTGACTTGCTTTGACAAAATAAGTAAACCATATCCCAATCTCTCCAGTGTTCAGAAAGTCCCTGATTTATGTGGTGAGAACAGTCAGTGTGCAATTTTAGCTGCAAAATGTGTTGATTGTTGTCAAACAATAAGGGAAATAGACTGTAATACTGAATAAAAAATAACACTGTACATACCGACTCTGTCAGGTTATCTGATTGTTATTATTCTACAGTGAATGTGATTCATTTTGTCACCCTCTGCTTTAAACATGGATGGAATGTGATGCCAATAAATCACCCACTGAATTGAAAAAAGTATTTCATGGGCTCAGTACTCAAGAGATAAGAGTAACATAAAAGGCATTTCTTCTGACCGTTTCTGAGGCTCTGTGTCTTGACACAATTAGACCTCCGCCCGCAGGCTATGTCATCCGCGGTGCTCCTCTGTTACCAACCACATGACGTTTCAGAAACATGTGTCCTGACAGAACACTCTGAAGCCTCTTCCCTCCATTCTTTCCATCCACCTTCAAGTGTCTCCCGGGAGACTTCTACTGCCTCGAGATGGAAATCTAAAGCAAGAGGTGTTGTGGAGGTTGGCAGCGCTGCCATGCCCCCACTGAGGTGCTCTGAGACTGGGCACGAAGGGTCTGTGATCCACCCCCGGGGACTGGCGGATCTGAGCGACATAGCGAGGCTTTGTGTGAAAACAGACAACAGGATGCACTGCATGGAGTGCACGTCCTTGCTGAGAGAGAGAGAGAGAGAGAGAGAGAGAGAGAGAGAGAGGACATCAAGAAGATGTTTTGATGCAGTCTCTCTCAATCTGAGCCACGCTGTGGGGTTTCAAATTCCCTGGCCCCTCTCAGCACTGGAGAAAGGGCGTCCATCAAAGAAGGTCATACTATGTAGCATCAGTGGCCACTGATGCAATATACACTGCCTTTCATCTCCCTCTCCACAATGGCCTTACAAAACAGATCGGAGATGCAGGGACAGGGTGTACAATCTAGGTTATGAGATATGTTTAGAGCGTGCTGCGACCTCTCGCAATCTATCTTAAAAACCCAATTGAAATGCATTACGTGAGAAATGGCCCTGAGAGTCAGCTGTGGCTTTTTCAATTTCACGAGTGTTACTTTTTCATAAAAGCAGGGGGGCGAAAATATTGCTTTTAGCCCAAAAAAACACACAAAAAAACAAAAGGGTGGTGGGGGTGCCCATATCTGCAACCAGATTATTAAAAATGGTATGGAACAGGCTCGGGAACTGGGACAGCATCTATTTGCCCTCTAGGTAGCATTGGGCTTTTAAAGAATGGCTGTGTTTTTTGGTGTCATTGAGGACAGGCACTGGGAAATGTAACATTATGTTAGGAATGGCATGCGTTCCCTATCCAGAGGGAAGGCCAATCATAAATAAAAGAGAAATAAATAAAAAAAGGGAGCGCAGTCTGGCAGTCATCAGTTATCTTTGAAGGTTTAATGGAATGTAGCTGGCTGAGAGAGAGAGGGAGAGAACGAGAGAGAGAGAGAGAATGAGAGTCGGTGAGAGAGAGACGGAAAAGGCAATAAATGAGGAAAGCAAAAAGAGCATGAGGGAGAAAGGCTGGATATAACAATAAGACAAGAAAACTCCAAGATACCATTACTAATAAGATCAACAGCACAGAAAAACAACCCCGATCACCATAATATCATTTTGTACAGGCTGAAACATCCAGTTACACTGATTTATTTACTTTTGCTGTGTGCTACAGGGAAGGGAATGAATTCTTCTCTTTGTTCATTCACTCTGTCTCACTATCAGTGTAACACCATAGTCCTCCAGGCTTAATCCATTTAATATTCTTTCATTCCTTTCACTGATGTGTTATGCCACTCATCCAGACAGCCGATTGCACGTTGCTGACACACCTTTCCTTTCATATACAAATGCACACTGGCCCGCTCCTGCATACACGCTATGCCTACAAGGTTTCCATTCACAAATACACAGCGTGAAGGCGCGCACACAAACGCACGCACACACACTGTGAAACCCCATACCGATCTTGGTATACAGAGTGAAGCATGTGTAGCTTAGAGCGAGCGATAGGTGACAGACATGTGACGGAGTGCGTACTAGCGAGCCTGCAGTAGCTACTGTATAACTACTGAGCAGCTCCTTGTGTCCATAGGCAGTCTGAACAGAGCTTTAATACTGACTTATCCAGCTGTACATGCTGGTGTACGTACTAGCCATTTCCAGGCAGACACTGTACTGTTTCTTTACGACACAATGCAAAGAAAAAGTACAGTTTCCCTACAGTCCCACAGTGCATCTGTGGCCATAACATAGGCTAGACCTAATTAATCATCAGTTCATTTGAATGTAATCTCAGCTGTCTGGCTCCCTAGTTGATCAGCTGCCTTCATCTTATCTATGGAGAATACAGTAACGTTAGGCTACTTGTTAGCAAGTTAACATTAGCAACTGAACCATTAGCAAACATGCTTATAGCACTGCTTATACAACAATGTGCTTTATTATACAATGCTTGAGTATGTTTTGCCTTATCGACATAAAAGTCTTTATCATATTTATATATAGGCTACATCATTGTATTGTAGCCATCCAAAAAGACAAGGTATCTTTTGCCGTGTTCCATTCATAGATGGAAGAAATTCACAGCTGCTAGGTCGTCATGACAACCTCTGCGAGTTCCAGGTCTAGCTCAGAAAAAAAGGAGGCAAACATGGACCCCCACTAGATTTTCATTTCTCAACATAAAATAGTGTTCCCCATGCAACAGCTAATTATGTCAATGATATTTGGTGACGTTAGCTAGCTAGTTAGCATGGAACATTAGCAACTGTAGGTGCAACTTTATATTTCAAATGTTTAACCATTTACCACACAGTTGTTTTGATAATTTATGCAATGCTGAACAGTGAACTGAAACAATAAATCAACTATTGCACCATGAAGTTTCATAGCCTGCAGCTATAGGTGTGTGAAACGTGTCACTTTTAGCTGTCATGGTGACAAAATACCAGTGTATTCCACATGCCAGCTCATTCCCTAACTCTGTTTACCTCTATTTACAGCCTGCAGGGGCCGCCTCCCATAACATGGCTTCACTGTTGTAATTTGAGGTAATTTAATGAATGGCTATGTGTTGCACGGCCATGTGATATTGTAAAAACCCAGTGAGTGCCAGCTCGCTGAGGGGGTTTTGGTTCATCAACAATATATGCCAAATAAAACTTTATGGTGTCACTTTACTAGTCTAAATGAGTTACAGTGTTTTTGCTGAGCACATTGACGCAGATACTGTTTGTCTTGGAACTTGCACTTGTCAGAATGATTGCCTGAAAGGGTCAAGGAAGCGAGCGGCACGAACAATGGGCATGGCTCAGTTTGCAAAGAAGGAATATGCATTTACTGTATTGTGGATATCTGTCTGTGGAGGAGGATGGAACTCTGAATTGCATCTCCAGCAACACTCAGTATACACTTAACATTTGGTTCAATGGGTCAGACGCAACAGTGAACTGATAGAGATGAGCACAAGAGTTGAAGATCCTTTCATTACACTCAGGACCTTGAAAACCTTGAATTTGTATAACACATTAATTTGCGGATTTTCGCTCTATTGTTAATACACTATGTGGCCAATGCCAAAGCTCAATCCAGCAGTACTTTGCAGTACTTTCCATTTTATTACACATTATATTATAATCATCTAGCCTATCCTATAATTTATATATTCTAATCATCGAGCCTATCCTGTGTCATCTATCGATGACACAGGATAGGCTCATTCTATAGACCTATCAAGTTCAAATGCTGTACTATCTTTCAGTGTACATGGCTGTACTAGTAGTGGTTGAATTAGGAGCTCCCTGCCCTCTGGTGTGATTAAAACAAGGTGCAACCGCAAGGTTAAACATCTGCACCGCGATCCAAGGAAGCTCTGTGCATTTTTAGCTCCAACGTAAAAAGCCTTGCGAAAACACACTACAGGCGCTGATAGAAACAAACAGTTTGCATACAGCCGTTTGCAGACAAATAGTGCAAAGAAATGAAACTGCTACCCAGCGTTATCATTATTCATCAGATGATTTAGGGCCGGGATGTGCTTTCCATTTCCCACGCAGCAAAGGTTGATGGGAAATAAAATCCCATTCATCAATGACACATCTTTATCTGTGATACCTGCGGCAAAGCAAAGAGAGAGAGAGTGTGTGTGTGTGTGTGAATAAGGAAGACAGTGTGAGTGAGCGTGTACAACCACACTTACACCCCCCACCCCCAGCCCCCCCACCACCCACACCCCCGCTCTCTCAGCCCCCCTATCGCGTGTTAATTTACAGTGCCTCTCTTATCTAGGCAGGTGGGTAAAAGCTGGCAGAGCAAGTTCTGGAGCCACACACACTCATCCCCTCCTCCATCTTTTCATCCTTCGCTCCTCTCGTTTATCACGTCTGGGGGCTTGGGAGGGGGGTTGGAGATAAAAACGAGGCTTGGCAAGAGGCAGTCAGACAGAATGGATAGCTTAGCGCCTCGGCCAGCTAGCCCTGATAGCACTCTCACCTGCTCTGGGGGGGGGGGGGCGACAACGACGACTGTGGGAGGCGCCACAGTGGGAGGTAGGGTTAGACAGATACATCGGTTTGCCGATATATGGGGCCGATATTGGCTTTTTATTAAAAGTCAGATCTGGTCTCGTCCACCTCTGATATGATGAATATGATGCAGTTTGATTGATTCAATATCTATTGTAGAATTGATCAATACTACAGTGGTTGTCTATGGGAAGACCTTAACCTGAATTGATTGTAATGTGGCATTATGATCAGATTCTACACAAGTATGCATGAATATAGTTTATTATCACTGTCATTATTGTTATCATGGGTTTCAGTGGAGAGTTTTAGTGTCCCATGATGGTCTAAATGCTGTTTCAGAGGCTTTTCCACCCTGACAAGAATACAATTCTGGAGGAAACACTGAATGCTTGGAATTTCTCCAAGTGTTTTGGCATGAAAATGGTCAAAATGGTTAAAGATGTTGAGCCTCAGTCCAAAAATATCAGTAGTATCAAACTTCAAAAACTGGTTCAACAATTGGTTGAACCCTTGTGGGGGTTGAGATAAAGCTGGATGATAAAACAATCTCGATAGTTCTAAAATTTGCCAATGTAAAGATGATATTCTTTGGGGATTTATTTGCGATAATATTTTTCTCAATCTACGCAGAACCTTGCAACACAAACAGCCAATTGCGCTAAAAACGTAATACCAACAGCCAGTCAGATGGCAAAAATACCAGAGAAGAGTTGAGTTACCAGAGAAGATAATATAATAAGTGGTGATAAGTGGATCCAGATTAGCAAGATGTAAAAATGAACAGACCAGAGAAGGAAAGCTACAGTGACAGTGAACACGAAGATGGACTAGCGTCACGCAACCTCTATTGTACAAGTCAGATAAACCACAGAGCAACATTCTACGCAAAATATGTCGACAACAGGAAACACTGCCAACCTCTTCCATCAAATGAAAAGGTACCGTCCCACACAGCACACGCAAAGTCTGAGTTACCGGTAGCAGGCTAGCCTCAGTCGTCCATTGAACACTAGCTAACCTGTTAGCGGTCCTTCCACTGCCTGCGATGCTGGAGTTCAACCTACGCATCAAACAATGGTGTGAAATGGCTTAAGAGAGACAGAAAATTGGCAATGCTGCGGTGCAAACAGCTAGTTTAAGATCAATCAACTAGTTTAAGATCGACAACATGTTGATTTATATCACCGAGGTTGTGCAATCGCCCCTGTTAGTTACATGGTCTGGCTGTCTGCTAGCAGGATATCTCAAAAATTTAGGATTAGAATGGATTCCCATTAAATTTGGTGGACAGATCGGCCTTGAGCCAAGGAACAATTGATCTGAGATTTCTGCCATTAGATGATTGTTGTTTTTTAGCCATAGCTATAAAACTAACGAGGGTAGAGACTTCATTCCAAATCCTATGGGTATGTTTGCAGGGTCAAGAGATCAACTTCACTTACAATTTGATAGGATATGTGATAGGAATAATATCTTTGTGTGTAAGAACAAGTTGTTGAATTGTTCAGCTGTTGTCAGTTTTCATTCTCTGAGTGCCTTAAAGTTTGTTTTGTCTTCAGTATTCTCGCCAACAAACATGAGAGAGATGTTTAAAACTGAGGTGAGAAGTAGCAGGAGTCACACTAGCAATCAATTTCCTCCCTTTGTTTTACTTACATGCCTATTTTTGTTGCCTAATATATGGAGCTTATGGTATAGGTTGGCTTGTATTGACTTGTAGATGCAATTTGAATGTAAAGTCATATTGGCACTGTGAAATGTTTACAATAAATTCTCCAATAATAAAAACGTTTGTTTCTTCAGGGTGTACTCCTAAGCAGAATACTCTTCAATCTTTAAATGGAGCATTATTAAATGTCTTTTGTGATTATTATTGATATCCTGCGTAGGTTGAACTCCAGCATCGCAAAACAAATATTGTGATTATATTTTTGGCCATATCACCCAGTCCTAGGGTGAGAGGATCTTAACGAATAACCCACGAACACAGAGACTTTTGAAGTATAACTGGTTGTAGATCAGAATATCTTAGAGATGAAAGATGATTGGTACGCAATTGAGGTCAATTAAAGCACAGATGCCAGCAAAACTCTTTATTACTATATTGTGGAAAGTAATACACTCTGTTTATACTGTTAGAACTGGCTACTTTGGAAGTCAGCAGAGCTTAACCACACCATACTGTACCAAACTCAACCAAACCCAAGCTAAACCCAATTTAAACCAAACCAAGCCAACCATGCAGACCAAACAAACAAACCAAGATATTAAGTAAAAACTATTTTTTAGACATGAAATATAGTACTTTAAGAAAGCATGTCATGTCTTTTCCCTCCAAGCTCAAACCAAACTTGGTTGGAAAAAGTTATCCGCCGTTGAATTCCACCCATCCTCAAAGAGCTTGTTTTTCCTTCAACAGTGATCCTACACGCTGTGATCCAATGTAAATGCCATCCAGACAGATCTATTAAGTTAACCATTGAAAATTTGAACAGAAGCCGTCTGCATACTTCCGAGGTTAAATCAATTACTGACCTTAAAAGCAACGCAAAGACTTTCTCTGCCATTGAGGCTGAAATTGCCATTAATCTAATCATGGACCATCTGTGGAATCGTATCTGTATCTAAGTGTTTTGTTTTTAGCCAGATGACAAGGTTTGGGTATCAAATCGCTGCTGTTGGATGGAAACTGTGCATCAGCAAAAAGTTCGCTTTTCAAGGATTATTAAAATAATTATTATTTTCAGTTGGAAGCCACTTTCGGAATTAGACAATGGTATTAATTTGGGTTTCATGGACCGCAGCGTCATAAAACTTCATCAACCCCTAAGGTCAGTTTTTTAAGTCGCTCTGGGTAAAAGTGGCAGTACACTTCCAACAAAGGGGAACTTGCCCAAAATCCAACCAGTGTTTGCTTACACTACCTGCCAGTGGGGGATGTATGAGTGAAGCTTGAAGCATGAAGATTAAAGAAGCGACCGGAACCTAGGGAAACTGGAAATTTCAGAAATTGCGTAGATGTAAACAAAGGCAATCAACCAGAAAAAGGAAATGGAGGAGCTTTCCCACAAGGCAACAGAACCAACCATGTGATATTTTCAGACCAATAGCAGACAGTCAGTGTCCTTTTCCACAGCGAGTACACCAGCTGAGGAGCATCAGTGAAATGCCTAGAATATAAAATGTAAAAGGTGTGAATTTTTAATACAAGTAAAAACAAGAAACACTCCAGAATTGGAGTGAGAGGGATTTCGTGTGACAGTGATTTCACACGTGTTTGACTTCTGATCCACACAAGTGTCTAATGAAAATCTACAGGAGACACAAACACACATATTACATTTACACACACACACACACACACACGGGATGAGTGCTGGGTGATGTACTCAGCTCAAGGCCTTTGCATTGCTGCCTGGCAGTGCTGTGCTTGGCATATTAACCGGAGCATTACTGTTTAAAACAGCAGGTAGGGGAGCAGCAGGTCCCTACTTCATCATGCCATTCAAGGGCCCTATTAGGCTACAATTACTAAATGGCAAGGCTTGTAAATCATACATCATTCATGTGGAGCACTCGGAGAAAGGAGAAGAACCCTCCTCCTCCTCCTTGCCGCCAGCCAACCCCAACGCAGCCAGCAGCTACTGAGTGTTATTAAGGGGCGGGAAGGGAAGGAAAGGAAAGGAAAGGAAAGGAGAGTAAAGGAAAGAAAAGGAAACGAAAGGAAAGTAATGCAATGCGATTAAAGGAAAAGAAAGGAAAGGAAAGGAAAGGACAGGACAGGAAAGGAAAAGAATGTAAAGGAAAGGAATGTAAAGGACAGGAAAGGAATGTAAAGTAAAGGGAAATAAATGGGAAAAAAGGAAAGGAAAGACAAGGAAAGGAATGTAAAGGAAAGGAAAAGAAAAGAAAGGAAAATAATGTAAAGGAAAGGAAAAGAAAGGACAGGAAAGGAATGTAAAGGAAAACAAAGGAAAGGAAATGAATGGAATGTCAAGGAAAGGAAAGGAAAGGAAAAGAATGTAAAGGAAAGGACAGGAAAGGAAAGACAAGGAAAGGAATGTAAAGGAAAGGAAAAGAAAAGAAAGGAAAATAATGTAAAGGAAAGGAAAAGAAAGGACAGGAAAGGAATGTAAAGGAAAACAAAGGAAAGGAAATGAATGGAATGTCAAGGAAAGGAAAGGAAAGGAAAAGAATGTAAAGGAAAGGACAGGAAAGGAATGTAAAGTAAAGGGAAAGAAAGGAAAGGAATGTAAAGGAAAGGAATGTAAAGTAAAGGAATACAAAGTAAAGTGAAGGAAAGGAATGAAACTAAAGTGAAGGGAAGGAATGTAAAGGAAAATAAAGGAAAGGAATGTAAAGGAAAGGGAAAGAAAGGAGATGAAAGGAACATAATGTAAAGGAAAGTAAAGGAAAAGGAAGGACAGGAAAGGAATGTAAAGGAAAAGGAAAGTGAAGGAAAGTGAAGGAAAGGAAAGGAAAGGAAAGGCATGTAAAGTAAAGTGAAGGAAATGAATGAAAGTAAAGTGAAGGAAAGGAAAGGAGATGAAAGGAAAGGCATGTAAAGTAAAGTGAAGGAAATGAATGAAAGTAAAGTGAAGGAAAGGAAAGGAAAGGAGATGAAAGGAAAATAATGTAAAGGAAAGGAAAGTAAAGGAAAAGGAAGTATAGGAAAGGAATGTAAAGGAAAGGGAAAAGGAAAGTGAAGGAAAGGTAAGGAAAGGAAAGGAAAGGAAAGGCATGTAAAGTAAAATGAAGGAAATGAATGAAATTAAAGTGAAGGAAAGGAAAGGAGATGAAAGGAAAATAATGTAAAGGAAAGGAAAGTAAAGGAAAAGAAAGGACAGGAAATGAATGTAAAGGAAAAGGAAAGGAAAGTGAAGGAAGGGTAAGGAAAGGAAAGGAATGTAAAGTAAAGTGAAGGAAAGGAAAGAAAAGGAAAAGAACAACACTTCTGCTGTCGGGGACGGACTCTAGCGGGGAATCTTCTCCACACAGGAAGTGACAAATTGAAACTTAAAAGCGAAAACCCAAAAGTGTCTGGCAAACAGCAGCACTCCCTCTCTCTCTCTCTCTTTCTCTCTCTTTATTTCATTTGCTCTATTTTCCTAACACTCTGTAAACGTCTCGCACATTTCATGTAAATGTCCGCACGACGCATTTCACACGCCAGAGGACAGGAACGAGGAGAAACATGAAATAATTGGAAATGTTCACAGCCGCAAAACAAATGTAAAATGATGATATTAAGTGTCAACTTTTTTTTTTTCTTTCGGCTGCGCTATTTATTTTGGTAGATGTATCTGGAGCGCGTGCCTTAGTCTGTCATGATTTCATTAACTATATAGGAAATTCAGCTTCTGCCTTCATATCGGCTGGGGAAAACCACATCACATCACACACACGCAGACGCACACACACACACACACACACAAACACTGAATTCAGGTCAGTTGAGAAGGGAGAGGAAGATTCAGCTACAACTGATTTAACAACCGGGCTTAAATTTCGAATAATTCTCCACAATATTGTTATCTGCGGCAGCCCCTCCACCCCGACCGCTGCACTGAAACAGGATTACGGGCAGACTAATGAAGGTTTTGCCTTTATTGCACAGAGACTCGGACAAAGAGCAATTTTTTTGTACGAGCGAGATTCCTAATTTAAGCCTCGAAGATTAAGCGCCGCTTTCCTCTTCAATATTGGGCAGTGATGCTTTTCGCCGTTGTGTTTTTTAAATCCTCAGCACCTTCTTTTTCTTACGGGCGAATGGAATGGACTTATGTGCACAATTTGCCCTTGACATTCAAAAGGTGGCGTGACATTTCATGGAGAGCTCGTAGCTTCCACCCCCCACCCACCCTCTCTTCCCCCCAAACAACGCACACACACACACAAACAAACACAAGTAGCTGCTGCTCCTGACTTCTTTAAATACTTGTTTCAAATGGACGCCCCCCTTATGATTTTACGCCAAAAATTACGTTAAATACCGTCGTTTATTTTTCCTAATCCCAGCAAACGCACCACGTTCTCACACACCAGGGTGTGAACCTGCACAAAGCCCAAGAGGAACATTTAAACTGAGCTTTTATATTTCATTGGCAAGTAAACTGTTCTGTTTAGATTCAGCGTCCCTCTGCAGTGGACTGCATTCTGAATTTGACTCAACACATGGATTCACTGAGTTTGCCTGGTTGACACATGATGTCATTCATTTAGTCAGTTCAAACAACCAACTATCTGCAAGAAGCCACCACTTTTTATTCACAGGTAATGTTAGCTTTCATGGCGTCTCATACGCTAGCGTCTGTTCAACGCTGTTTACATTTCACATGCGTAGTCACCTTGAGTGTATCATTGGCTGTCAGCTCAGCTGTTAGCTGTCAGCTGTCAATCAACGCTCGATTGTGAATGGAAAGGATACACCCACAGCAAAATACAGCAAAGCAGTACATTTGCATGAAAATGAAGATGTTTTTAGTGAATTTATTGCACTTTTAAGGTGAGTTGCAACAACACAAATTGAATTCAAAGTCACCAACATGGTGACATTAAACCTTTAAATATCGGATATCAGCCAGTCAGTGTCGTCCACCTCTCATATGATGGAGGATCCTTCTGACCACAGTAAAACAGAAAAACATTTTATTTTCTTTAATTGTTCAGTAATTGGTATCAGTATATCAGTATCGGTATCGGCCTTAAAAACCCATATTGGTTGACACATGCTGCCAATATTGAATCTTACGGCAAAGGCAGGAGCCACTCCTGGCTTTGCCGTAGTTTAGTTTGGAGAGGCTCAGTAACTATGAGAAACCACATTGATTTTCACTGCGACTTTGTAAAGGTGCTACACGGAAAGTTTCTTCGGTGATGTTTCACTGCTAAATCAATTGTGACGGCATATTATAAATCTAGCAATATAAAAACAGCAGCCCCAGAAAGCTTCTCCATGCATTCATTTGGGAGGTTTTGTGTTTTCAGCAAAAAATCTTTGAATTCTCCTCCGGCGGACAGGTAAGCAATATTTCTCAACCAGTGGCAGAGGACAAATGCGGCATTCCATACGGGGCTATCTGAAAATCTGACACATATAGGCGCCTTTATGCAACTTTATGGAAAGGTACGGGAGGGAAAGTGAGTTGGAGGGGAAGGAAGGAAGATTACAATATCAAGCTGAACTGTCAGCATGCTGATCTACCAAATGTCAAACAATACATATTCATCTATTTGGCCAGGCAAAGAGGCAGCGCTCTAGCAGAGGTCCAAACAGAGAGATGGCTGACATTTGCACGTTCAAGAGAGTGACAGACGCCGCACACACACACACACACACACACACACACACACATAAACAACATGCAAATACACATAAACTCTCAGACACACACAGATTTCCACACTTGGCACACTGCGTTGGGGTTGATTACTAGAGATTTGAGCTGGATGCTAAAAGTACGACTCTCAGTGCCAGATGACCATAAAGATAAATCAAGTTTAGGAGGTAAGATCTGGCCGTCAGAGACACGTCCATTCATTCCTCCATAAAGCTGTGTCCCCAAAACCTCCCAACCCCCCCCCCACACACACACACACACACACTCACACACACACATTATATCTAATCTAATTTCTTCCCTCTTGATTTCCACTGCTGCCATCACGTCGCTTTTCTCCTCTTGTCACCTCATCCATCACTCAAATTCCCCCGTGATAAAGATCAAATAAAGCATTAAACTAATAATCAGAGGCATTTTCATATAAATAAATGTCTGTTTTGCTACTCTCTATCGCTGACTGATATGTAACCATAGTGATTCAACCTATAGCCAGTTCATGAAAGCTTTTCTGTGTCTTGTAGGTCTTGCGCTTTACATTTCTGGCTTGTTTGGACTAAATTGAAGAACTGGGTATAGTAAGCATGAGCAGCGATAGCCACCATGACTGAAAAACAGAAAATCCAGGGAAAAAGACGACACAGTACTGGACGCACTGTTTGATTGACAGGTGATCAGTGCAGAAAAACCACAGCAATGAGCGCTGAGCACCAAAGATGGAGACAAAATCAAACAGACGGATTACCAATCTGCGATACTCTCCAGTCCCAGATATGGAACATTCCTCCAAGTTTCAAGTCTTAGTGGATTGCTTGAGCCACTCACCTCCACCGGGTACCGCCGGCCGTTGATGCTGTGCTCAGAGCCTTCGGATCCATTGCTCGGACCCCAATGAAACTCCACTTTCTCCGCCTTAAACCTCCCAGGCAGGCCTGCTCCCCGAACAAAGTAATCATCCTTCAACATAATGGCCACTGGAAGAAAGAGGGAGGGAGAAAGAGAGAGAGAGTAGAGAGGAGTCAAAGCTCATACATCACCGAACGTGTTTTTGAACATACATAATCATTCATCGCAAAGAAACAGATGAGAGAAAATCGGCGTCTGTCGTCGAGAAAGGGACTCGAATGCAAATCCCCCCCCCCCCCCCCCCCCAAAAAAAAATCTCTTGAAAAATGCACTCAAAACATTCGCCCACGCACGTTTGAGCATACACACGCAGTGTGAAACCTCTTTAAGGCTCGAAGAAGGATGGAGAGGGGGGCACGGATGCCGAGGAGACGCCGAGGGCAGGTATGTTTATCTTTTAGATTCGTCTTGGGGGAGATGTGCTGAATATTACACAAGACCATGTCTGTCTTTTTCCATCAGGCTCAACGGCAAGGTCTCAAACGAGGGGCTAATTTGCCAGGCAAAATCTTTCTCTTCAACCACTGCAAATTGTCCTTGCAGGGTCCTTTGTTATTCCATCACGTCTTGCTGAAATATGGTGAGAATTTTCACATTCACAAATGGCTCTAAAAGGATTCCCATGTTCCATTAACCAATGCTACCTTAAATAACTTCTCCCATTGTCCAAGAGATTTCCGTCTCTGATTGAATTTCACAACCGCCTTTATTCCGTACTGCGCCCAGACGTTTCTGTCCCATTTAAAGGAAGCACTCGAGTGAAGAGAGTGACCCGCTTTGTCATCACACCAAGACTTCGGCCAAATTTCTGCGTTGAGAATGATCAAACCGAATACGCCTAAACAGCATTTTAGGAGGCCCCACTTTACACAGTCTGTGCTTCTGACGGGTTGTTGGTAAAGCAAATGAAAATGTGCAGGTGAAACAGCATACTTTAGCCTTTGTGCGACAGGCAAATAGTGCTACCACTAGGGTTAGACCGATATATCGGTGGATACAGCCTGTTTCTTTAAATATCGGATATCAACCAGTCAGTGTCGTCCACCTCTGATATGATAGAGGTTCCTCCTGACCACAGCTACAGAAAACAGTCCGGAAAACCTGACATGGCATTTTATTTTCTTTACACCTTACATTTATTCATTCAACTGTTCAATCGTTTTTTTTCATCAGTTAATTCTTCATTTTCCCTATCATTCGACAGGTGCGGTGCAGAGTTTTAGTGTCCCATGATGGTCTAAATGCTGTTTCAGAGGCTTTTTTCACACGATAATGGTCAAATTTAAAGATATTGGACAAAGGCACACATACAGTATATTGGCTATCAACGACTTCAGTCTGAAAATACTGGTATCGACCTTCAAAACCTGGCTGCCACATCAACATCAAAAACGAAAACCCTGAGCCTGTTCTACCTTTGCGGTGTGGTTGAGGAATAAACAATATACACTGTGTTAAAGAGGTGAAGCTGAAATTCCTGCACATTACCAAAACTAAGGCTGTAAGGCGAACACAACTGAATACTGAATTTAAGAATGTATACTTGTTATTCCTATCATGGTCTACTTATAGGCAGGTCAGTATGTGGAATCTCTCACAAGACCAGAAACTAAGGGATTCACAAGGTGTAAAAACTCAGCATTGGATTATTCATAATGTTGCCATGGGCGATTCAACCATACCAACATTGTCAACAAGCTAAAAATAGCTATAGATATGAATCTTTCCTCGCAGATTAATGAACTGAGAAAGTCTCAGTAACTTAATTAATTGTGAGTACATTTATTATGAATTTTTCAGAGACGAAAGCGAATGGAATTTGTGTGAGGCCACATGAGTGACAGCGAGGAGAAAAGCTTTAATAACTCTTCCATGGACACGCCATCAGGTAAAACCCTTCAGGGGTCAAATCAGTAAAATTGGTAACGCTTTATTTTCCGGGTCCACAATTTCCTAATAATTTCCTAGAAAGGAACTGTTAATTTCTTAGGAAGTTTCCTGGAAAGAACCATTACATTATGTACTAATTATAGGTTTCCAAGACGGAACCATGAACTTGTGTAGCAGTTATATAGAAAATTAGAAATTAACTAAAATTAATTAAGAATTCGACAAATAACTATATTATATAATTATATGAATAATTACTTGGGTTACCAGATTGACCTCTGCCTATTATTTTCCAATAAATAGTTTATAGTTTTGCAGTTCTTTCCAGGAAAATCTTTTAGAAATTGATAGTATCTTATCGACTCACCAACTGCTGACATTTTCTATAGAACTACTACATCATTTCATGGTTCTTTCCAGGAAACTCCCTAACAAATGAACTGTTCCTTTTCAGGAAATTATGGACCCAGAAAATAAAGCGGCACCGTAAAAATTTAAGAAAGCATTTGGATTGTTTTAAAGGAATTTAAACAGTTCTTAAAGGGGAATTAAGTAATCTATGATCTTTATCGCCCTCTATCAGCAACCAGTAGGAATTGTAACATCGACACAGCTTGGCACAGCTTACGGTGGACTGCAATTGACATAAATAATAGTCACACTTTCACAGAAACATCTAGTGAGGATGTAATATATCAACCCCCTACAGATATATTATGGTCATGTTGTTCTATAGGGCAGTAAAAATTACTTATTGCACCTTTAAAACGTTTTAAAGTGCTTATGAGGGCCAAGATAACTGAAATTTTAACCTTTTTTATGTGGGATATTTTATTGATCCCTGAAGGAGAAACTGGCCTTTACTCTTGCCCTCCTCCACAGAAAGGTCAGAGGTCAATGGTCAGCTACAGGACAGGTGGTAGGGATTCAGTGTCTTGCTCGATGGCACTTCAGCAGGATGGGTGCTTTCAGTCACAGGGGATCAAACCCAGGCTGTGTGTTGACAGTCTCTCTAATTTCTATGCAACAAACGGAAGACTGATTTGAGTTTGTTTGGTTTTAAATGAGCTTGTTCCTATAGCGGTTTTATCAGTTTTGGAACCAGTAAATGGATCCTGGGCTTTCAGGAAGATTTGTGTATGTTCACAAATATTGATTGAACTGTCCTCGACCATAGGAATTAATCTGAATTTTTTGACTGACATGAATTAAATTGGGCAGTATCCCCCTTTAGAGATCAATCTTACTTCGGCAACACTGCGAGATGAGCTGCTTGTTTGCGTCGAGCAGCAGTAGAGAATCTTTAACACTTGCATACTGCATGCTCATGTAGTTTACTTTATATTGTTGTGAGTGACAGATAAAAGTAACGCACGTCTTTGCTTCTTTACCCAGTTATTGATTGGGAGTTCTAAGCTTCTGTTGCAAGGGGGAGTCAGGCCCTGGGAGTTTCATTAGCGTTTCACACCAGTGTTTGGGATGCATTAAAGTGGCCAGCAGGAATTAGATGCTAAGCCCTCCAAACCTTGGCTGGCACAATGCGAAAACAGGTGAGCTGCATAGGAATAAAACCTCCAAAATGAGCGCAAATATGTTTTCAAGGCTCTTGTCCTCATAAATCTTCTTTAATAATCCAAATGTTGTATTGTTTTTGTTATACAATAGCTCAAAACAGAATACACAAAGCACAGAGGCAACTGGCAAGTTGGTAAACATTCATAAGAGCAATACCACATTAAGTAGGTTACGAGCGCGCAGAGCTGGGAAAAAGTTGACTCAAATCACATCTTGGATACAATATTGTATATCTGATGACAGTCCAAGGTTGAGCCTTGTTAGGTTTTGCAGCAGTCCATCCAAAACTGACAATTTCCACATCCAAAACGATTTCATGCATATGTCAGGGGTCAAATTCTGCAAATATAATATTAATAGTAGCGGTAAACCCAGAAAACATTGTTTTATTTTGTAAGAACTTAGAATAGAATGCACAAACTGACTACTGGATTGAAATGAATGATGAAATGAGCCAACTTTCTGAAAAGCTCATTGCTCAGATCGGTGCTTTAGAGAGCTGCAAATGTATTTCTGTGTCAGAACTCAAAGAAATGCATCTATTTAATGTGGTATTTTCTATGTGTTAACAGATTAGACCATGTTACAGCATTGTCTATCATTATGTATGATCGTACTGAAGGTTTAAAAATCACAGCAATCTTTATGAACCACATTACACTCCCAGAATGTATGAAGAAAGGAGAGGTAGTGCTACATTCAGTGTAGGTGGGTTATAGTTTCATCCAGAATCTTCTATAAGATGTGACATGAGCCCTATAGATAACTTTAATAGTCACTGGGTAAATTAAAGTGAAAAAAAAAAAAATTAAAGTGACACACATCCACCCTTCCACTGGTGCTGGACGAGGATTAAACTGCCAAATTCAAAGTAGGTCTACACAACTTTCTTGCTTCACATTTTTGTTATTGTGGCGAACAACACTGTAACTGATTCAGTCTTCACCAGGCATGTTTGAGACAGTGGCCGCAATCCCTTTAAAGAGTCTGTCACATGATCTCATACTGAAAAAAACCGCCATACAAGTTCAGCATGGGTTGAATACACCTGTCTACATCAGCATTAAAATGATAAATTACTGGCTTAAAGATAACTCTGAGTAGCTTGCATGTGTTTTTTTCAGTATGAGATCATGTGATGCCCTAACAAACTCAAACGCACCTGACAAAGACCAACTCGTTTGGTGAATTGAAGCAAGAATGACTTCTGGAACTTTAATAGTCCTCGTAAAGGCTGATACATAATTTCGATTTTAATTACTTTAGATTGCCAACATTGGTGGATTCCCTTCTATGTTTACCGTTTGTGTTGACACACTTCTGCAGTTTTAGGGAGATATCGGAGCCTGCAAAAACTTATCCCACATATACCCACATATCCTACTTTTTTTTAAAGTTTTTTCGGCAGTTAGTATTTCTTTATGCAGTTCATATTAAATCTGATATAACGTGAGTGCAGCATCAGTATTTGAACGTTCTTTTTGCTAACTAGTAACACATCAGGTCTCATTGTAGTGTTAATGTTATTGTGTTAAAAAGGATACGTTTTTAGTGGTTCTGGGTTCGACTGTTACATGCATACTGAGAGGTACGCAGCTCTACAAGTGAAGTAACTGATGAAATTTTGATCAGAATCGATCAGTGTGATGGCAAAAACTAGGAAAATAAGGCCCAGATTGAAAAGAACCGAAAAAATATGCATGAACTTTTTCCACTCCCATTCATTAAATGATGATTATTCCTCCTTCAAGGTGAAGGAGTCAAAGTTCGGCTGCGAGGAAAAACACTGTGACCTCTCTAAATTAGTCTTGCAGGTTTTGGGGGGTGGGGTGGGGGGGATTATCTCTCAGCTCCATCACACCCTTCACCGGCATCTCCACCAGGTGATCCCTCCGCAGATAAAATGTTCAGCTGTCGTTTAGAAACAGTGGAACGCCGATGCATAATTCATGGCGAAACACGGGGACATTTGTCTTGTTAGCCATGCATTATGGAGCGGGGGGAGAGCAGAAGCTGTGCGCCATTTTGTTTCGCAGCTGTTGTTTGTGTTCGCGTTTTTTACCCGGATCTCACGCACGCTGCGGCACCTCAAATCCATTTAAACTATGCTCCGCCGTGCTTCTTACTTTGCAGGTGGCCGTCATCTGTTTTTTTTTGTTTTTTGAGCACCCACGGTGGCCTTGGGGAAACGGTTTCAGTCGTTGAAGGCCTGGGGACGCTCTGCACCAGACGTGTCAGGGAATTTTTCATCTTGAATGTGATGATGAGGTCCTCCCTCTCTCTCTCTCTCTCTCTCTGTCTGTCTATGTCTCTCACTCTTCTCCGGTTCCTCTTGCGAGCAGTGCCAGTGCTGGTGATACTCTACTTGAAGGTCAGCTGCCCGGTCCATTCCCGCAGGGGATGACACACTGTGCGCCTGCCTTGCCTGATTAAGCTACCTGCACTCAAACAAAAGGATGCCTCGCGTCTCAGCAGCATACCTCACGCTCCTAACGCACTGACTGGAATGTGGATAGGACATTTTACTCACTCCCCGTGACCTTACTCAGTCGCTGGGAAATTGGGAACAAAAATGGTTATGGCAACAACCTTCTGAGGGAATGTAAGGGATACTCAGTGTTCTCCAGCCCTCCTGTCCTTTCATTGGTCACACTGTGATTAGGATTATCACAAGCAGAACCATATCATCAGGGTTGGAAAGAGTAGCAAAATTTAACCTAAAGGGTTTCAGCTCTCCACCTACCCCACTACAGAGGGAGGGTGGCTGCAAAATCAGGCCGATAACACAGAGTCTAACTAAAGTAATTCACTACGAAACATCCAATTACGTTTGCTTACTTTTGATTTCTAACCCCAGAAAAAAAAAAAAGGGTAGTTGTTGATTTAGCACCTACAACATCGGCAGTTCAACACATGGACTTATATGTGGAGGTATAATGACTAGTATTCTATCTCAAACAGCAACTAGATCTCAGAAACATGTTTTAGCATTGCTGACCCCTTTAAAGCTGGGCCCTTTAAAGAGTCCAGGACGTTTTTTCCAGTAATTAATAGCTATTTTATCCATCTGGACTGGAGTCAGGTTACAAATTGGTTTTACCATGGTTGGAGACACTCTCCATAGACCGCTACTAAAATTTCTGACCGGGTAGGACAAAATTAACGTTAGCCAACAAAGGTTAGCTGCGCTGGGTAGCTGAGTGCCACTAGTTAGCATACTAGCTGACCCATAAGAGCTTACCTTGAAAATAATGTTCGGCTAACCTGACTGATGCGCTAGTGGCACATACTGTAGGCTGCCGTTACTGCCAAGTCGCAATATTTACACCATCATAAGACATGTTATTGCCTAATTTCATTATGAAAGTTACAATGATTGAAAGTCAAATTCCCTGGTCCGGAGATGCCATTTTTACTAGGGTGGAAACTGGTGGGCTGACACTACATGAGGCTGCTACACTTTCTTTGATAATATACTACTTCCATGGTTGTTTGGTTGTGGTCCAAACATCATTTCAAATACTTTTCGCCGCCAGAGGGGGAGACAAAGTGGGGAAATCAGGGAAGTCCCAGATTTCAGCTTTAAATAGAAGTAAAATTACTGTTGTATAGATGTAACTAAGTAAAAGTAAAAAGCAACTAATCTAAAATGTACCCAGAATAAAATTTTCTGAGCAAGAGAGCATTGCTATATATTATGCTAAAAGGATGAGAGAACAGAGAATTATTTTAATTAAAAAAAAAACGAAATAAAAAACAAAATAAAGTGCATAAATAAACTAAATGCAAATTATTATTTTCTGCTGATTTACTGTTGCTGACTGACCACTGGTAATTCGCTACTTCCACCCTTGCATATCATACTGACTGACAAGAAACGTGATAATCTGCAGTGTAAGGAAAGATTTAGTCATAGTGGACTATCATATGGGCTTGCTACTGGATTTTGGTAGTTCCCTTGCAAACTGTCCCAGCTGAACATTGCCCACTCAGTCTGTGAGTGGATAATGGACTTCCTGACAGACTGAAGACAGTTTGGGAGCCTGGGCCTTTACCTATCTGCCCCCTCACTGTGACCTCAGGGACGAGCAGCAACTGCCTGTACACCAACGGCTGTACTTCCTGCCTCATCACATACAATGATGAATGTGTGTACAGTAAAGAGGTGGTCCCACAAGCTGAAAACACTCAAAACTCTGGAGAAAAGAACTGAGGGAAAGAACAACCTGCTCATCGACCCAGTGGCTCAGTTGTGAATTTTCAAGTTACCATCATTTTAAAGGAATAGTTCATCCAAAAATGAAAATTCAGTCATTATACTCACCCTCATGCCAGTTGAAAAACAGGTGAAGTTTGTTAGTCCATATAACACACCCAAAGGTTGCCAGCACAACTTCATAGCAGCGTTCTCCAAGAAATACTGAAGTCTTTGGGGACCGATCTTTAGAGTTTAGAGCAAAATAATGCCGTAGATATCCTTCTTTTTGTCTTTTCCATCGTCTTTTCTGCTCACTGTGCAATCGTTGGCTTCAGGAGACTTGGATTATGCTTCAAGAGCTGTATGGAGTCATTTTATGGATATTTTCTGCTGCCACAAAGTTGTGGTGGAAAGGTCTGGGATTGTTTTATGGTCTAAGAAACTAAACCAGAGTTTCAGCTGGCATGGCGGTGAGTAGATAATGACTGAATTTTCATTTTTGGGTGAACTATTCCTTTAACATCAATAAATCATTACCACATTTGGTGACATTAGTTTAATTACCATAAACAAACAAGACCATTAGAGGATTTGCAGCCTCTACACTGCATTTTACATTGTCTGCCACCGGGTCGGATTTGGCAGGAAATTTGCTGCTTTGCGGCACAAACCAGGGGCTGTTTTTATTTTGCAAGTGATACACAACTTTATTCCAGTTCCTCTATATCTGCAGAGTTTCAGCTTTCCTGGTCAGAATGCATATTGGCTGTTATCAAGGGCTGTTATCTCCTCTTCTGCTTGCTCAAACACCAGGGAGGGGGAATGGTGACAAGTAGCATCATCGTCTTTGCAATCGGGTTAATGGGAAATGTGGTCTTCATTTTGAGAAACCCAAAATGCTACACATAGCACCTTTAATCATGAAAGCCAAACAAAGGATGTTCTACAACTGAAGAAGCCCAGTGTTTAACAACCAATGGCACTTTTCTGATCCAACAGGCTGATAATTGAGGAGCATGAATAAATAAAGAGCATTACGGCGCCAGGGTGAAGGTTGGGCGAAATCAATTTTTACATATCACAATATTGTCTCCATATTTTACTGCAATATTGTATCATGGTGTTAATGGTCATAATGCCTTGTTTATATCATTGTAGATCAAATATATATCAAATTCCTGCTACATCATTCACAATAACAGAAATAAAACATAAATTAAAAAAAAAAACATCTGAATTTGCTGTTGATTAAAATAGGCTGGGCAAGGCTAAACATGCCCAAATATAACACCTTTGACTTAATCTGTGTTAAACGAGTCAGTACATTCTGTGCCGTACTGAAGCAGCATCTGTTGCAGAAGTATTTATGAGTGACTCTGGACATTGATGAAAAGTGCTCTGCATTTGATTGCTGTTTTTGCATTGCTAAAACATTTCTCATGCAAGCTTTCACGCTTGAATCCAAATCAGCTGGCTTTCTGATATCATCTGACATGAACCCCCAGAACTAATAAACAGCTGCAGGAGCCATCCTTTTAATTTCCCTCACCATACCCCCAGAGTGGCTGTTTCAAAGTTAGTTGACACTTGCCTGAGCGGATAACAGTATAATTAATGCTCCAGCTGCAACTACAAGTGGCACTGGCTTAATAAATAGCAATCATTATATGGTAATTTACTAGAAAAAAGAATGTACATTTTATCACGGTGCTGAAAATGAGACCTTGAACATTTTCAAATACCCAGGTATGATAATATTGGGGTAGGATACCAACCCTAAGATTGTAGCAGGCCATCATGACCACAGATTGGAGTTTTAATGCGACAAACATTTCTCGGAGGCAGAGCTGTTCTGGAGGCAGAAATAATATTGGCTGAGTTAAACCTCAATATGCGGAACCAAAGAGGGTTAGGGTAAGTAATGTTGGACTGAGGTGAAAAAGGCAAGGTGTAAGAGACAAGGTAGATATGAAGCGTGCTGCTACTAACTGAAAAAATGCTATTTAGCCATACTAAGTTTTCTAGGTTAGCTAGTTAGCCTAGCTGACCTTCCAAGTTCAAACTAGCCATGCTCGTCTAGATATCTAGGTAAGCTAGTTAGCTAGCCTGCTTCCA
The DNA here is from genome assembly GCF_048128805.1 of Centroberyx gerrardi. Lineage (NCBI taxonomy): Eukaryota > Metazoa > Chordata > Actinopteri > Beryciformes > Berycidae > Centroberyx > Centroberyx gerrardi. The sequence goes on along the minus strand of NC_136001.1, from coordinate 4,812,726 downwards.
AAATAATTTACGAATGGAAAAAAAGTAATTGCCATTCATATTTTTGAGAATGTTTTAGTTTGTATAACTAAAAGTCCAATCTGCATCATGAACAGACCAACCGTCACCTCAGCTTCTGCCCTACAGCTCTCATTCTCCTTAACCAGTCCTCCTAAGCCTCAACCCCTGTGCTCCTATTCAAAGTCTTGACTCCCCTTCACCTTCACCTCCCATTACAGGACTGTCTATAATCCTACTACTGTTACAGCTTACAACATTTATTATTACCCAGCATTGTTGCATTGCACCGCATTGCATAGTCTTGCACTGCTCATAATGTCTGCACAATGTATTCTATGTCACTTTAGCTTCAGGGATTATGCCCATGCTTTATATTACACTCATTACTCATTTCATGCATGTCATCCTGCTCAGTATAACTATCTCATGGTACACTGTTCCAATCCTTTTCTATAGCTCCAACTATACTGTATGCCTTGCTGCCTGAATTCTCCTAGGGGGATACATACACACACTGTCTATTGTTTATCTTTCACAGTATGTTATTCTTGTTATTCCTGTGCCATGTGTGCCAGTACTGACTTGTGTTTGTTGTACAGTTCATTAGTTGTCATTATGACTGCCCCAATGCCACCAACACAAAATTCTATACATTTGCAGTTTTGAGTGCAGAGCAAGTGAGTTTGATTCTGATTGTTTTTAATTTTTGTGGACAAAAGAAAAAAACATCTATGAATGGAAACCTGACCTTATTTCAACCAATAATAATTTAAAGCTGCACTCGGCAACTGTGCACGTTGGTGGCTCCATGAAAGATATACAGTACTCTTGTATTGAAAACAACATACTTCGACAATCGACACCCACCACACACCAAGTAAAATAACACCCAAGACTTACCCACGTGACAACTTGCCCTGCTCCCCCTAAATTAGCAATATATATAGTAGTCAAGTGACATCACATACAAAGCTCATATGAATCCCTGACGGAACAAATGATGGGATGATAAACATAATTCTGCTAAACACACGGCTGGGCTGGTGGCAGCAGGGAGATGGTATTACAGTCAATGGGTGGCTGGCTGGATTCTGAGTGCTGTCAATAGTGACGCCAGCCACCTGTGGCCTGTTGCTCTCAAAAGGCTTTCAACTCCATTTGTAGGCAGAGGGGAGAGGATCATCCATCTTAGTGACAGATTGGAATTGTGAAAAATACCTGTGGTTGACAAGGAGAATCCACGAGATGCAGATGGCCTGATGCTGAATCCTACAGGCAGTGACACCTGCCATGGCACTTCTACTAATGTGGATACATCATGTCTGAATGAAAATGGGCTGTGTACAATTCATCACAAATGGCTTACTGCATATTGCACCTGTCTTGTTTTATAATCATGCGCTGGGATGCAACGCAACAGATTTCTGACATGCAGACACCTGCCAATATGAGCTGGGATTATTAGAGATGTCACAATTCAGCGTTTCGTTCCCTCTGCATTGTAGTCTGTCACTGCGCTATGTATTGACGAATATTGTCATTGTCATAAGAATAGATTGCTGAGATTTCTACAAAGTGATGACTCAGACTTTTTGGGCTTGTGAGCACAAATTGTGGATCCTAATTGTGCCAAATAAGATGATTATTGAGAACTACAACAGTGATTAAAATAGTGATTAGAAAACTAGCGCAGTGAGTAGAAAATGTGAAATACTAGACCTATGGACCTACAAGTTGTTTAAAATGCTCAATAAATACTATTCAGCACCTATTTACGCCTAAACTCTTCCCTAAAGTGTCCATATGCCTCGTTTACTTTCTAACATTTAGCTAACACTCATTCTTCAACTTAAAAACACTGCAAACAGTGTAAGTGTAGAAAATAGCCTATCCCACATAAATCAAGAAGTCCATCTATTGTCCATCTGCAATAGGAGGCAGTACTCTCTTCACTGTACCTGTTTTGCCAGTGTTCTTCATAGACGTCTTATTAGAGGATTCCGTATCAAAGCCCTCCAAAGTCAATTCCTGATACTCTGTGGACACCTTGGCATCCTGGTCCGCGATGTTGATTGGCGATTGGTTCCTCTCTCTGCATTCTGGGTAGGCCGATGCCCAGCCCTCGTCTGGCCCATATGTACCTGAAGAAGACAAGAAATCCAACGAATTGTGTCAGTAGGGTGGTAGCATTCTGATGAGAAATTGAGCACGATAGAGAAGAAAGATGACAGTTTAGTACCATCTCATGTTTTCTGAAATCAACTGAGGATGTGCGTAGGCAAGTTATCTAAATCCCAATCAAACATCGCTCACATAAATAAGCATTATGAACCCCAAATAGAGGCAGCTGCAAACAAAGCAACACATTTTGATCCTTGTGGTACACACACTCATAGAGGGTTTCAAAATGTCGTATTTATGCAGGTGTGATGTGTCCCCTGCTGCCTCTTGGGCCATTTGCAACATTATACATGTATATATGGTAAATTATATATTCGGTTTTGTACTGTTGACCCCCTTCTCAACTCTCCCTCACACAAGCCTTCAACAACCCAGCGCCAATCACAGCGCTAGCGAGCTGACAGGGAACTCTAAAACACCTCAGACGAGGCGCAAGGAAGAAGATGTGTGTGCGTGCGTGCATGCGTCTGTGTGTTTGTGTGTGTGTGTGGGGGTGTATGTGTGTGTGTGTCGAGAGACATGCTCTGACAGTGAATGTCCAGAGAGTCAGAGCCTAAGGCTAGAATAGCAGTGGAGTCACTTTTTGCTGTAGCTGTGAGAGAGAGATAGTCAGGGAGAAGGCCAGGACTCAAATGTCACAGAGCCTCTCTCTAACACCTTAGTGTTTACTGGGGTGAGTAGGACCATAGCTGCTGGGCAGACTGGCCAGGGTGTTGCCCCAAGCTCCTCCCCCGCCTCCTGGACACAGTGAAATCAATGCCCAAAGACTTTTCGCATTAAGTTAATGGATCAATGACTCATTGATGCCGAGGAGGGCTTGTGAATTCGTTGAAATTAGTCCTGATGTCTTACTGTTTTATCCTGTGTATTTGGTAATATACCGATGACGAAGATCACTGGCTAGAAGCAGCCAGACCGGTGGCGGAGAGGAACCGGGCTAAAACTATTTAATGTGGATTCCAGGCCTGTAACTGGCCTTGCGTGACCCCACTTGCCTCTGCCCTCCACATACTCCCCATTCCAACATTGCCCTCACTTTCTCCCCTACTGAATTCACCATTCCCCTTGCCCCCTTCCCCAGCCTCTCCATACCGCCACCCAGGTGAGGAGGCAGTTGTGGAGGGCCTACGCTGGCAAGGCGGCAGGTCTGGATGGCATCGTTCCCAGGGTGCTCAGAGCACGTGCCAGCCAGCAAGCAGAGGTTCTCCCTGAGCCTGAGGAGGGTGCAGAAAAAACCTCCTGCATTGTCCCAGTGCCCGAGAAGAGATGCCCAATCCTCAGCTGCCTGGAGGTGGTGGCAGAGGAGAGGATGAGGTCCAAAGTGAACTACATCTTGGACAATGCCTCCCACCTTCTCTATGGAGCATCTTTAGCCTAGAGCTCATCCCTCCAAGGTGAACCAACCAATGCTTTGAGCACTCATTTGTGCTGACTGCCATCTGGGTATACAATGTTTCTTGTCACAACAGCCCCTGCCTCAGCCAACTAGAAGGGTACTGAAGTCAGGTTGCATTGTGCTGTCTCATTCCTATGCTCTGGACTGTTCTGTACACCTGCTTGGCATAATGTGATCTGCATTTATGCACATAACCTGTACATATATCTGTACACACTTCTGTACATATGTTGCTTCCATCTGTGAATCTGATCTCATAACCTCTGAAAAGCTAACAATGCTAGTTCGCATATCTGGACACATTTTTGCACATAGTAGCTACCTGCATCTGTGAATTTGATCATGTGAATAGCTACCAATGCACATTTGCTCCTCTGGATATATTTCTGTACATGTGTTCTTCTATCTATAAACCTGATAATCTTAATGGTTAATGATGCACACATGCACATCTGCTCTGTAAATCTAATGTGGATAGGCAATGATGCACATTTGCACAGCCTACCATATATGCTGTAAATTCAACATCTGTTAAATATACCAAACATAGTCCCCACGCCCTGCGCACCTTCCACTTTGAGCCATAGACCGCGCTTTGTGCCACACGCCATTGATTTATGACAATAGAGCCCTAACTCTTTATCCTCAGTATGTTGTATTTGTTGTATTATCTTCAATAGATTCAATTTGTTGTATTTTTCCTATTCTTATCTATATCTTATTCTTTGCTGCTGCTGTGATCCAATTCCCTCACAGGGATTATTAAAGTTTCATCTTATCTTAATAGTCCAGTCAATTTACTGTATAATACAGTGTGTGTGTGTGTGTGTGTGTGTGTGTGTGTGTGTGTGTGTGGGGGGGGGGGGTCGGTTAAGCCTGCGCCCCCAACATCCCCCACCCCCCTCACACGCACACGCACACACACACACACACACACACACACACACACACGTGGTCTAACAACTTCTAAGCTTTGGTTATATCCAAAGACTACTGTATCTTTCCTGAATTCATGAGATGATAGAGTTTGACATGCCATTCAAAGCAGTGCTTCAACTGTTTTTTCTTTTTTTTTATACAAATTTTTATTTTTTTATTTTTACCCAACTGCACACTGGTAGCTATTGTCGACCTTTATTGTGAGCCTAAATAATTACTTCTTGTACAATGTCATCAGCATTACTATTCAGATTTGTGTCCTTTGTGCTAGGCCCAAAGCTGGTTTGCCTCAAGTGCCAGTTCCCATTCAAGTGAGGTTGTGAACAGCAGAGACCTATAATTCTCCTGTCAGTGAAAAGTAGTTGAACTCTATGATGTGGAGGACTAGAAGCGAGTTGCTAGAAGCAATTTTCACCCAGATGTGATTGAAAATCAGGCAAGGTGTATTGGTTCAGCATTTAATGAAATACCTGGAAAAAACAGCTCAAGCTGAAAATAGTAGTTTTCTTTGCTCTGAAATACAACTATTGTGTCTTTTAAGCTATGTAAAGGCCAATAAAGTTTAGCGGATAATTACCATCTCGTAGGCTAATTCATTGTATGCTACTTTAAACTGTAGTGAACTGTTCAGGCAGATGTGGATGGTTTCCGTGCTTGTTCAAACATCCCAACTCCCACTGTCTATATGCTTATCAGCCCTCAGGAACCATTAATGGGGTGCATGTGTGTAGCCTAGTAATTATGTACGGTATATTTAATTTGCACATATTAGCTTCTTGAGTTAGAGACGGCAGAGCTTGAACCAGGGGCAAGACAGCTCCAATAGATGCATGTGTTCAAAGCAAATGAAAAAAACAAAGAAATCCAATATTTCTCATTGTTTGTGTGTGTGTGTGTGTGTGTGTGTGTGGAAATATTTCTGAATATGATCAGCTACGACTTAACTACAGGCAAACCAGGAACCCACTGCTTTTTCTATGCACACCCTCATGTACTGATACGCTGTTAAGTGCTGACCCCTTTTTTTATTCCAATTCAGTGACAGATTCAAAGGCTAATGGAGTGTAGCGTTAGGGTTAGTACACTCGTGGTTGCATGAGTCGCCTCTAAAATAGACTTACTTCAAGTCGTTTTACTGACGAAGGCACAGAACTAAGAAAAGCTTGACCTTCTCCATTGATATGGTGAAGAGGTTATCCGCCAAAAATGACACGTCCACTCAAAAGCACTAGCGGTTTTCTTTTGGTCTCATTCAGACCGGCCAGATGCACTGAATCTGTTTGTACCTGCATCCAGAGAACTCGCCCACTCTCTCTTAGTGCTCTCATTAACCATTTACATATCACATATATAATTTATATGTAATCTATAGTCATAATCAGGGATGTAGAGGAGGGGAAACCCACCTAAACCCACCTTTTTATTTGCAGGAACATAGTTTGCCCTCCTTTTTAGCATAACATAAAATAAGTTTGTTAGATTTTGGTGGTTTCAGCCATAACTATTACGCTTCGTTCATGTGCTGGTGGGAAAGTCCGTCATCTGGGACTTCCAAATTGGCTGCTAAACAGCGTCGCATTCACATGCTGTCCCTTTGTCGGGAAAATCAAACCTGGAAGACAAGCGTTAAACACAAACTGTTACGGAAGCTGCAGCTTTGCAAGTTGGAGAATTGTTCAGTGTTTTGCGGAGGTTTGCGCTCTACCTATTACCCTCTAGTTTATCATGCATTGTTATAGGAATGCATACACATGGTGCCATCTCCACCATCCCACTCACTCTCATACGTTCCCTCAAACATCATGAATATCAGTCCGAGTGTGGAATGTTCATAAATATGTATATGCGACTTTAACTGGACAACTCCGTTCCCAAGGCTTCTAATGGCTGCCCACTCTCTTCATGGAACTTCTGCCCCTCTTGGATGCATGTGATACAATGCAGCACACAGCTATGGAAAACCACTGAATCTATTAGGGAGCGAGAGAGGAGAAATGATAAGCAGAGAGTTGGAAAGACAGCATTAAAAGGAGCGTTGGATAGACAGAGACACGGAGATGGAAATAGGTGGATGAGGTCAGCGCCATGGAAACAGTGACAGGGAAGAGAGTGTGTGTGTGATTGTGTGTGTGTGAGTGTGTGTTTGTCCATGGTGATAGACCCTCACCACCTATGAGTAAGCTTATGTTGATATTTTAACAGCTGCAAGCGACGGATCTATGGATATGAAAAACACATCAAAGCTGCATTCAATGAAAGGATGACTCATAATCAATTCCTGGCCAACCCCTAGACACACACATTTTCAATAGATTTATTCGTTTTATATTTGTAGATTTTTTTCTCGAAAGATCTCCCACAGAGCTTCCTATGAAGAAGAATCTGTCCACTAAAATCTCCTCAATCCAAACTTAGGGATGAAGGGTTTTATTTTACTTTTATAATGCTGGTGATTACAAAAACATTTTAAATGAAAACTTCCACGGCGGATTCAAAACTTCCTCCAATATTTCATTTTTCTCAGAAACACTCATCATGAATTGCCTTCCGTCCAAGTTTCATGCTACAATATTTCAAATTTCTTTTGAGCCAGCACTCGATCAGCGGTGTCCAATAAATAAGGATCTAACTTTTTTCTTCAAGTGTTGCAAATTTGTTTTCGTGATTGTGTTATTAGTGGGTTTATGAAACACGAAGCACAATGATTTGTTGGCGGCGGTGCATCAAGGACCCTTCCGCGAGTTGGAAAACAACCACAATCACAGCGAGCAGCCTCTTGCCGAACATTCCGTGTTATGCGAATGTTTAACAGCTGCTACTGCTCAAATTTTCATTTGATCAGATAAGAACTGGTGAGCTGCCTATGCGAATGATTCTCTGCAGTTCACTGTGTACTGAGGCTGGCTAGTTACCCCTGAGCATTACCGACTATGCCGACTGTACTAAACGCCTGCTTTTCCTCTCCCAGAAGAAGACGTCGGCTGCAAATTGGCAATGTCAACAGAAAATGAGACGGGCTCTCTCTAAATATCTCCCTCTCTGTGTCTCTCTCCCTCTCTTGCCCACTCCCACTATCTCCCACTATATGCATCCCACTCAGTCTAAACTGTGCCCCTAATTGAAAGCAATACTGGGCTCCCGGGCTCTAAAATGAATTTGTCTATGATTACTCATGCCCTGGCGCGTTGCGCGCACCGGGTAATGTCTATTTCATTGAATTAGGAGGCATCCTGTTCTCCTTCCCTCTTCTCCATCTCCGTCCTTGCCTGGGGGCGGCTATTGATTGAGGTGGTCTGGCTTTCGTATAAGGCTAGCATTACCTATGGATCCAGACAGCCGTGGCCAGCCAGCAAATACGGCGGAGGGGATGGCGTGAAGCGATTAGTCACTGCCTTAATACAGCTAATGTCTGCTGAAAGCAGCAGTACGGAGGGGTGCAAAGGTAAAGGAGGGAGAGAAAGAGGAGACTAGCTTGACTGCTGGAGCGCTAACCTCAATCACACACCTGGCTAATGGCTAAGGAGCTGTGTGCTGAATAGGCTGGCTTACAAAAGGTTGCTGAACCTAGAAATCTACTTCTATCTTAAAGTTTCCATTATGCTCCTGGACTGGGTGCATGCAGCTGGATGTATTTTAAAAGCATACCAAGAGCGTCTACTCCATCTATCTACTTTAAATAGATACACAGCATTCAGCAAATTTTGAAAGACATGCCATAACAAGGACATCTTATGGAAGTATAACATATATTTTCAGTAATCACGGTTTAACACGCCATAAAGCATGCATAAACATAGCTTTCACAGCTTCAAAACACTTCGATGAGCTGTCACATATACTGTCATATATATGTCATATCTAGAGCGCACACAACCAATGTGAAAATGTAAAAAAAATTCTCCAATCCCATAATTTGGTTTTCCTCAGATTGTCAGAATTTACTGTTTAAAGATTGGGCCTCAACATAACATAGCTTTAAAAAAGTAAGGTTAGTATCATGGGTTTTTAAGGGATTTATTCTTGGGTTGGTTCGTGGAGACACTAGAAATTAAGGGAATTTTTTTAATGTCTTTTGTGTATGGTTTACAGGGTTATTAATGAGTTATTAATGGAAAGTTCCTGTCTCCCTGAATTTTACATTAAATTAGAAAGTAAGCAGTCAAACCAAACTTTAAGGGGTGTTTAAGGAGGTTTTGATGGGGTCTCCTCCATTAACCCCTTGTACCCTGACTTTACCCTTAAATTTCCCCTTAAGTAGCTTCAAAGTTAGAAAAAAAAAAAATCCTAACTGTACAACATCACATCCATATTCTGTATCTGCTGTTCCAACTCTTACTTGAAGCTCTAGCTGCTTATATTGAATGAAATATTAAAATACAAGACGCCATGATTTTATGGCTGCACCATTACATCAAATGGAAACAATCTAGATGTTTGTGCATCATTTTATACACATTTCCCTGTAATTCAGCATGACATGTTTGGTGACTTTGGAAAACTTGTTATCTTGACTAGAATTTAAAATAAAGTTCTGTGGGTTTGAACAAAGCTTGACCGTGCAACCTGCGTTTGTAATGATGGACCCAGTGGCGGGGCCGGCAGGGAGGAAGAGGTTAATAACTCCCTTAACTAGTTTTAAAGGGATTTTGCATGAATTAAGGGGTGAATTAATGTAAATGTAAGGTTATTTTAAGGGATTACTGGTTTCTAGAGTCCTGTGCGCCAGAGGATTTTTCTCAGGAAAGAGCTACCAGGTGTTTAGAACAGCAAATGTAAAAGCTTTCATGAACTGGATATAGGTTGAATCACCATTGTGTTAGTTTGTCATGGATGATTACTTTAAGACCTTTGCTAACCGTGTGTTAACAGTGAAAACTCCCTTGTGTTGTCCCTTTGTACATTCGACCCTCCTTCCTACTGAGGCAGTCTTAAAACCCAGCACTCCTGGGTGCCACATCAACATCCCTCCCATTTCCTGACCCCATAGGTCCCGGCGATCGATGGCTCACTCATCTCTGCTGTTTCACTTAAGGGAGCCATCGGCAACACAGACTGTGTCACGCACCTCTCGCTCACCCACAGCGACAGCGCTTTTATACAGTTGATCATATGTGTGAGTGTGTGTGTGTGTGTGTGTGTGCGTGCGTGTGACACAGTCGGAACCTGTGGCTTTACTACAGTGCGAGTTTTACAAATTCCATCGCGATCACGCCTTCCAACCACTCTGCCTTTGGAGGGGAAAAGTCAGATTGGTTTGATTAAAAAACATAATTTTCATTTCCAGTCCTTCTCAGTGGGCAGCCGCGAAAGCGCTACGGTTGCTGCAAATTAAAGTGATGGCAGTGTTTCATATTTTCACAGCTCTTAAATTGAAGCTTGGCATCTGTCTTTTTTTTTTTTTTTTCTTTCGCTTTTGTTCTTCAATTAATCTCAATTGTGCACTTTCATTTCCGAGCAATTCCAATTTGCAACCAGTTATGTTAGTTCAAAGTCTCTGTTGGTGGCTTAGGATCCTCTCGCTTCCCACTAGGGTTCAGCTGATGTGTGTTTTTGAAGGCTGATAGCGATACTGATTGAAGCTGCTGATGGCCAATATTTTGTGCTGATATTCTGTATCATAATTTTGACCCTTTTCATGCCAAAAAACGTACAATTATTCAATTTTTCCCCCAGAATCGTATTCTTGTCAGGGTGGAAAAGCCTCTAAAACAGCATTTAGACCATCATGGACACTATCATTAAAGCCCAGGATAATAATAACAATAATAATAGTAATACTAATAAACATATTCATGCATAATTATCAATGTTGCATTACAATCAGTTGAGGTTAAGTGCTTCCCATAGACAACAGTGTAGTATTGATCAATTCTACAATACATTTTTATATCAAACTGCATCATATTCATCATATAGAGGTGGATGACATTTATTGGCTGATACCTATTTTTTAATAAAAGGCCAATAATGGCAAACCTATAAATGTGTCTAATCCTGGAGAAAGAAGTGAATGAAAGTCCCTGACATCCATAAAGAATTAATGACAGAAGCCCAATTCACTGCTGACACAAGTGTCTGATTGCTCTCTACTGACCACTCCAAACGGAGAGCCCGGCTTTACATAATAACGAGCGGGGCGATAACAAAGAAAGCTCCTTCCGCTGGAGGAGCGGCATTAGCCAAGATTAACCGTCCGTTCAGGTAAACAGGGAGAGAAGAGGGGAGGGAAAGGCATTGTTTTTTTCATCTGAGATTTCTGTTGCTTTTGTGCAACTCCCACCGCCGATTGTCAGCAATTCTCCGGAGAGCGCGCACACTCTTCATCTCAGTCAATTATTTACTTTGTAAATACACCTTGCCGCTTCTTTTGACCTTTGAGAGAGTTTGAGGCTTTTCAGTCAATTAAGAGCCATTTCTGAAGCAGATGCGGCACCGGCGACCTCGCTCTCTTCCCGCTGAAAAGCCTGCCACAATTCCAATTTGCAGCATAAACAAACCTGAGATTGTGTGGAGAGGCTGCCTAAAGAGTGCAATTATGGAATGCGAGCCCTAAAGACAAAAGTTTTTTTTTTTTTGGTACAAAGGCAAACACACCTTGGGGAGAAATTTGCTGTCAGAAGAAATCTGACAATCTCTAAGGAGAATAACAATGAAATCACGCCACGCCTAATGAGAAGGATGGGAGGAGGGGAGGAATTAGAGCGCTATCTTTTAGGGACGATTTGTGTTCCACGTAGGAAAAAAACTGGGAAAGCGCTCTCTCTATGTCCGACAAATAATCCCCGGTATCAGAAAAGGTCTCTTCAAGTGTGGAAATAGCTTGAGAGCTCAGTGGTTGCGCTGCTCTTTTCCCTTTTCCAAGAAGCTTCCCTCTTGCCAGGCGCTGAGAGGTCTTCTCCCTTCGCCCCGATTCCATCAGGATTAGTGGGGGGAATGGCAGAAATCAATGCGCTGAGGAGTTGGCCTGTATTTCAGGGATCCCTGGATTTTCAGGAGAGCCCCGATACAGTGATGCCGGGGTATTAGCTGTAATCTCTGGACGCAGTCAGCACCGGGCTGTCGGTAACCCCACCCCGGCTTTCAAATCCTGACCTGGAGTGAAACACACAGCGGAGGACGTCCGCCAGCTGCCAGCTACATAAATGAGCAGTGTAACCAGTTCTGCCAAAGTTGATCTGCGGGAGCAAAGCTGGAGGGAAGCAATGAGAGTAAAGCCCTGTTCACACTGGACTAGTATTATGCAGGACCACATGTAATTAACGAATTACCCCACATACTCTGTGATTTGTGGAATGCATTCACATGGGATAGTGAAATATAACAGTATAAGGTGTAGATTTTACAATTTGTCACTTTCTGATTTAAAGTTTGTGCTGAAAAATCATCAAAACCTTCCTCCATAGGTTCCTCTACTGCCTCGCATTTTTCGTGACAGGAAGAAAATAGAAATCACACATCTAGAAAAAAAGAAATTGTGCATTAAAAACAAATTATGGCTAAAATGACTGAATTACTCTGTCTTCACCGAAATATGGTTGGCAATTTGCTCTGAAATGTTTTACTTTACAAGTTACAGACATGGAAGAAATATCAGAAATTATTACAATTCACTGGATGTTCCCGAGGTAATCGTCCCATGCGAATAGGGCTAAGGAGAAAGAGAAGGGGGGGTAAACTGCGGGACAACCTCGGTAATGTCATTTATGTACATTTTTAATGAACGCTACGCACGGCATTATGTATGGCTGCTAAATTACTATGGGTACGTATCGTTCTTGTCAGATTCCGGAAAACGTCTATTATTTGTCAAAGTATTTTAATTTATGAGTCATGCATAGATGTGGATGGTAGTAGGACTGACAGAGGATGTGGGAGTTCACTGAAAAACAGCAGTAGGTTATTCGCCTGGTGACTGTTACTCCTGCGGGGACGCACGCTCGGTCTGCTAATAATCACAAATAACGATTCCGCACAGAATAGAAATCAATCTGAATCACTAAAAACAACATTACCAGACCTCTTGTAATACCAATGCCATCTGGACAAGGCTTAAGACAGACATAATACAGGAAGAAAAGAAGAAGGAAGAAAGCGAGAGCACCAGCAAATGGAGAGAGAAGGGGGAGAACGTATTGTGCGGATGTGCAGGTGCATTAAGCCTCTTGAACAAGGTTACCCAGTCATTCCATTACGTTACATTATTACAAGACATATGTCTGAATGCTTTTTTGCCTGAATCCATTAAGCCGCACATAGTGCCAGGGGGACATCACAAGAGCATTACATGAAAAAGAAAAAAAAACAATGCGTTTCCTCCTATATCCATTTTATTTTTCCTCCTATTTCTGACTTCTTCGCCTCTTCGCGTCCTGACGTCTTCGAATCTTCAGCACACACACACTCATGCGCCCCCGATTGTTGACTATCCTTTCGATATTTCCAAATTTCAATCGGTAACCCGTAAGTGATTAATATTCATGAGTGTCTAATCTGCAATCAGTCCCCTAATAAATTTACCGAGTGATCTGCCCAATACAGCAGTTAATTGTGTTAACTGCTCAAAGTGTCCGTCAGCATTACGCTCAAAATGGCTGCCTCATTATCTCCTCCGAGACGTCGCTTGTCACTCAGCGCAGCCAATTACTGTGCTCCATCAACACATGAGAGGAGCTGGGGAAATGTGCCCGTCGGCCATAATAAGGGATGATCACTGCCGCCGATGTGTCAGAAAAAACATAACGCACCCCCCTACAAAGCTAAAAATCTGACGGCTTTGAGCATCACAGTCCCCGCTAACGCTCAACACATGAAATTATTCCAGAACTTCTCATGAACCAACCCAAACTTCCACATCTTGAACCGCCCCTCACATCTAATGACTAACACGTGGCGTGGAAATCCTAATTGGCATTTGTCCTTGAGTCTTTGGATTTTATTTATTTAATTATTTATTTTTTTTACATGAAACTTTAACGATCCCCCCTGGGTGAAACTGGGTTGTTGTGGCTGTAAAGAAAAAGAAACTGAATTGAAAAAAAATGTGAATGATACGAAAATATACAGAAGATATGAAAGCACGGGTGAATGAATTCCTGACGTGAGGGACCCGACGTAGCCCGAATTGGCAAAATCCTCCCCTGAGACGGGAGGGTGGGTGCTGCACGGGCCCCCCGTGGGTGCTGACTCCTGTCACCTTGAGCTGCAAAGCCATCCATTCCCCTCTTTTGCGACCGCTAGGAAGGGCTGGCCAGCGCCGAGCGCGCGTGGGAGGAAAAATGCTATGTCTGAAAAGCTGAAATGGCACTCAGCCTTAATTAGATACAGTAAAAGTGGTGTGTGTGTGTGTGTGTGTGTGTGTGTGTGTGTGTGTGAGAGAGAGAGAGAGAGGGAGAGAGAGAGAGAGAGAGAGTGTACACAACAGAGAGGGAGACATAGGAGAAAGAGAACGAGAGAGAGAGAGTTTTGACAGAAGGCCATTGGGGCTCCTGGCTTTGCCATAGGCAGTCAGTCAATGACAGTGCCCCCCACCCATCCCCCCCAACCCCCCCAACCCCCCCAAGCCACTGTCACAGCCCATTTCACAGCTGTCCAAACTGACACACACACACAAACAAACACACCACGAGAAAACTGTACACACATAAAATGTCCGTATCCAACTCTTCACTCAAAATCTGTCTCACACGGGATCCCCGAGTATCTCACACACTGTCAAAGCACATTTTAGAGCTTAGCATGGTTGGGATGCATCTGATAAAAACACACACACACACACACAAAGAGAGACACATCAAGTATGTATTGAAGAACAGAGCAGTATTTTCTACCTAACAGGATGTCACATATGCAAAAGAAAATCAACAGTAATAGACACAGCGAGTTTACCAAGCAACACCCCCCCTCCCCCTCATCATCACCACCACCACCCAACTCCCTCAACCCGCTATAAAAACTGATTTCACACCTCGTCCCGTGTCCCACTGACCCTGTCACTCTACACACCGTCCACCATTAATCCCATCTGACTGTCCAACTGAGCGTAAAGAGATTGAAAAACAAAATGCGCCTCCCACACACATGACAACAACCTTCGCCTACACCCCCCCGCCTCCCACGATCGCACACACCGCACACATACACACGCCAAAAAAAAAAAAAATCACACTTCCACCCGGATCATGCCATTTCCACCACACCCCCAGCACCTCCCACCTCTATCATCTCACCACATGATATGTTTCTGAAGGGCGAGAGAGGACAAACGCCGAGCCAAGCGTGACATCAGGCAAGATCACAACGGAACAACTTTTTGGTACTTTTTTGTATCTTTAAGTAAAAGTAAAAAGTAGCTAATTTAAAACATACTTGGAGTAAAAGTTACTGAGTTACTTTAAAACAGACAGTGCTATGGCCCTACTGTATATGATTTTTAGCATGCAATGTAAAAAGGAGAATACAGCTAAATATGTGTTTTATATACTATATATTGAGCATTATAAAGTAGGAATTTGAAATTCATGTCATTATTTGATCTGTGATGAAATGCCAATCCCCATTATTCTATAATGTTACTACATTGACATTTCTTTTGCTATTAGCTTTCCAACTAGCTAGCAATGCTAGCAAACTAGCTAGACAACAACCAGGAAAAAACAAACCAATAGCTGGATGGATGTTAACTAAGCTACTATAGTGGATATATTTGAGCATTTAATGTTACAGTTAACTGTTAACAGTTAACTTCATGCAGGTTTGAGGCAGATGCAATTTACCATTAGCTAGCTAGTTTGTGATGTGATGCCTAGGAGAGCCTACAAAATCCGTATTCTGAAACGGATACAATTTAGTGTAATACGTCAGTCAAAATATACTTCAATAAAATCGCTCACTTAAAAAAATTCTCAAAAAAGTACAAGTACACAGAAAAGCTCCTCAATTACAGTAACGCGAGGCATTGTAATTGGTTATTCACGTTTGAAGTTACCATATACACATTTCTGTCACAGCTTCCGTACAAGAGTCTGATAATGATGTTAAGTAGATTTTTACAGCAGTAATTTTACTACAGTAAAAAAAAAAAAAAAAAAAGCACTAACAGTACTTCTACTTGAGTAGGGTGTTTTGGTATTTTTTCTACCCCAGCATATTTCTGAACATACGTACACGTTTCAGTTGAAGGATTATAATGGTTCTCGATGGGTTGAGAAAAATTCCACGACGATTTAGTTTTCAAAAGCTCATACATGCATGGTGGTAAAGCTAAAAACAAGGCTGCTTTTCTTAGTTCCTGAAAAGCTGGATGCATTTTGGAGATACAAGGTTTCCTCCCGGCAGCAGCGATATGTTACCTCCATCTGTAACTCTGACAATGTGAATAGCTTGCAATGCATATTAGCACATCTGGACACATTTCTGTATTTGTTCTCCCATCTGTACACCTGATAGCGATGCTCGCTTGCACATCCGCTTCAAACCTGTGAATGTGATGACGTGATGTTGTCATTTATTTATTTGCTGTGTAATTTTCAGTATGTTAATTATATGCGCTGTCAGTGCCTTTCATACATTTTGGAGTATACTACTGGTTATTTCCTTTATGCATCACCCCATTCTTCCTCCTGTGTGAAGATTCTCAACATCACCATATTGTGAAAAGTGAATAAAAGGTTTGCAGATTCCCTCATAGACTTATATATTTTTTCCAGTGACATGAATTGTGACATATTTTTGATAAAAGTACCACTTCTAGGCCTA
The DNA here is from genome assembly GCF_048128805.1 of Centroberyx gerrardi. Taxonomy (NCBI): domain Eukaryota; kingdom Metazoa; phylum Chordata; class Actinopteri; order Beryciformes; family Berycidae; genus Centroberyx; species Centroberyx gerrardi. Next base: position 4,796,456 of record NC_136001.1, on the reverse strand, counting down.
GATAAGAGCCTTAGGAATACTACTCGACAATTTCTTTTTCAATTATACAGACAACCTCTTGAGCTCATCACACTTCCATATACCGTGCAGTAAATTTCCATGAAGTTCATTGCATTTGAAGCAAGTGTCTGGACTGCTATTACTTATTGTATTATCTTTATTACTCTCCATGTATCTTATGCTCAACTATATCCTATTCTCTGCTCCCAATTTCCCCGCGGTTAAAGTTTCATCTAATTCGGAACATTTTTCAAGTTTACAAGTTTCATCTACTAGCGCAAGAGTAACGATTCATAAAGTTGGAGAAATCATGTTCTTCCAACATAATACTTGATTCTGTATGTGGAAATTCGCAGGGAAACAAAGGACATAAGGGTACCAAAAGCTACAATATGGATATCTCTGGTCTCCAGCAGCGAATCCATTATGAATGCATGCAGACTTCTACTGTAGATGAATGTATTCCTGCTGAAGAACTGCACCCACGCTGCTGCACGTTTCCTCCCGCTGCCTCTCACCTCAGCATAACACACTGCAAATGAGTGTGGGATGAGCTGGGTTTGAAAAGTTTCTTGTAAATGGCTGCGTAGGCAGAGTTTGAGTCATTTCAAGTTCAACAATCATCCTTCGAGTAGATCTGCTGCTCTGACTGACAGAGGCCGACGTTTTTTGTGGCTTTAAGCTCTCCTGTCGGAAATGTTTGAAGCCGAGCACTTTTGTCAGACTTCCTTTTTTAAAGTGAAAAAGCAAACTTGAGATAAAGACCACCCAATTCAAGAGCTTTGTCAAGTGACATTATTCACACAAAGAACACAGCTTATGAATGGTGTTGTCAAGGTGATATCTGCTCTGGGATAATAATCACAATCAAACCAGGTATATAAATCTGCAGTTTATTAAAGTCGAATTTTTAATGGACTGCTTTGTGGCAAGGTTTAAACATCAACCAATCAGAGACAAGAAAACACGAGGCAAATTCAGGTCAGGCAGTCAGTCAGTCAGTCAAGTAATGCTTAGTGAGATGATGCGCTTCATCACATGGCCTCTAGAGGGCATCTGTGGCTAGGAGATGCAGTGTTTCCCATACAGAAGCACAAAATCAAAAGTTGGTCAATGTAGAGAAATGGATCTAAATCGATCTCTAGTGTGCCTGATGTCACATCACATCATGTTTGTCATTTGGAGATGTACAGACAGCAGACCAGCAGCATTGTACTCAACAGAGTCTCCCGGTGTGAAAACAAAAGTGAAACTTAACATTCCACCATTTGCTGAACTCGCCTGTGTTACGAACAGGATTTGTAAAGAGTAACCTGATAACACGTCCTCTGCTGCCCTAGAAACATTAACAGCAGGTAACGTATAGCCCACCTTGTGGTACTTAAGTAGCATTAGTGGAATTATTTAACCGATAACTGTGTCGCAGTGCTTCGGTGTATTGTATTGAATTGAATTGAACTGAATACACGCCGTGGGTCTGTACTTGTTTTTCTGTGCTTGTTTTTTTCCAACTGCTAAACACAGTTAGGAAATAATCCTAACTTTCTAGGAGATTTGTAACACACCTGCAAAGCCTCTATTGACAAATATACTGTGTCTTCAAAGACATAGATGGTCTTTGGTAGCGCTCTGCTCAGCCTCCTGCATTTTGCCTTTTGTCTGGCTTCTTCTAGAGTGGCATACTGGTAAGGGACTGCCCCAAAGAGAACACAGCTTTGAGCCACGCAACAGCCAATGTGCATCCATCAGCAGCCACGAGTCCTGCTGAAATGTCCTGGAGTTGCACACTGAACCCCTGCCTGCTCTCTCAAGTTGCTCTGCTCTGGATAAGAGCATCAGCTAAATGCCTTAAATGTGCAAAAAGTAAGATTTTTCCTGCCGTACAGCACAAAATGACCATAATAAATCTGTTGGAGGTTGATAGGGTTGTGGATCAATACCAATGACTCAACAATCACTTGGCCAGGTGCTGAGATTACTGGCTTTGAAAACTCACTTTCTGGCCCGTACTGGCCGTTTTGGGAGAAAAACTCCAACCACTGGAATTTAAACACAATTGTCACAATTAGTAGTTTGTTTACGGTTGATTTTAAGGTCATGATTACAAGTGATTTTGGATGTGGCTGTTCCAACGAGTAAAACACGTACAGAATGCTTTCAGGCTGAAGCAACGAAAGCCTGTTCTTCCGCTTCTTCTGATATGAGCGTAAAGTGGATGTACAGAAAAGCGGCAGCCAGAAAAAAAGTATGTGAGCAACACTAAAAAAGTATCAATGGATTATTATAACTGTAGTGTTGTGATACTTGTTCAATCTCAGCTATTGATAGGTATGGAACTGGCCATCTGCTATTGGATGGTCTTTGGTGCCAGGTGATGTCACCAGTACAACAGGTGGTGACATCACCTGGCACCAAAGATCAGCCAATAGCAGATGGCCAGTTCAGTACCCTACTTTTCACCATTAGGTGTCAAGCTTCACCAGAGATTTGGATTTGGGGTTTAGTTACTCTTTAAATACCTGTTTGCAGTGCGAGTGTTATTGTCTTGAAACGAGGTGTTTTAATCGCTTTTTTGGTTCAACTGTTGGAGATTGCGAATGACAAAGCAGTATTATTATTCCAATATTTAGCATGATGACATATTACCTCTTCACTGTTGGATCTCTGCTCTAATTAGTTCAATTATTCCTCCTAATATGACGGTAAAATCTGAATGCCCCTTTAAGAAATGGCTGTAACAATTTGTATAATAAGCATATTTAAACACCCACGGTTAATATTATCGGAGAAACACTGTATTTTTTTTATTATTTGCTTGGCATGAGAACAGTCAAATTTATAGACATTGATTCTTGAATGTTTAATATCGGCACAAAATCTGGTCTACTGGCAGCTTCAGCGCAAAAATATCAGTATCGGCCTTCAAAAAGCAAAAGTGGTCGAACCCTAATCTGTATGCCAGCCGTGCTCTACCACTGTGGATTCATGAATGCATTTTGTGTGTGTGTGTGTGTGTGAGAGAGAGACTACGCACACGTGTGTGTTTACGTGTGTGTGTGCGCCTGTGTGATGGGGTTTTACAAGCTGAGACAAACACAGCGCTGATCCGGATTGTGGAAATAAAAACATTTCATTTTCATGGCCCTAAATCCCTTTGACCTTGCTTTGTTCGGATCCTCCTCAGCTGAACTGTCTCTGGATTGTTCCGCTGCTGTTGTTGTTGTTCTTTCCTTTTATTTTTCTGGTCATAAATAAAAGATAATGAAAGTCCCTTGGGCGAAGGAGGGTAGCATCTAATTCCAACAGAGATTTAACTGAGATTTAGTTAGAGAGTGTGTGTGTGTGTGTGTGTGTGTGTGTGTGACAGAGGCAGAGTTAGAGAAAGACCTAGAAGAAATGTCACCCCCACGAAAGAAAAGGTAAAATTATGAAAATGAGTTACCTGACCTTATTGTTTCCTTTGAACAAGCAAATGTTGGGCGATTACAGTACACTTTGTCCACCAATTTTGAATAGGTGCTAAAAGTAACACTGGCAATAATAGTGAGAGTGATTATCAAAGTCATGCTCCTTAACTCGATAGCGAGGAGATGGTCATAGGTGGAACTTTCTCTGAAATGGGTCATAACAATCCAGTTCATATATGAAAGGCCAAATCTAATGAAATGTTTCCGTATATAGAATTTCAATACCCTTCCATCTTCCACCTCATAAGGGCACGTAGACTGAAATCTGAAATTACACAGAATGCCCTTTATTAGGTTTCACAGGCAATAAGGAGAAATAGCCTTGAAGGGCTAATTTCAGGTAGCACCGTTCTTTCACCACATGGGAGCACTTTAAGTTACCAATATTTAACCCTTTTTCATGATGAAATAAAATAGAGTGCAATTCAGTCAAGCCTTTTTGTGTGGTAATTTCAGCTTTAATCCTTTAATGCAGAATTCTAAGTGTATATGCAGTATGTGAGTGAGTGATAAATATAATCTACTATGTCTTGTGCTGTCCCTTTGCACTGTATGCGGGGTCCTGCTGTCAACATATGTGCCAGTATTTACTATGAAACTTTGTAAGTTCTCAATATTCCACACCAGACAAAATAAGTAAAAAATGTGCATTACATTGGCCTAGGATATAGATAAAGTTGATTTTCTTACCTTTGAAGCTACTTAAGGGGAAACTTCATTTGGATTTTGTACTATTAAGACTGAAAACAACAACCTCGGTATTTGGGCAAAAACTGCAGCTTACAACAAGTTAGCGTCTCATAGCATAAATTAAATAATTGCAAATGTCACAAAGTTAGATAGTTTGGTGCTAATGCTAGTGTATCCTAAAGTGCTAGCATGGAGTCTACTATCTCTCAACATAGAGTATGTTTAAGTGTTAGCATGGAGCCTTCTATCACTCAACATAGTGTATGCTAAAGCATTAGCATGGAGCACCAGAGCCGATGATCTACCAGGGACACATGGATGACTTTGGTGTCTACGTTCTGATCAGTTAACAGCTAAGTTGGCCAATGAGACAATCTCCCAAAAACTCGGTGTATTCCTTTAAGGTTGAAAACAACAACAAGGGTCATACTTGATCATACTTTTGAAAGCTTGAAAGTTGGGGGATGGAAGCTGAGGATGCAGGCGGAGGACGACCTAGAGCAGTAATAGGCAGGGAGGCTTAAGGCTCTCTTATCCCAGGCCTTAGCAGTCACACAGAGTACAAGCAGGGGGTCAACGGATTCCCTTCAGCTGCGATATGCCACTGAGCTCATGCTGGGGTAGAGTGTGTGTGTGTGTGTGTGTGTGTGTGTGTGTGCTTGGTGAGGGAAGTGGGGGCTTTGCATCCATGCTTGGTTACTTCATGGTATCAAGATTACAGTGATACAGATAAAGATGGAGAGAAGGGGGAATAGGAAGAACAGAGGCGTGCTGGGAGGTTGAATGATCATGGGGTGGGTCTGTGTGTGTGTGTGTGTGTGTGTGCAAATATCGAGCCCACACTTTTCTGCATTGAGTACATTATGTTGTGTACTACACACGCATATAATTCGCTCTAGGGGTTCGAGCGACAAATTTGTTTGCCGATATATCAAGCTGATGTTGTCCTTTTACTAAAAAAGTTATGTCTGCCAATCCACGTCTGATATGATGCAGTTTGATTGATTACATATTTATGGAAGAATTGATCAATACTACACTGCTTGTCTATGGGAAGACCTTAACCTGAATTGACTTTAATGAGACATTCTGATCACATTCCATACAAGTATGCATGAATATGTTTATGAATATGGATGTTGTTTTCACATGAAAATTGACAGATTTAAAGATATTTAATGTTAGTATAAAATATGTATCAGTATGTATGTATATCAGTATTGGCCCTCAAAAATCTGTTGAATCCCGCTTCCTTAATTTTGGCTAATTTCTCCTCATTTTGGTTCATTCCTGATTTTTACCCCTGATTTTGATTATTTTGTGGCCATGATTTAATAATTCATGTGCACAAATTAATGAACACTTCTCCTCAGTTGAATAAAATACGTACATGCTTTCTGTGGCTGCATGCCTGATTAAATCACAAAGTCAGAAATGTCCAACATTCATCTTAAACAAGCACATCACACACCCTTACACAGTCTTATTTTGACTCCCATCTACAGTATATTACTTGCACAAAACACATACCTTTTATTTTTATCACTTGAACTGCATATGTATAGGATATGATTGTATCTGTTTTCTCACAGTCTTGCTAATGTTGAATGTATTTTGCCGGACCTGTCTTGCCATCTTTACATCAAGGAGACCACAATGGAAATAAGTCTTTGACTATATTGTTTATATATATATTTATAAAGATTTACAATGGTTACAATGGTTTTCCCTTAAGTGAGGTAATTAACTTTACCTGTATTGTAGGCAAGGCAAGGCAAACTTTTTTTATATACTGTATATATATATATATATGTATATATACATATACGTATATATATATATATATATATATATATATATATATTTTTTTTTTTTTATATAGCACATTTCCTACACAAGGCAAATTCAATGTGCTTCACATAAAAAACCAAAAATGCATAATTTGTCAGGTAAAACAACATTATCAACTCATAAAATGAGTCTAGTCCAATGTAATGTACATGCGATTTTTAACACCTCATTTGAACAATGAATCAATTTAATTGCCTAGTGTAATAAATGTACAGGGATGTATACAGTATATGTGAGGCCTTTACTGTCTTCTCCACTTGGAAGTGCTGCCCTTATATGTGTGTGTGTGTGTGTGTGTGTGTGCGGACTGACTTGGCTAACCCTTGCACACTGGCAGACTGGAAGGAGTTGGGAGTTGTGGAATACCGAGATAGACCCAATAAAAGCCACACATCTACCACACACACAGACACGCACACACACACACACACACACACACACACAGGCAGGACACCATAGCTGCGCTGAGAGGTCCCTGTGAGGATTTGTTCTCGGGTAAGGTGGCAGATTGTTAGGTGATGAATGAGAGCAGGGAGTCAGGCCCTTCAAATGGCCCATAAGCTGCCTGCATCGATTTTTGGTTCCTAGCGAAAAATCTCTGGGGAAAACACAGCTATTGCCTAGAGCGCTTGACGCATCTCCATCCAAAAGTCTGCCCTCAAAAACACTCACCGCGCAGCGCATCAAGTGCGCTACACATGTGAGGTGACTGATATCGGTGGTAATGTAATAGTCAATCTATCGTCCAGGCACAAAAGACACTTAAAGAGTCCCCGTAGCAAGAGATGACTGAGTGTTTGTTAACTGTGGGAGAGAAGAGTCGCACTGAGTTGCCAAGTGTAAAAAAAAAGGCACTTAACAGATTCGGCAATATTGATGTGCTGGATATTATGGAGAAAGACACATGGCATTTCAAACTGAATGCAACAATATTAGATACATTTAATGCACTAAATAAAATTATTATCAATAATAATAATCATAATCATAATGCTGTAAAATACTAATGACCAGTATTGAATAACTAATAGATTTATTGAATTTATTTATTAAATTTGATATTAACAGCACATCATTACTGGCAAACTTCATATTTAATTAAATATCTAATAATGTATTTCTATACCACTTATTTGAAGCACAGTTCACAAAGTGCTTTAGATGAAGGCATAACAAGAATCATGACATCTATTAGGAGATAAAAATAGGAAACGCATCAAAAAAACTAAGAAAAAAAAACATAATAAAATGAATCAAAATCAAAACCAATTACATAGCAAATGTATAAAAATGCCTTTTAAGAAGTGATTTAAAAGACAATGCTGAAGGAGCAGCCAAAGTTCCTCAGGTGGGTCGTCAAATGAAAAAAAAAAATACTGCGAGAAGTTGAAGCACCCGCACCTTGGAGACTTAACTGTATACTTGTGTAGAAGAACGAGCCTCTCCAGAGGGGCGCCTGTGTATCCTCGCTGAAAATGACTGCGTGGAACATATTACTGTCTAGACAATCTGGCTAACTCTGTCCCAGGGCGTCTCCCCTTGACAGACTCAATATTTTATCGCCGGCAGATGGCGAGATCCTTGGAGAGGAAATGACTTACATGACGGCTAACCTGAGCCGGGTTAAGATGCAAAGACAATAGAATCCACCAGCCGGTTAACACACCGGAGACACCAATAAAGAAGTTTGTGCACTAGGCAGAGATTTCTAATTGATTTTCTTCCCCCAGCACACCAGCTGTCGGTGCTAGATTAGCTAAACCGAACGTCAAGCTCCATCTGAGGAACACAACCTCTCACCATAACATGGTTAGCTGGTTTCCCAAGCTAAGCGGGGGGGGGGGGGGGGGGGGGGGGGGTGATCAGATTGTAAAAAATGAATCTGTTGAATTTATTATTATAAGTTGTAGTGGTAGTACACTTAACAAAAAAGAGTTCTATGTACTGTAGCACCAGAGAAGGTTCTTTAGGCGTGTTCCACACGCTTTTAGGTAAAGATTAACATATGAAATGTTCCAAGTCAGCAGTATTAAAAGAACATTTTAGGAACCACACCAGTTTCTTTATTGTGATTTACTTTTTTTTTTCTTTCTTTTTTTTAAAGGTACTACGTGTAGCATTCTTAATCATCAGCACGTCATTGTCAAATGAATTGCGGTACCTTGGTATAATGACTGTGAGACCATGGTACAATTGGTAGTCTCTATCTTAAGTCATTGGTATTGTTAGTCTCAAAATGAAGACCACATTTACCATAAACCCCGTTGTTTCCCCTTGCAAAACAGAATGTTGCTACTTGTAGCTCTGGCTGCGTTTGTTTTACCTGTGCTTGACTGAAGAGGATAAACACGTTGGAAGGGATTTCACCTGTTTTGTGCTGTAAAGCAATCCAGCAGATTTCCCTCCAAATCCGACCCGGTGGCACACAATGTAAAATACAGTGTAGAGGCTGTCAGTCTTCTCAGCAGTGGTCTTGTTTACTGTAATTATACAAATGTCTCAAAATGAAGGTGGTCATGATTTATTGATGTTAAAATTCTACATGTAGCACCTTTAACAAATCACAGGGCTCTTTGCATTATTATGGTTCCACGTAGAACCACTACCCCGATCAAAGAACCTTTGAAGAGCCCTCCTTTTACTGGGTGTGGCGTAGGAGAACCTGATCCAAGCAGTGTTTGAAACAGTTTCCAATGGTTGCTCTGGTCTCCTGCATGCCTCACACTTCCCAGAGCCACGAGAAGCTCAACCTCTACCAGGGTCTCTAGAAGACTACAAAAGCTTCCAAGCTAAATCTGACCTAGGTCTGCACTCTTAAAACTCCAATGGCTGCCTGGGCGCTTCCTGATTCCTTGAAAGGAGGTGAGTAAACTAATATGATTCTGAACTTCCTCTCTTCTCTCCACTGTGCCATAGTTAAAACCCCATCAACACACCACGCAGCTTCCTTCCCCAATGTACCCACCTTTGGCCCTCCGCACTATACGTACCATAAATCAACACTGGCAACAAATAACATTACAATCATTCAGTAATGGATTGCACCTTTCACTGGGGGGATGCGCGATCCATTAAAATTCAATTTAGCCCCCACACTTATTTCTCCAAACAAGTAAAAGTGCCAGTCATCATTTTGCGATGCAGGGAGAGACTCGGGCACTCCTGGGCTGGGGAGATTGATGAGAAGAGAGATTAACACTTCATTTTCGACGCCACTGGAGATAGCCAGACCATAATGAGATAAATGGACTGAAAAGAGAGTCAGAAGGAAAAGGGAAAAAAGAGGAGAGAGAGAGAGAGAGAGAGAAAAAAATTAAAAAGGAACCCAGGAAGAGATTGAACTGTGCTTGAGCGCCGGGCATCTCTGACAGGGTTTTAGGGCCTAGGGCGTGAGGTGGTGGTGGGAGGTGGGAGGAGGGAGGAGGGATCGGGTGGGGGGCATGAAGCAGAGCATGGCCACTACATCTATTACAAGCCAATCGGGTTGACATTCAGCCGGCCACTTTCAAGGCCAACATTCCTGTAAAGCCGCACATTTACTCCAACTCCCTGCATCTTGGAATCAGGCAGACATTGTTACCCTTTTCCACTCCGACCAATCCAATATTTGCATTACCTATCTATTGGAAACCGGCTTCCGGTCAATGTTAAACTGTATAACTGACGCTAGGGTTCGACTGATATGGCTTTTTGAAGGCCGATACCGATATTTTTGTATCAAAGCTGCCGATAGTCGATATTTTGTACCAATATTCAATATCGTTAAAGTGGACCATTTTTCTGCCCCCAAAAATCCAGGTATTTTGTGTTTCTCCTCAGAATTGTATGCTTGGCAGGCTGGAAAAGCCTCTGAAACTTGAATTAGCATGGCGATTAATAGGGGTCTGCCCTCAAGCCTATCCATCAGCAGTTAATTTGGACAGATACTGTCCGACATTCCTGATTGGATGGTCGATGTAGGTGGGACAAACCTACTACCAAATTTCGTCAGTCCTTAAAAAATGTAATGGCATTTAATGAATTAAAAAATAAGCAATCGGCAAAAGCGAAGTGAACGCCGCCGATTGTTGTTCGCTCTGAGGCGTTTCCAGATTACATCAATCTTTGCTGCTGTAATTGGTCAAAGATTTTGATAACTGACAACTAACACCAACCAATCAGTTGGGGCGAGAAATTACATGAGTGAATCAGTTGTGAATAGGCTTCACAAGACCGCTATGAATCGGTATGCAAATTCAAAAAGTGCTAAAGACTGCGATTCACTGGGGCTGGACACCAGGCAAATTTAGACCATCATGGCACACTAAAACTCTCCACTGAAACTCAGACTAATAAAATACTTTGTTCTTTAAGGCAGGGTGACCCACCCCAACTATTCAGTGGTAGGAGAAACTCTGAGATAAACTAGGCCTTTAAACGAAGAATTAATTTACAAAAAAGCATTATTGAATGAATAAAATGTGCCAAGAAAATAAAATTCTGGGGTTTTTTCAGAGGTCAGACAACACTGACTGGCTGATATCCAATATTTAATAAAAGGCCTGATATATCAGTCTAACACTGGTCTATACACCGTGACACTTTCTGTCCATCTGTATGACCTTCTGTGGACTTGTTAATGTGAACACCATGCACATTTTAACATCATGTATATAGGCTGTAAATTCACAATACAATCTCTCCGTCTTTAAATCAACACCAGCACACATTTATTGAACCCCACAACTGTTTACATTCTATTTTACGGCATTATTGTTTTTTATCAAATTTGTTTTTTACAGTTTTTACTGCTTATCTTAAGATTTTATTTGTGTGCTTATATTCTATTTTGCTGCCACGACCCAATTTCCCCACGAGGATCAATAACGTTTCATCTCATCTTATATGTTAGACTCCCCACTCACCCTCATCAGCGAGCAGCGAGTTCTAATTCCTCCCCTGCTGGACTTTGGTGTCCTTTATTTTCTGACTGCTCCTTTTATTTTATTGCATTTGACGCATTTCTTCCCTATCTGACCTCACAGCAGCCAGATGTCCCCCCCATAGATCGTTTACACTGCTAAAATTATTTTTCCACTGTATGCACTTGATGCATGCAATAAAGCAATCCTCCAGCAGAGCACTTTCAAGCGTACGCCCAGTTGTTTCAATAATGTAGACAGCGCTGTGTGCTCGGCTTACATCTCAAATTGCAAAGCTATTAGCCACAGAGTGCCCATGTTTATAGCCTCAGCTCGTTAGGCTTCTGGCTCCCTTATGCTCCTTTATGCATTTTGTACCGCTTTTATCATCTTGAATTATTAATGTGTGTGTTGTTCTGTACTGTTTAATGTGTAACCTTTCATATGCTGCCTTCTTGGCCAGCGCTCGCTTCGAAAAGGAGACGGTTCGTCTCGGCGCAGCTTAAGTAAAGGTCAAACGAAAATAAAATAAAAAAAATATAAATATATGAGTTCAAATGATGCCCTCAAACGGTTGTGATTTACAAAGCTGGAGCACCAGGGGGTGCCAGCGCTCGGCGGGGGGTTAACTGGGGGTGTCGCAACTCATACACCCCTCCTCCATCTAACGGCTAGGAAAAGGCGATGTTGCATTGAAGGGTTTCTCTGTTTTCGCCTCCCCCATTTAATGAGGCGGAGTATAGTTCCTACTTGATCAATTTTCAATGCTGTCCTTTCCAGTGCCACACATAATACCTTGTAGTAATTCTATTTTCACGTTTTTGGATACATAGATAGATAGATAGATTTTATGCATGGGTGAATGCAATCGAATGAAGTCTCCCACCATCTCTCCTAGATTTAGTGAGTTATATAAAGTTTTAATGATAAGGTTCTATCTGACTTTTTTGGTCAAAATTAAGTTATTCATATTGATGATCTTTGACTATGCTTGTGTCTTGGTGTCTTTTGTGGTTACATATTTAAAAAGTTAGAAAGTAGATACCAGTTTTGCCAGCTGGGATGTCAAATGTTTGAAGCTCAATATCTCAGAACTACACTCCTAGATAGAACCTTTTGATCCCAAGCTCATTATTTGTAAAATGGGCATCTTGCAAGAAAATCTGTGTCTCTCAAATGACGGGTTGCCAGACCATCCCTTGCATCTTATGAAAAGAGAACAACATTTGCATCACCCAAGCAATTCCTCAGAGTTGGGACAAAAGTGCAACAGCAGTTCAAGGGGTAACGCTTTATTTTCCGGGGCCACAGTTTACTAATAATTCCCCAGAAAGGAACTGTAAATTTCTTCGGAAGTTTCCTGGAAAGGACCATGAAATGATGTAGTAGTTATATAGAAAATGTCAGCAGTTGATAAGATACTGAACATTTCTAAAATAATTTCCTGGAAAGAACTGCAAAACTATAAACTATTTACTGGAAAAATAATAGGCAGAGGTCAATTATCAGAAGTCATTATTCATAGAATTATATAATATAGTTATTTGTTGAATTCTTAATTAACAGAAGAAATTGGAGGTACTTGCCAACTACCAACTACCATTGAACTCTTCCTCTATTTTCCTTATAATTAGTACATAATGTAATGGTTCTTTCCAGGAACCTTCCTAAGAAATTAACAGTTCGTTTCTAGGAAATGATTAGGAAATTGCGGACCCGGAAAATAAAGCATTACCGTTAAAGGTAGTGCAGGAAGCAAATGGTGAAATTACAATGACTGGATGACTTTCAGTCAATGTGAAAGGACTCTTTGGTAGGCCGTGAGAAGACTAAAGACTCTAACGTCATAGACAAGCATGACAGGACCTGATCACAAGAAAAGCCTTTTACTCATTTGGCCTTGCGCTAATCAACTGGACCGTCTTGCTTGTTGTCATTTTCCCTTCTTGATAATGAAGCGGGTCCATTCCCACGTTGCTGAGAATGAAATGGTACCTATGGTACCTAATGGTACATATGCACGCTTTTCCATACGTCGATGCCTTTCGTGGATGTTTCGGCTTTTAGCACGTCTCGTCCTGTCTTGCGGTTGTCACTTTCCGTCTTCCAGCAAGCGTTGACGTCTTGACACATGCAGACCTGATCGCAAGTACACACCTGATCCGAGTATAACACACACACACACACACACACACGCGCGCGTGCAGTACAGCGCACTACATACACGCCTTCATCTTTGCCAGAGCGAGCTTTGTTCCGTGCCTTCCACATTCCAATTGCTATTCAGAATGGCTTTCATGCCTCAGAGAAGATATGTGCATGTGTTTATGCATGCATGTGTGTGTGTGTGTGTGTGTGTGTGTGTGTGCTGAGTACGCATGTATTTATGGTGTCTGGGATCTTGTCATCGCCGCTCGAGAATATGCCAGGCAGGATATTAATTAAAGCACGGTCTGCTGGCGTGGGAGAAGGGTGACACTGCATGTACATGTACGTGCGCCCATGTGTGTACATGTGTGCTTGCTTGTTTTCTATGTACGTATTGTGTGGGCAAGTGCGTACACGTGGGCGGCTGAAGCTAACCCCCGGCCGGTGTGGCCTGACAGCGGCATAATGAAGGTGTCTGCTGTTCTGTTAGCCGAGCCCGACTCCCTCTATGGGATCTCCGCCCAGGGTCACGGGGACACGGCAAACACTCCATTTAACACTGCGGCGGCTTGGCTGGCTCCACCGGGGCAAGACAGGAGAGGGGATATGAGGCAGAGAGAGGAGCATGTACCTTTTGTACCACCGGGGTGAAAGGGGCCACATCGAGGCGCTTTTTATGCTTGACTTCAGTAATTACTTCCAGCTCCGGTATAACCTGCCGCCCTACACTCATCTTGCCCACTGGCTAACTTCAGCACAACACGACAATAATGACACTAGCTTGATGTAATGGATATCCGCTCGTGCAACTCAGGACATCTAGTGGTATAAAACGGACTAAAAAGTTCAAATAACCATGAGAAGATTAAAAAATGAGAGCTTTAATTATTGAGTTTACTGTAAACTTAAACTGTTATTGCCTTTCCCAAACCCCTGACAAGTTGGAAAGAAATTCTGAAGGGCTGTAGATTAGGAGCCTGAAGAACGGTCAAGGACAAGGATTAAAATAGTAATCCTCAAGCTCCTCTTTCTTCTTGGATTTTGTCTGTCTTTGGTGCTAAAGCACTCACTGCTGTGGTGTTTCTGCACTGCTCTTCCCAGAGACTACCTGTCAATCAAACAGTGTGGGCGGAGCTTGGATTTTCTGTTGATGAAGTTTGAGTTTCTTTTCTTTGTCTGTTCAGTCATGGTGGCTACCGCTGCTCATGCTAACTACCCAGTTCTTCTGTTTATTCCAAACAAACCGGAAATGTAGGTTTTTTCCCCAAGAAAGAGCTACCAGACACCGGGTGTTTAGAACAGACAATGTAAAAGCTTTCATAAACTGGACATAGGTTCAATCACTGTTGTGTTACATCAATCAGTAATAGAGAGTAGCAAAACATTGCTACGTTGACATTTATTTAAATGAAAATGCCTCTGATTATTCCTACTTTAATATTGTACAATACTAACCATATGTACAGCAGTAAAATATAATCACTGAAAATGTGGCTGATTATTTGGCTTCGGTCATTATTTTGAAACATATCATGATTAATCCTATCCAGAGTGTCTGAAAGTCTTAAAATCATTTAAACCCAAGGCTTTAGAAAGTCTCACATATAGTTCAAATAAAGCATTTGAACTTTTAAAGCATTTGAACTTTATAGTATTGTACTTTATATTTACTTTTAGAGGTCTTATTGTAAAAATGTTGTGGTTTCTTGCCACTTTTTTGAGAAACCAGCCAAGTCGCGTAGACGTAGATTCATGTTTACTTTAACTACGACAGCAGTCTTACATTTCATTCTCCTAGGTAAAACAGCTTAAAAAGTCTTAAATCGAACTTGATCAAACTTGCAGACACCTAAGTCATTTAGTACAGTGATTGCCAGATATCCAAACCACACATTCTACCATAGCCAGACTAAAGTATGATGAACAAGAACGAAAATTCTCTTGCAGTGTAGATGCAATGGCTGGGGTTTTCTGTTTGGTCAGATAAGTGGTCGTATCGCCATGCAGCGTCAATTTCCCTTTGTTCACGCTGAGGATTTAATCTGTCAGTCACTGTCTCTTCTGGCGTTTCATCTCCCAGGATTTTTTGTTGTTGCCTATATCTATCACAGGCACTTTACACACATTCTCTGTCTATTTCCTACCTCAAAGTGATGCAAATGAACAAGAGAGCTTTTCTAAGTGAGGCACCCACACATAGTAGAACGCACAGTGGCACGCGCACACGCGGATACTCGCACCATATTGTAAGACCATCTCATTACCATATCAGAGCGGCAACCATTTTAATCACATCAAAAAAAAAAGAGAAGTTTCGCTCTCCGTCTTCCACCCACATCTTTTATGTACATATATGATCTTCTTAGCTACGCTTGAACGCACTTCTCAAGAGAAAGAGAAAAAAAAAAAAAAACACCCAAGAAAATTCAAAAGAATCCAACAGTACGGAACAAGGTAGTCAGCTGGTTGGTAAAGGGTTAACCTCCAATCCCTGCCTTCAGAGCGGCACCTGGAAAGGCTGGGAAAGTGACAAGAACATTTGAGCTTTATAATTCCTATGAACGGCGACAGCCCAAGCTTGTCTCGTCAACGTCAGGCTGGGTGAAAGAGCTGTCAGGCAGTGTGAGTGTGTGTGTGTGTGCACGTGTGTGTGTGTGTGTGGAAAGGGGGCGAGTAGCAGCAGAGGTGAGTCTGATGAGAATTGGCAGGCAGATTATGGATGTGGCATTTGGGGTCCCGGCACTGATGGCAGCTCGTCCACCCCAAGGCCGCCGATGGCGCGGCGCGGCGCTCTGGCGTTGTCAGATACCCGAGACGCACCGTGTCACGTCGCCAAAGACAGGCAGACCTTCCGGGCGTAATTCTTTTTTTACCTGACAGTCAACCTTAATTTTGAGCTCAAATCTTCGCGTCCATGTCTTTTTTCATTTTTTTTTTCTTCAGTCTTGAAGTGCCTTTTTTTCCCCCCTTTGCTTCCTATGTACAGAAAAAGAAGAACTCTTCAAGGGTTCTTTGGTTAAGGTTGTGGTTCTATATGGAGCCGTCATGAAAGGGGTCATAGAATAATTTTTTGCATTAGAAAATGTTACAACACTGGTTTGTGCAAAAATTGGGTCTAGGTAAAGTCATGAAAAACAATTCAAATCACGAATCCATTGATCACAGCATGGCCTTTCTAGTGTAAAAAACCCCCAAAAACAAACCCCCTAAATAAGAATAAAGAACCCAATGTGCTTCTTAAAAAATGTTTTAAATACTGCTGGTTTGGTCCATTTCCTGCATTCTTAGTAGTAATAGTTATAATATCATAAAGGTCCTATGTGGATCCATTTGAGCTAAAAGAGTTCTTTACGGGACCGTAAATGGTTCTTCTGTGGTACAAGCCGAAAGAACCAATTTTTTTGTGCACCCTTTTTGTTAAGAGTGTACCTTCCTTTTCTCTCTCCCTCTCCCGTCTCTCTTTTGATGCACCCTCCTCTCTTATGTTCTCTTACTGTGGCTCATTTTGGGGACTCCTAACCTCCTTTTGTGGCCACAAATCTCCTGTGACCACAATATTTAAAACACATTTAAAAACACTGAAATTGTGCGCCTTTGATATCGTATGTTTCACTTCATGAATGTGTACAAAAAACATTCCATTTATTCAGAGTAAGCTGCGGGCCAAAGACAACTGTGTACAGGCAGGCTACACAGCGTTCACAGTGACTGGGAATTATTCAAGGAAGCCTATTTTCCCAACCCGAATTTGAGAAAGCAAGGCTTAATTTTTTTTCATACATTTCCCTGTCTCCATCTTTCCCCCCCCCCTTCTTTCGTCCCTTCCAGGACCTTTTTCCCACTTGCCTCGGGGCAACCTAAGTGCCGAGAAGCTTCTTGCATCTTCTTGGGGCAGATTACACAAAAAGGGAGTGCAAGGGCATTCCTGCCTTACTGCGAGCGCACATACTGAGACTCTGCTGATAATAGGAGGCACATTGTGTTGTCATCTTTGCAACACAGTCATCTCCACTTCTCAAGGGCCTCAAGCCCAGCGCCTCTGTAAAGCATGCAGCACTTTTGCAGCATACAAGCTCTGGCATGGTAGATCAAAGGGCAAGCAGGAATTGATTTGGATGCGTCTTTGCCGTCTGAAAATAAAAGAGCTTGTAATGAAGCGTGTTTACTGCCAGGGCCCTGCATAAATGTCCCCTAGGAACCATGTAATGTATAGAGATGGCAGGGGGCGGGGGGGTTGTTTATTGTGACACGCTGTCCACCCATAACAGCTGCTTGAATCTGACAATGCACTGTTTCCACATAACCTACTTCGCATTGGACTTGCAAAAGAAGTGGACCCATCGAGGAGGGAAATGCCCAAAGCAAGTCTTGTACAAGTCCCAGGAGTTCTATGGAGATATGCTTGTGTTAGGAATAGGAGGAGATGCTATGACAGGACTGATTGGGGTCCAAAGCCACAAATACCACAACCCTCTCTGGACAGTATTATCATCATAAAATCTAGGGGATTGTAAGTATATACATGAATGTTTCTAATTTGCAATGGCCATATCAGATTGTCTTCAGGTGCCATGGCAAAAATTCAGCAACTCCGGATTACCCAACGTGTTTAAGAAAACCCTAGGGTCCCCTGGTAATTTTGTCTCAATGTTAGTGCCATCATCAAATGCAGCATGTGGTAGCATGTGCCAAGAATGCAATCACTTTTCTGACCACCCAGGTTAAATGTATGCCATCCAGCCAAGGGGTGAAGTTGGTAAAATAAGGCCACTGGATGGTCACCGTAGCCGTACGAGACTGCAGTGCCTCTTTTTTTCCTCTCCTGCTGCTATGAAAAAGAAAGTACAAAGTAGGATATTTTACCAGAGGATGCTTGCTGAGGCCCTGACAGCGTCATGGCCAATTAGATGTGACTTAATTAACCATGCACTGGTGCTCTAAGCAGCTCCACTGGACGCCATGCTGGGCAAAAAGAGAGCAGTGCAGGACAGAAAAAAGAGGGGGCATCAATTCACTAAACCCTAAGCTATGAAAAGTCCTATCATTTACCATCAAAGCTTCCAAACCCACTTATATTGACTACATTTCTGGGAGCTAGTGGAGCAGTGACTGATGACTGACAAGACAGTACTATCATTGTGATAGATTGTTAGACATATCATTATTTGGTCTGTGTGATAAATTATGAGATGTAGGTCACCAAACTATGAGGTTTTGGGAAAAATAGGTCCTGAATGCTCCCCTGATGTGGATTATCTTTAGACAAGGCTACCAAATAGATTTCTGATTTCTGAGTTTTTTGCTTGATCTCTTCGCTCTCCATTATAATGATCAAAACTACAAGATCAAATTTGCACAGCAAGTGCCACACCTTGCCATACCCAACTGACGCCTGTGACAAAGAAAGAGACAACTAGAGAAAGAGACAGAGCCACAGACATACAGAGAAACATGAGAGGTATAAAAGGCTGGAGACGCGATCGATCGTTTTCATCTGGAAGGTAACCCTCTGTAGGGAATCGACATTAGCTCCCTAAATAGCTAAACTCGAGTCAAACTAATCCCCCTAGCATTTGCAAAGACCGGCATTATCTAAAACCTCACACACTGCATTTATTCACGCAGTTTCCCCCCGGTCCCCTGGAGCCCGCTCCCGATCGGTAGATGCACACCCTCGCTGAGGATAGGGTATTGACTGAAATCAATTATAGCCCCATTTACTTAATGAGCTTGGTCAACATCTGTGTCGGTGCGACCACCGTGCGCCATGCTTGATCGGCCGGCTTCTGATGATGGCTGGGGCCGCCGCTGATGGTGATAGGACACAGAAACCTCTGAGCTGCTGTCTGTTGCTCTCTGTATTTAGAGGAAAGTCTGCTCTCCGTTTTCTCATCATTAAAGATGGGGACACACTACATGACTTAATAGACTGAGAAAAATTGGACGTCACACACTAAATGACTGGCATTCGCAGATTTTTTGCATTTTTCTTCGTAGGGCCAACAAGGTAAAGATGGGGATCGTGCACCTGATGACCACTTGGATTTAGGGAACACACCCTTTTTTGCCTTTATTAGACGCATCAAAGTGCTGGGCTGGATTCAAACCCAGGATGGTGCGTTTACATGGTACACGCCTTAAGCCACCAAGCCACCAGGATGCCCTCCAGGGAACACACCCTTGATGATCATTTGGATTTGGGGAACACACACTTGACGACCTGTAGGATTTAGGGAACACACGCTTGACGACCAGTAGGAGTTGGGGAACTGAACACTTGATGACCATTCGGATCTGGGGAACACACACTTGACGACCAGTAGGATTTGGGGAACTGAACACTTGACGACCAGTTGGATCTGGGGAACACAGACTTGACGACCAGCTGGATTTGGGGAACTGAACATTTGACGACCAGTAGGATTTGGGGAACTGAACACTTGATGACCAGTTGGATTTGGGGAACTGAACACTTGACAACCAGTAGGATCTGGGGAACACACACTTGACGACTACTAGAATTTGGGGAACACACACTTGACGACCAGTAGGATTTGGGGAACTGAACACTTGACGACCAGTTGGATCTGGGGAACACACACTTGACGACCAGCTGGATTTGGGGAACTGAAAACACAAACTCTTGCTACTCATGCTATTACAACACAGAATCAAACCAAAGATGGAGGAGGAGCATACTTCTTTTGTCTCTCTTCAATCTCTGTTTGGATTTGAGTGGTTGACCAGTTGATACCACAGGATAACGTCAAGACTTGTCTAGATTGGAATGGTACAAATCAAACATGTTTGAAATAATGATGACAGTTGAACGGCAAGATATTCAAGTCCTGAACCCTCACACACTACAAGATCATCTGTATGACCGCCACAAACTAGCGTTGACTCACTCCAATCTTGAAAATCGCTTGTGATGCCAAATCATGGCTATAATCAGCCCGCAAGTCATGTAGTGTGTCCCCAGCCTAAGACAGACGGAAAGCAGCAGGGGTTACAGACTAAGGGGATCACAGTACAGAGAGCCAAGAGGGGTTCCAAACATATTGTAGAGGAGTCATAGAATCTGCTGGCCACTTTATGGATGTACGGACAGATAATACTGGAAAATCCTGATGAAATAACAAAATGATCTCCTGGCTGGGGACTAATGTACAGCAGACAAGATGTTAATTTTGAAAATACGAGAGGCATATCACTCAGGCGTGAGAGGAATAACTGCTCAAAATAACTTCCAATGCCGCCGAAATCATGACTGAGAGCGAGTGAGAGAGTGAGGTAGAAAGAAAGAACAAGGCGAAGAAAAGGTGAGACAGAGGGAGAGAAAGAGAGAGAGAGAGAGCAAACGGAGGACTGACTAAGTGCTAAATGGTGTGAATAATTGAGTTGGAGGTGGCAACTTAATGAGGTGAGCAAGAGAGTGATCATGAAGAAGGCCAAGACTCCCAATGTGGCCCTCGCAGCAGGACTGGCTAATGCTGCCTGGCACATGCTAATAATGAGAGCATTCACACGTGCAAAAGCACAGCGCAAGTGTTACCAACAATGGAAGGGAATGGCTTTCTCAAATTGCCACACCGGAGAAAAGTAGGAGCTAAGTAAGTAATACAGAATTGGTCACACAGCTTTCACACACACACACACACAGACACACATCTGTGTAGTGGTGAGGAAAATCCATGGTTACCCTCATTAATGTGTGCATATGTGTATGGGAGGGTGCTCGCAAACATCTGTCTACGAAATACCATAACTGATATCCTAGAGAACCAGTACCTGCAGCATCAGACCAAAGAAACATCAAGAATTCACATAGGCATATAATGGAGACCCTGGAGTTAGACGCATGTAGCGTAGCTGTAACATTGGCTTTATGTAGACTTACAATGGAGACCCAGGTGTTAGACACATGTAACATAGCTGTAACGTTAACTTTACATAGACTTACAATGGAGACCCAGGCATTAGACACATATCATATAGTGTAGCTTTACATGCTGTAATGTCTTTAATTTAATGTCTTTAATGTAGGTGTAGTGTATATGCAATATCCACGTAGCATTGGCTTAGGGTGTAACTGATGCAACACTGGATTTGTTATGTACTCATACATATATATATATTCCTGCGTTCACATTAGAGGATATTGGCACTTTGATAGATGATCTCTTAACCCCACGTTCACACTGCTATCAACACAAACACACAATGGCCACAGTTAAACTTTTCATGGCGAACGGCGGTCAACAGCCAATCAGATTCCCACGCTTGTTTCCCTACCGATGTGATTTCACTTCATGAACAGTTCCGCCTGGCTAGTGCAAAATGGACGAGAAGCTCATTAGAGCCATGCAAAGCGTGCCAGTTCTCTACAACTTATTTGAAAGACTACAGGAATAAGTGTCTCATAAATGATGCTTGGAGAACAGTTGCATCAATTGTTGGTGTCAATAATAAGTTCTGAAGTAATTGTAAGGAGCTTTTTAGTTTTTTTTAACTGTTTATTTTCAATGACTGCTAGCTAATTAGTACTTGCTAGCTAGCTATGTTAACTCATCAAAACAATCTAACATTAAAGCAAAAAATACATGATTTACCTGTTCGACAACTACAATGATGCAATCAGAGCCTGAGGCCCCGCCCACAATCGCTCACAATAGAGCAACCTATCAATCAAGTTGCTTGCATGTGAACACATGGCTAGAAAGGCAGAATAGTCAACTACACCTCTAAAGTGTAATTGCATGAACATACTGTATGTCAAGTACATGTCAATTCTCTAGGATAATGCCGGAAATCCAACTTCATACTATGTCTGTCCGTGTGTGTGTGTGTTGTATGTGTGTGTATATGTCTGGGATGTGCTTCTGGGATGTATCATCTGCTGGCTTTGCTCCTATGAAGACGTGTTCCCTTTGACATGACTACAACATCTGCAAACTAATTAGGCTGGACCAAATCTAGCAGTGCATTACACTAACCTTACGGAGGCACTGATGCATGTGTGCTTAACTTTCAGTATCGTCCGAAAACTGAGTAATGATCTGATCCATACAGACTCAATTTGATTAAGGATATTAGAAAAAATGACTAAGATAAAAATCCATTTTTCAGTGTTAGAGTGATGTATGGAGGCGGCACAAAATCAGTTAATTTCACCTTCATTTCTGGCATGTTACAAATTGCTCTTTGCATCACAAGAAATGGAAAGTTCTCTGATACTTTAGCCTGGTATCAGACGGATATCCATATCCCTAAGTAACCTCCTACACAGCTCTCTTAACCACCAATAAAGCTAAAGTCTTCAATCGCTTCGCTCTTGTAAACTACAGTCTGAAATCTCCCAGGAGTCTCTGAGAGAAGCTGTGATACGATTCGAAGACGTTGCGCGATGTTTTTCTGCATATGTTTGCACACTTAGAGCTCACAGCCGATTGCGCCAAAGGAGAGCCGCAGAAAGAGGGGGGATGGGGTGGGGTGGGGGTGTCATAGGGTGGTGGTGGTGGTGTCTCTTCGGCGACTATATGCAGTCAAGCTCCGAGTGAAATATCACTCAGGCTGACAAAGGCACTTAGTTGACATTAAGGGCTAATTGGCTGGCTCCGGCGCTGTAGCGTCGAATGTTTAAGTCCGGAGAAGCTGAGGTTTTAAAGAGGCGAGGCAGAATTGAGAGGCAAGATAATGAGGCGCGGAAATAGAAACGTATTCTTTTTAATTAAAACACTCTTACGAAAAAAAAGAAAAGAAAAAAAAACAATGACCAGCCGAGAGCAACTTGGTGTGTGTGTGTGTGTGAGAGAGGAGTAAAGTGCTTAATTAAAACGTACTGACAAAAAACAATGGCAAAGAGCAACTTGGACTGTGTGTGTGTGTGTGTGTGTGTGTGTGTGTGTGTGTGTGTGTGCGAGGAGTGAAGGTCACAGAGTGCGGGCCAGAATATCGCTCTCTCTCCCTTAGAACGGTGCTCTACTCAACTTCACAGATGCCGACAAACAGAGATTTAGCCTTGGGAAATTGATGAGAGAAAAGGCAGAGTGAAAGTAAAAGCAGCGATCACGTCAGGGGCCTTTTGAATGAGGAACTAACGGTCTCGTGAAATTCTGTCAGCCTTGTCATGTGCAATTTGTTTGTGAGCAGCACTGACTGAGGCTGGCGTTCCAGTCTACAACAGGCTTTTGACACACACACGCATCAGATCCATTGGAGGACTCTGTTCTAAGAGCGTAAGCTACCGCTTTCAACAAGCCACACAGTTGATTATCATGCTATATGACGTATATGAGAATGTTTTTTTTTTTTTTAATTTGTTCCCAGTTTGATAATAAAAGTTAAGGCCCTGTTGAGGAGAACTGTATTTCTTGGATTCCTGTGTTTGATTGTCCTAGATAGTAAAAATGCAATGTTCTCGCTTCTCTTAAAACTGCAGTTTCAATCAAAACTCAGGTGTATAGAATATTTTTTTTCAGTCCTATCATGGTCGGTTCAGGAGATATTAAGGAGAGACCATTTGCTGGTAATGATGGAAAGAAAAATGGACGCCACGGCCCATTGCTACCATTTTCATGATGGCTCTGATTCAAAAATGTTCAGGGCATCAAACTGAACTGAAATTTGAATGGTTTGGCGTGTTTCACCTGCTTTGTGAAACTTTGGGTAAGGCTGCAAACATTTTTGCTATGGGTGATTGCGTTGGAAAGTGGATACCTTCCCAATGCAACCACAGGCTTCTACTGTTGGTCATTGCAGCAGTTGGGGGGTTAAGTGCTTTGCCCAAGGGTACCACAGTAGCAGTTGTTGAGAAAAGGAAAGACTTTCCCTGCCCAGATTTCCCCAGCCAGTCCAAGGATTCAAACCAGCAACTCTAAAAGCCCACCATTCTAATCTTTAGTCTACCATCACCCCCATTGTTTTGTAAAGTAGCCATTTTAGGTATGCAAGACATTGGATAGACTAATCGTTTTGAACTTTAAAGAGTAACTAAACCCCAAACTCAAATCTGTGTAAAGCCTGACATCTAATGGTAAAAAGCATACTACTGAACTGGTCATCTGCTATTGGCTGATCTTTGGTGTCAGGTGATGTCACCACCTGTTGTTCACTAGAAGGTGACATCACCTGGCACCAAAGACCAGCCAATAGCAGATGGCAATTTCAGTAGCATGCTTTTTACCATCAGGCTTTACACAGATTTGGTTTTGGGGTTTAGTTACTCTTTAATACGAGTCAAATGCTACAATGTATGCAACTATTTGCATACGATGTTAGCTTTAAGACACAGCCAGCGTTTTGCTAAAATATACTTAGACATGTACAGACCAGACTGGCAATCTGCTACTCAACTCAAAGCAGCCTGTAAAGTCATATGCAACCAAATATAAAGCTGATTACCTGTTGTGAAGATGGAGGACGGCGTCATGACAGCACATGGAAGAGAACACAATTAGAGAAAGACGGGATTAGAAGATCGCCACGCAATACTTTTGCACTTATTAAATGCACAGCAATTATGTAAATGCATGCACCCACTCTAATTTTGTAGGGCTTGCATATGTTTGTGTATGCAAGTGAGGAGAGGCAGGCTGATAGTCAGATAAACCGAACGGAGACACAGAGAAAGAGACAGAGAGAGAGAGAGAGATTGATTCACCCTATAAATTCAGATAATTGGCGACAACATATTGCACATGTCAGACACCACAATTGATCGCCAACCGGGCTCGTTTTAGTGGCAGGTGACTGAAAATGGTTCTCCAATACAAACAACCCATAAATACAAAGCTAAAATAGGCAAGAGAGCGAGGTGCGTTCCAGTAATTAGCTCAATGACAGTCACCAGAATCCAGGAAAAAGCCAGTGTCATTTTTCTGATCAAATGTATGCTTGTAACAAGAGTATCCACAGAGCTGCTGTAGTCCTTTGATATGAACAATGCACATCCGTAATAATGATTCTCTTTAAGTGTGTGTGTGGATGTGCTTGAGTGTACATATGTAAGTGTGTATGGGTACAGTAACAATATTGCTTAAAGGGTCTTTAAAGTCAAATCCCAGAGAAAAGTATATTTCCCAGTGTTTGGTAGAGAATAACCAGAGTAAATCAGGTACAACATGACAATAAATACATAAAGTACCTTAGATTAAATACCTTTCTAATGGTTGACTTTATACAAGTTTCATTATACAAGCTCCTTCTCTGCGCCAAACTTTGTAATTAGGCTCCAATCAGTATTTACTGACATAAGTAAATCTCCCCCAAAGCTATAAACCAGAAAATGTGATTTGTGATGTTATATCGATGAACTGTGCAGTCTAGAGCAGCTTCACTGACATTGAGTGGAAGATTGACATTTTGGGAACCTTTGCAAACCAATGAGCTTCATGTGATAGTGTTAGGCAGAATGAACTGCAGAAAATCACTCTTGATACTGTTACAGTCACCTTTTCCATCCTTTTCAATTCATAGTCTTAGGTGCTGTATATGTGTAACATTGCAAATTAGGTGCACGCTATCACATATTGTCTGGAGTTCAGTGGAAATCCCCTTCAAGACTGCCGACTTCACAACCCAGCACTTAAAAAGATCATTTTAAAGGCACATCTGCTTCTGTAGATAACACATTGTGGGAACTACACCAGTACAACCTAACACTATAGAGGGAATAGAAATTAAGCTGCCTGCAAAGATGACAGCTGGGGATACACCGATATTTTTGTATTGAAGCCGATATTTTGCGCCTATATTAAAAAAAATGTAAAGATTGCTACAATGCTGAACTGTATACCCCTGCATTTTCATGGCAAAATTACAAGGATTCCGTGTTTCTCCCAGAATTGTATTCTTGTCTGGGTGGAAAAGCCTCTGAAACAACATTGAGACCATCATGGGACACTAAAACTCTCCTTTGAAAGCCAGACTAATGAAATTCTGTGAACAGCTCCTTAAAGGATCATTCTGGTTATTTCCAACCTGGGCCTTATTTTCCTAGCTTTTGCCACCATGACGATTGATGCTAAGAAGTGTCAAATGGACGATTAGCAGTGAAATGTCATGCTAATTTTTGGCTCACAGCTATCTGAAGACATGTCACTGCAGGGTGAGTGTTATTGTCCTAAAAAGATGTGTTTTAATCGCTTTTTGGGTTCAACAGTTGGAACTGGCTTTGACCCTTTCGGTGTACTGGACGCCCCCGGCGAAATGGAGGCACGTAAAGCTCTACAGTGAAGCGAGTGACAAACTTTTGAACACAATCAATCGTCATGACGGCAAAAACTAGGAAAATAAGACCCAGGTTGAAGAGCGAAATCCTCCCACACCACCGATATAGCGCTCTAACCCTAAGGACAGCTGGAGCAAGCCGGAAAGCAGCACCAGCACATTTGGCCTCCATGATCTTTACATATGCCCCAGCATGGGTCGGGCCCGCAGAGGGGCCTTTTTCGTCTATCAGAGGCAGGAGTGAATGTTTGCATATGGGCTTTGACTGGCACGGGGCAGGCAACAGAGGACCGCTGATGGATGGAAGGGGTCGGGCGAGGCACGTCAAAGCCCCCGGTGATGAGGGGGGCGGGGATCGGAGCGGGAGCGTTAGATGTATACGGCCTGATAGGCAGCCGTCTGTCTCCGCTGTCGTGAAATATGCAAGCGGCGAGTCGATGGAAGCCTTCTGCTGACTTCAGATGAGTTCGCCTTTTCTTTTTTTGCCCTCATCAGCGGCTATTCGGTGGCTTAGTAGAAGCTGCAATATTTAGGAGGACCGGGAAACAAGAGCTGTAGTCGTAAAACAAGTCTGGAAAAGGGGTGATTGATGGTTATATACCGCTAATAGGCCAGATGGGACGATATGCTTATCTCACGATACGATTCGATTCGATACACGATACAGGGTTCACGATTCAATACAACCACGATACGATGTGATAAATAAAAGTTCAATAAGTTCTGACTGTGCAGAATTCTGTTTATTTCTGAGCCACAAATCTTTCTAATGGCATTGGCTCGCTAGAATGTAAACAATTTAAAAACATCATTACAAAGTGTAAATAATATAATTTGGATGGAGAGCTTGTGAAATTGTGATGGTCAAGCCGTCTCATTTGCAGAATAAAATGGAACGAATATCACTATATTTTTTTCTGCCCCACGATACATATTGTCACATTTTTGTATCGCGATATATTGAATTCCGATATATCGTCCCGTCCACTATGTGTGATACTGTATTGATCCCCGTAGGCAAATTCGCTACCTACCAGAAATAGGCATTACAAGACTTCATAAGCACATTATGAGAATATCATGACTGCACTAACATTGCGATTCATTTTTCTGCCCCACGATACGTATCGTCATGTTTGTATCGCGATATATTGAATTTCCGATATATCGTCCCATCCCTGCGCCAAAGCTACAAAAACGGAGCTTCGCCTGTATCAATCCGACACTTCACGTCAAGGAAAGGGGGGACTGAAAAAGAAAAATCCACTTCTATTCAGAGCCAGGAACAAGAAGCCTCTACAGAGAGAGAGAGACAGAGGCTTGAGCTGGGCGAAGGCAGCGGGAACAGGTAATTAATGGTATTCAGGCCAGTCTAGGTGGGAGATAAGCCGAGTTCCTCTATCGCTGACTCTCCCCAGGCCTTCCCATTACCTGGACCAACATAATGACTTCGCGAGCACCTCGCCGCGTGGCTTAGCGGCGACTACACTCCCTCTCATTCTCTCTTTCTCTCCCTCTCCCTCTCTCTCTCGGGTATAAGGGAAATGGATGACAAACATGAAAAAAAAAATTAAAAAAAACACAAAATGGCCACCGTCAACCATCCCGGAACATTTCAATGCTCTGGTGGCGCTAATTATTTTCATGTCATGTTTGTCCCCTCTCATAATGGATGTCATAATTATTTTTAAATTGGGTGGTAACAGCCAGGAGGAGCAGAGTGGCGGGGGGGGGGGGGGGGGGGAGGGGGGGCTGAGAGACCAGAGGAAATGAAAGAAAGAAAAAACATCTAGGAGGATTTTTTTCTTTTTTCTTTTTTTAGGTCAGTTTTCATGTCGGAGCTGAAAAAGAACATGGCTTTACTGTGCATTAGCGGCGTGTTTATTTGTGAAATGAATCTCCGGAGTGCAGATTTCGCCCGTCTTACTGTATGTATTTGCAACATGCGCAAAAATTGCACAGTAAGCCTGTCGAAATCCCCCCAAATAGCAGGGAAGACTATAACCTATTAAACCAGCTGAAGTTGACTCTCTGCAGACACATTTGAAGTACAAGCGAGTCTTTGGAAGGCTGGGAGTAAATATCTTACCAGATGAGACTGGGGAAGAGGAGCACTGCCTGCTGAGTGTGTGTGTGTGTGTGTGTGTGTCGGAGTATGCCTGAGTGTGTCTGCACTGAGTGTGTTTTCGTCCCCTGTGGTGTTTGTATGTCACACAATCTTTGTATGTCATACATTCCAGTGTGTGTATGTGTGTGAGTGTGTGCGTGCACGTGGATGTTCGTGCGTGTGTGTGTGTGCCTAAATGTGACTGCGACTGCGACTATGTGTTTGGTCTTATGTGTTCTCACAATGAATGTGTTCTCGTCCCCTGTGATGTGTGTATTTCACACATTTTGGTGTGTATGCATGCGTGAGTGCGGATGTGTGTGTGTGTGTGTGTGTGTGGGTGGCTGGCTGGCTGAGAGAAAAATGGGTCATGGGTGGAACAATAACAATTTGGAGAAGAAAACAATGAATGTGACTGTGACAGTTGAGGAAAATACATGGCTTTGCTTTTAACAAACTCTAACCAGAATGGAAAAAAAAGTGACTGAAAAAAAACAAAAACACCACCACCTTTGATGTTGGATGAATCACCACTCACTGTAGGGGGCAGGGTTGAGTTATACCTCCCTGTCACAACTTTGTACAACAAACAAATGGTGGTTAGTCACTTTACAAGTCTGAGTTTTGCTGATGTAAATGTGAGTGACGGGGGTCAGTGTTAATTCAGTAAAACCTAAGCTACGGCAAAATCCAAATAGATTTCGGACAATTTTTGCTTGATCCCTGCTCTCCAATGATAAAAACTACAAGATCAAATGATAGTACAACATCTTGCCATAGCCAGTCAGTGCTAATGATCAGTTATAGATAAACCATAAACCTTGTGGCAGAGATAACCGTGATAAAACGCTTGACTGATCCTCCTATTCGCCTATTTTTGAGATAAATATTTACGTTACAAGTCATGAAATATCACCAAAATTTTAACACTACCCACAAATGAGAAAGTAAGGGGCATGAAGTAATTTATGTCTTTTATCGATCTCTATCAGCAACTAGGAATTGCAACAACAATGCTTACAGTGGCCTGTAATTAACACAAATAATAAAGTCATATTTTCACAATAGAGAGAAGTAAGCTAGCTAATTAGAGCAGAGATCCAACAGAAACATCTAGTGAACACCATGCGAAATATCGGAATAATAATGTAGCTTTGTCATTTCATTTTTCTTCATAGCTATCAGCCCTGTCAACCCCCCTGCAGATACATTATGGTCATTTTATGCTATGGAGCACTAAAAATTTTATGTATTGCCCCTTTAATTTTCAGTGAAAAATCGAATGAAATAGAGAATATGACAGTAAGAAGACAGTAAGGTGAGAGCTGTGCTGCTTGTTTTCAATGCAGCTTTTGATATACACTGATCACAATTTTGCCATCAGACAAAGCATATGGCTTCTCTCCATCTGCAGTATCATGGGTGGAGAGCTTAGACAGCTCTCTTTAGTAGGAGCTACTGATGCATGGCCTACAAAGAGGATTTGCACACTTCTCAGAACAAAAGCAAATTCAGTGCAACACGCTGAAATGTGTCGAGCCGTGGCTACATGGAATTCACTGTCACAACGCACGGCGGCCAAGGAAATAACAGAATTGGTTTTAAAACTCCACTAAAACAATGTTCCTTAACTCTTAATGTGCATTGTAAAAAAAATGCTGATATGAGCAAATAGGGAATTTCTGCCACCTGTGGTTTCAGTTTTTCCAACTCTTGGTCATATCATATTGTTCTCTGGCTTTAATAATAGTAGCAGTAGTAGTAGTAGTAGTAGTAGTAGTAGTATTGTCCATCATTAATCTGGGGGAACTACTGATCAGTCTCCATCTGTTGACCATTTTGTTCATTTGTCATGCGCAAAATTGGCGTCAATGTTGCATCTTGCCGCTGCATTTCCACACACAGTTCTGCTGACTGGCCCAAGGAGGGTGCTGCAATTACGAGTCAAACAAAAAAATGCTAACAAGCCACATCACCCACACTGCAAGTTTGATTGGCATGACATTGGGTGCACATATCCATCTTTTACGGCCCAATAAAATTTTGTGCTTTTTCGTTTTTTGACTTCTCTACACCAAACTTGGTAGATAGCCTATAAGGGACATGAGGTACACCTATGCTACATATACTACATACTCATCATATATGCATATACACATACAGGGGTCCAGTGGTGACTGCATCATTAGTGGACAAAAACATAAACATAAACCGCATCACTTCCTGTGCAGCAGAGGATTTTTCTCGGCTTTGATGAACTGGCTATAGGTTGAATCACGACTATATTGTATCAATCAGTGATAGAGAGTAGCAAAACTGATATTAGATTATTACTTTATTAGCACACTATCATCTTTTTCTACATGACGTCATCTGTAATGTCATGGTTTTACTGTATGCAGAATAGCTGCTGCTTTGCTGCATCCCAATAAATGACAAATGATAAGATAATCACTTTTTTTCCCTCTCTCCTTATCTTTCTTTATCTGTCTCTCTCTCTCTGGAAATAGCATGGGGGTAGAGCTCTTCCACAACTGTCTTATTGCCTTGGAAGAGCGCAGCGGCGATTGCACCTCATTGATTCCTTTATTATTGCTCTCCTCATGATGACATTTCCCATTTTGTCAGTTCAGCTTTTTTCCTCCCTCTGATTTCAATTGCTGATTATTCCGCATCAGTCGGCTCTTATTTGATGAGGGAGCCAACGGAGTTATTGCTTCTCTCATTCACAGTTATTGCTCTCCTCTCCCCCGGCCGGCCCGGCAAGCCTGGCCCAGGCTGGAAGCGGAGGGGAAAATAATATCGGCAGAAAAGACAGCGGACATTTTGACACATCAGCAGAGGGCTGTGACTGACAGAGGAACAGTGGACCACACACACACACACACACACACACACACACACACACAAACATACAGTACATTCACCAAGCAGGAAGTACTGTATTTCCACACTGGATACACTCAAGTGTGTAAGCACAAACCTAACACCCTTTTTTTAGTGTTTCCTATTTTAAACATAGCTGTATACAAATGTAATGTCGGTAATGTGTTTTTTTTTTTTCGGGTCCGCAATTTCCTATTTCCTAGAAAGGAACTGTAAATTTCTAAGGAAGTTTCCTGGAAAGAACCATGAAACTATGTGCTAATTAAACAGAGAAAGAGTTAAAAGGTAGCTGGTAGCTGGTAAGTTCCTCCAATTTCTTCTGTTGTTTCCAAATAAGAACCATTAAATTATGTAGTAGTTATATACAAAATTAGAAATTAACTAAAATTAAGAATTCACTATATTATATACTTATATGAATAATGACTTCTGATAATTGACCTCTGCCTATTATTTTTCCAATAAATAGTTTAGTTTTGCAGTTCTTTCCAGGAAAATCTTTTAGAAATGTTCAGTATTTTATCACCAGACTGCTGACATTTTCTGTATAATTACTACATCATTTCATGGTTCTTTCCAGGAAACTTCCCAAGAAATTAACAGTTCCTTTCTAGGAAATTATTAGGAACTTGTGCCGGAAAATAAAGCGTTACCGTAACGTCTTCACACCAAGCATGTTCAAAGCGGTTTATTTGAACTCTGGCCAGGTGAGAGCGATGCCATTCGAACTCAGATGACACCAAATAACAGCAGAGAGACGCCTGAAAATTAGATATGATTGTGAGTCTCAGTCCTTTAACAACAGAACTGCAGTGCAGTTGAAGTGAGAATGTAATCCGAACCAACTACAGAAAACACAAAACGCAAGGGTTTATGGGTAGAAGGAGACGGCTGTTACTAAAACTCTGTCCAATAAATGAGCTACTTGTCAGTCATGTGACTGAAAAGTTGTATGATCACACCCTTAAAGTATAGGCTAAATGGTCACAGTGTCATGGATTATATCCTATCATACCATATCAGATTATGATATGATGATATCCTATCACTGCATTAGGATCATCTATGCATCGCTGTATGTTCATACCATAGATTGTAAAGTACATCATTATGCATCATTATGTTAAAAGGGGATTACAGCTGCATTTCAGCACATAAACATGTTTTTCTCGGGCATTAGGACAGTTTCATTTGTATTAGTGAACATTCACATAAGAGAGAACAATTTGTCTTGCCCTCCAACCTGTGATGACCCGCCCACCCACATACATTTCCACTCAGAATGAACTCCAATAGATCAAATGAAAATATGAGCGCAAGCACACCAAGGTGAATCATCTGTGAATATGGGTACATTTCCCAAGCTCGGGCTGGATATGACTTGCAATTAAATGAAGCTCATTTGGGTGAGAAAGCTGAAGCAAATGAGTCCACAAAGACAGTCTCCCATTCATTATCAATGGAGCAGATCCAGGTTGTTCATCACGATGGCACCGCCGATTAGAAGTTTGCCTTTCAGGTTTCCAGCCGCGGGAGAGAGTCGTTCGTGCTCCTAAATATTGATTTAGCTGTCCTAACGGGAGGAATGTGAGTCTGGAAATTGAGTGGTATGCCCCTTTAAGTGTAGAAAAATTCCACAGACACTCTTACACTGTTAGATATCATCAGTCTGTGATGTTCAATGCATTCCAGGAGTGATCAAGTGTTGTAATTTACTTTTTTTGATGAACCCACTTTCCCTCAACCTGCCTGGTCTACGTCAAATTCAGTTTCAGTGATTTCCTACATTTCCAAGAATGCCTTTCAACAACCCCCAGAACATGCCTGAACTTGTTCCATGCAGCTGTGGGTTTTAGGTAGAGGAAGCAGTAATGATAGCGATAGTATGTGCAGGAAAGCGAGTTTCTCCGGTCAAGAAAAGACACATCTTGTGGCTGCATTGCATTCTGGTCTATTGAGGCTACTGTCGGTGGAGAAACTGGTCTCTCTCCTCTTCTACGATGGATTTCTCCCTGTATGATTGCTGAACGTCTCTTGGTGCAAAATGGCAGCTCTAGAAAGAAGCCCTCGCTCTTTGATTCTGAGGGACTGACACCAAAACCTGACGTTTAACGCTGATGTTTTAGATCGCTGACAATTTCTCTGCTATCAAACTCCATTGTAGCTGCTGGAAATATCTGGACGTGACATCACATTGTCTACATTTGACCAGTTATCCACAGGAATGCGAAAAATACACCAAACAACAACATGGACCCAGAAATGTAAGGTACATCGCCAGTAGCTGTTTTTTTTAACAGCGTTAAAGTGTCTTAGGGTGGATTTCTCCACTCTAAAATGCGCACACACACACACACACACACACACACACACACATACGCAGAGAGACTTGCATACACATAAGTTAGCTCCTCTGCAGTTGAGGTGCCAAGTCTTGGGGGTGTTGAGCAGAGAGGGTAGACTATATTGTGTACCAAATCACTGTAGCCACATCCCCGCTAAAATCCATTTACCTTGCTCCCACCCCGGCCCTTCTGGGAAGAGGCAGAAACTCAGCAGAGTGGAGCTAGACAGGGTGAGAAAGATCATCTTTTACAGCCATATAAACAAACTCTAGGCTAAAGACTATTTTGCAACTTTTGTCTCTTCGACAGCGCGGCTTTGTCGACGCGATGTCCGCGCTCCCCGCCCCCTAAACATCACATCTCAGCAACTCGGGTATCAGCAAAAATTCCCACTTTCCCAGTCATATTTACCACTCTGACAGCAGAAAATGCAGCGAGCTTAAGGGATTATTATTTTAGGCCTATTAATGTTATTTCATGATTAAGTGAAAATAGCTCACTGCACTGGCAGATATATATATATTTTTATTTTTTAAAGCTACTTGGGATTGAATTTAAGACCAATTTAAAAACAAAAGTAAAGAAACAAAAGTGGCACAACCAGCCTACTTCTGATTAACATGAATGGCAGTTCAAATCAATGCATGAATTATTCTCAATTATTATTACAAGGTCGTAAAACCTAGACCTCTAAAAACCATATTAAATACAGTTTACTACTCTTTAAAGTCTTACATTTAGATAATAATCTTGACTTTTTCAGACTTTTCGAGGAGCTGCAGCTGCCCTGTCATCTGCTGTGCTCTAGGTCCTGGGCGGCGTCCTGTTGGCTGACGCCGCCGTCCGCCCCGGCCCTCTCATCGGCCCCCGATGATAAACGACTCGGCTCCACGCCTCATTTCACATTAGGCTCGGCAAATCAGGAGAGGGACAGATTAACGGGACGGGGATGCCGGCACCCCTGGTGTAAACGCTGCATTAATCACACTGGGCCTTGTTGTTGGCCCGCCTCATTCCCTGTCCCCCGTCTATTCACCTCTGTCCATTTACACATACAAGAGCGTACACATATAACAGCAAATACGCACACACACACACACACACACACACATATAGATACACACACACATACACAGTACAATGGTGCGCCTGTCTTTGCCCCCCTCCTGTCATTTCACACTGTGTGCACCTGCCAATTGAAGGCCTGTGCTTTGGGGACAGGGTTGTGTGTGTGTGTGTGTGTGTGTGTGTGTACAGCAAAAGTAGGCCAGCATCAGGACCAGAGGGCATGGAGGCCAGCCTCAGGGATACACAGCACAGACAGCAGGGTGTCTGAGGAGGAACAATGTGTGTTCAAATATTTGTGTGTGTGTTTACGTGTACCTTTGTATGCGCATGCATAGAAGAAAGTGCAACTGTAATACTGGAAGCACACCTAGTAGTTGAGGAGTGGGTTCTAGGGACAAAAAGCCCATTTACAAAGAATTTCTCTGCACTAATGTTAACAGTAGGAAGGATCCGGGATGAGCCAATGAGAGAAGAGAGAGGACCCGGGGTGAGCCAATGAGAGAAGAGACAGGACCCGGGGTGAGCCAATGAGAGAAGAGACAGGACCCGGGGTGAGCCAATGAGAGAAGAGACAGGACCCGGGGTGAGCCAATGAGAGAAGAGACAGGACCCGGGGTGAGCCAATGAGAGAAGAGGGAGGGCCCGGGGTGAGCCAATGAGAGAAGAGAGAGGACCCGGGGTGAGCCAATGAGAGAAGAGAGAGGACCCGGGGTGAGCCAAGAGAGAGAAGAGACACCCAAGTTCTCCTTCCACTCGATCGGTGTAGCGAATATATTCCTATGCAAATTAGCATATGGCGTCGTCTGTTGACTTCTAGTGACTTTTTGACCAGCTGCTGTCCTTGACATCACAGTGCTGGACACACTGTTTGATTGACAGGTGATCTCTGGGAAGTGCAGTGCAGAAACACCACAGCAATGAGGCTGAGCAACAAAGATGGAGACAAAATTAAAAAAACACACACAAAAAAAGTAAAAGAACAAAAAAAAAACAAAAAAACAAAAAAAAGTATCCCAAAGTTTCACCACTTAAAAGGAATCTGCCAAGTTTTGGGCAGATTGTCCCATCCCTCAACACAGCCGCTACGCTCCCAATTAGAAAGTATAAGAATGACTATTGCAATCATGGGCTTCACTCTCACCACTGTCATCCCCCCACGCACGGCGCAGACAGTCCTACAATTCAATCAACTACAATTAAAAAATCTCCCCATTCAGATCCCTGGAGTGAAATCTCACGAAAGCCGGGGGGGCCGCGGCGCCAAAACGTACGAGGAGCCCCGATCTAGATGACAGTCATTTCTAAGAGGCCAGATGTTGCCTATGTGCGCCGCGCATTTCAACATCTTGCAGCTGATGCTCTAAAGGACACGATATGGGATGCTAAATCATGTAGATGGCGCCGCGAATGTGGACGGGATGAGGGGAAAAATTAAACTGGAAATCATTTCGGGAGCATTTTAGGACGCTGTTACTGATGAGAATGTTTGGCGGGTGCGACGGGACAAATGTTTATTTCATCGCATCGGGGTCTGAAGCTCATCCTCTGCCCTCCTGTACAACACTGAAATACAAAAAGGAAAAAAGAAAAGGAAAAAAAATAATATATTTAATCCGTATTAATCGGTTTTACAATAGTGCATGCTATGAATTTATATCCTAAATATTTGTATTATCTTGAAAGATTGAGTTCACTTTTTGACAAGTAAAATGTGGTAACACACACACACACACACACACGCACACACACACACACACACACCATTATGCGGGCAGTAGAAACATTACTAGGCTAATGAACAGTTGCATGTGGTTGTTAACATAGACGGATGCAAGAACTCTCTCTTTCTCTCTCTTTCTATCATACACACACACACACACACACACACACACACAACTATTACCTCTCCCACACTGTAGCTTTGTTGTTGCGTAAGGTGGGAGGTTGCAGTGTGTAGGTGTGTTTATGTCGAGTTCGAAAAACAACAAAGATCGGTTCGGCGTCCTTTCTGGCCAAATGACAAGAATGTCCCAACTTCCATGGATCCGTGGATTGTTTCAGTCCGGCTGTTTACATTTTTCGCCATATTTAATGTAACCGGAAGGACGGGAGTGGAGTGTGTGTGTGTGTGTGTGTACATGTGTGTGTATATATATATATGAATGTGAAAGTGTATGTGTGTCGAGGGGGGAACTGATGATTGCTCAAGTGTGAAATTCATGCAGTCCCCTTCGGCCCTCAAGGAGACGCTGTAATTTATTCTCTGAAGCACTGTCAAGAACACACACACACACACACACATCAAGGGACACAAATGCATATATTGAGGACACACACACACACACACACACACACACACGTACAGACGTGGGGCTGGCCTAGCTGTAGCTCTACCATGCTCTGCGGAGGCAGAGTTTTACCAGGCTCTACAGCACCAACCTTAATTAGCGGCCCCTGGGCCCCTCTCCACTTCTCCAGGGGCCCCGGGACCCTCCCCGACCCCCGATTCCGCCTTCCCCACTGCCCTCTGTGCTCCTGTCCACCCACAATGCATCTGTCGCGGGCTTCGATGAGAGCCGTCGCCTCCTCGCAAGACAGCCTCCACACAACATGCTGAGCCACTTCACTGTAACTAACTACCAGACTGGTTTACACAGGAAAATCATCTGCTGCATGCAGGCGACACACACACACACACACACACACACACACACACACACACACACTTCAACCACACCTCATGGCTAATTAGAAAAGATGGTGACAAAAAAAAAAGGAGAAAAAACACATTGCAAGCCCACAAAACAGCATTACACAATTGCCGGTTTGTTCACAGTAAAAAGTGGGCGTTGCTTTTTTTCACTGGAAGGGGTAGGTGTGTGTGTGTGTGTGTGCGTGTGTGTGTGTAAGATCAACTATGGATTCATTTAATGAAGTGTGTCTGCTCTCCTGCTAATTGGAGGAAACCGGTGGGGGTCGAGAGAGAGAGAGAAAAAAAAAAAACCTGTAAACTGAGAGGCGGGGAAGGAAGACATGAGATTCATGCGATGTCGTAAAAAAAAAAAAAAAATAGGACATTGTCACCAAATAAGTGTTTATAATTAAATTCCACGTAAGCGTAATTAAATAACAGGTTAGCCTAATGGAATCACAGGCACAGTCCATTGGGGTGTTTTATCGATAGGAAAGGCACGCGACATCAAGCGAACGCCTCACTGTGACTAAGCATCCTCCTATCTGGACTGTGCCTAGATATGATTTAGCTGGATTACAGTTACACCTGACATTAAAATGCAAAATTTCCAGTACGCACACTGATATCAGATTTGCAGATTTCAGCGCATGTCGCTTCCCCTCGTCATATTTACGGCCCTTTAACGATGACAGTAAACACCTCATCTCACTTGTTTCCCATCCACAATGTTACAATCAGAGCTGCCTGCCTCTTGTTTGATTTGGTTTATTATTATTTCTGTTTCCATCGTGTCTAAATGTGGATCAGACACGCGTTGCATCCGCACATTGTGTCTCTGACCGCTTCCGGAGCTGGTTAGTGCGATTGGATCTTCAATCTTTGATGCTTATTGGAAGTGCAGCAACGAGACGTCAGTGAGTGGCGTCAATGCAAGCCACGGCAAAGTCTCTGCATCTAATATCATTTACCAGCAACACTTCCAAGCCACAAAATTTCCGATTTCTAAAATTTCTTTTTACTTCAGATTTGGCTTCCAAAATAGATTTCTGGCATTTTTTTTGCTCGATCTTTGCTCTCAATTTGGCATACCTAATTGACACCCATGAGATCAGTCTTGAAATGGCAATTATCCGGGCTCTCTGGCTAAACCCACACAAGTCACACACACACACACACACACACACAAATAGAGTTGGATCGGAGGCGTGGCCCCGGTTTCCTTCTTGTCTACATGGTGAAATCAATCGGCACTTAGCAACTGTGACTTGGTTGCGCGCCCTCAGCCTTTCTTCCACTTCAGCTTCTCTTTAGTGAAGCCATTTCCAAAGGTGCTGTGTGTAATTAGCGTAAGGTTAGCCGATGGCAGAAATGTCAGAGGGAGAGGGAGAGAAAGAGAGATAAAGAGGGAGAGATAGAGAGAGAGAGAGAGAGAGAGAGAGAGGACAGGGAGGCATCTTGCTCTGTTACTCCGGCCTCTAAGAGCTCCAGTTACTATGTTCCTTCTCTATAAATAATGAAGCTCTAAAGGGGGAAATAGCAGCTTGTCTATTAAACAGTACAGCTCATAAATAGATAAATAAACTGGCGGATAGACAGATCAGTCAGCAGGGTGACGTAACGGTTAAAGAGACTGTCCTTAAACCAGAGAGCTCTGGTTCAACCCCCACTCCGCTGAAGTGAAATGATCAGAACCACAATATATGAACTTGTACCTTATCACTCCAAAAGCATGACTCCACCTTGTTTATATTCACTATGTTCCAATCATCTGATTGGAATGAAGCAAACAAGGACGCCAACATTTTCTTGTTGGCAGAGGGCCAAAGTATAATTATTCAATTAAAACCCAAAGCTTGTATCTTTGGGTTATGAGTATAGTGAGTCATAATATTCTCATAATGTGCTTATGAAGTCTTGTAATGCCAACTTCTGCTTGGGAGTGAATTTGCCTACGGGGATCGTGATGGGACGATATATCGCAATTCAATATATCGCGATATATTGACAATATGCATCGTGGGGCGGAAAAATGTATCGCAATATTAGTTACATTTTATTCTGCTTTAGTAATCACAAATGAGCAGTGTTGGGGAAGTTACTTTCAAAATGAATTACTAGTTATATTACTTTTGTACTTTCACTCAAGGCAATTATGCTGATAAGTCCAACCGGTGGTAGGGTACTGAAAATCGGAGACAGGCACAAAATAATGTCTTTTAACTCTTTATTTAAAGAGATAAAACAACCTCTTCACTCCTAATTAGGAACTTATGATTGGCAGCAAATGTAAACAAACAATGAGTAAATAAAATAAAGTGCCTGAATGAGGATTAAGTAGCATAATGCCTACAAGCTCACAGTGAGCTCTTGAAAAATAACATTGTGTGTAGGCAAAATAATTTTCAAATCTGCTTTTTTAACCCTCTAGACCCCAGTAGAATTCTAGAATGTTGCTGCATTTTCTTGCTCACTCCAAACAAACAGCTACTGTATATCTCCATGTAAAAAAACACAACTTCCCCTGTAATTTGGTACTGTGGCGGACTCTATAGACATTATTCACCATAATCTGTGGTTTGGGTATGTTTAACATACGCAGTTATATTGTGTGCTTCTCAGGGTTAAGGAGACACAGTCCCTTTAAGAAACTCTGGTTTTCTGAGTCTGACGTCAGCTCGACGTAATGTTGTGTTTTTGAGCGCGAGGTAAATTGTCTTGCTCTGTGGGTTAAAAATAAATGACACACGAGTTGGTGTAGTCAACGAGAGAAGTTGTCCGTCTCCTCATTCCTGCCACTTCTACAGTACCAAATACATGGCAAGGCGATTCAGGGCGTCTCCTTACTTAAGTGTCATTCACAGTATGACAACACAACAGATCCTTCCTATCTTGGCTAATGATAAGCTTTCAAAATACACACAAAACCTCCAGCGCTTCAGCCCACACAGTAATAAGATCAGACAATAATAGTCGCCAAACAAATATGGAAAAAGTCGCCAAACTTATATGGATAAAAATCGCTGCAACCCGGCCAGTCCTCCTACCGAGTCTTCGGCGCACCGCCTCCCGGAAAACGGCGTCCGTCTCCGGCGGTGAGAGCAGGTAGGTCCCCCTGTTTAGTGAAGGTGATCTTGTGTCTTGTTTTATCGAACAAGAACAAGCGATTTCGATCAAAAGACTTCAACTCACAATGTCTTCGTAACTTTCCATTACATACGGCGGGTCAGGTTCTGTCTCACAGCACAATCTGACAGCTTCCAGAAGGTTTTAAAAGCATGACGCTTAGCCGGTGAAGCCATTTTTACCAGTGGAGGATGACTAAACCCGGGGAAAATTAAACGTGTCAGCAGATATATATTCCGGTTCCGGTTCATCGATGACAACTTGAAGTATATACAAAACAAACCTCATAACTTGATTTTCTGTTTTTGATACATTTTAAACCATTTAAAAATGACGGGCGATGGAGCGTGCGCGGGGAGGTTACATCAGACCTACAGTAGCTGAGAAAAAAAGACAAGAGGATATGTTTCAGTTGCTCTTTGAATCGTCGTGACCAGTAATATTATTACAGTACTTACAAAAGTAACTGTAATATTATTACTTGATTTAAAACAGTAACTCGTTACATTACTTTGTTACTCAGATAAGTAATAATATTACGTGACGCATTATATTACGTAACTCGTTACCCCCAACACTGCAAATGAGACGCTTGACCATCACAATTTCACAAGCTCTCCATCCAAATGATATTATTTACACTTTGTAGTGACATTTTTAAATTGTTGTTTACATTCTAGCAGTCAATGCCATTGCTAGAAAGATTTGTGGCTCAGAAATAAACATAATTCTGCACAGTCAGACTTTGTCGTCATTGAACTTTTATCATGTCCCATCCGTAACAACACACATTAACATTATTATCATTATTATCAGCTATACACCCAACAGCAAATATGAATGATGTGCATCCCAGCTGTTAGTCTCCCCCCGCCCAGCCAGTTGTTTGTTAACACTTTGCCAATGAGCTGCTGCCTGCTATCTGAGTCACACGGGGCACCGGTCTCACTCCTCCTTCTGTACTCCTCCTAAGTCTGCTGGAGAAAAGGTCACCGGGATAATTAGGGCCGTCTGAGGCTCGGCTCATCCCTCCTGTCTGTTCAGGACGTCAGTCGCATTTTCCGTCCGGCCCTGATCCGTCCGTCAACTAACCGTCCATCATTCGGGTCGGGACTGGGGGAGGGGGGGGTTGGAGATACCGTAAGTAACGTCAGCATGAAGACATTTCATTTTAGCAGGGCGCTAACCTAATTAGCCCCGCTACCCCGCCGCACATATCTGCAATCTAATAAGTAATTAGCATCCAGCGCGGCTTCGGCTCGGCATGTGGGGAGGGGGGGGGTGGAGTGGAGTGGAGTGGAGTGGGGTGGGTGGAGGGGGGTAAGAGAGCCCCCCGGCTATTTCTCCTGCCTCCTTTCTTTTTTTTTTCTGCCGTCCGTCTGTCCTTCCCTTCCCTTCATCACATCTCTCCCTTTTTTTTCCCCCTCCATCTCCATGTCCCTCGCTCTCCCTCCCTAATCTATAACACTCTCTCTCTCTCTCTCTCTCCTCACTTCTCTCTCTTTCTCTTTTGGTCCCAGAAGGAGAACAAGGGAGGCGAAGGCGAGGAGGAGGAGGAGGTGGAGGAGGGGGTGTGGGGGGGAGG
Organism: Centroberyx gerrardi; assembly: GCF_048128805.1. Classification (NCBI taxonomy): domain Eukaryota; kingdom Metazoa; phylum Chordata; class Actinopteri; order Beryciformes; family Berycidae; genus Centroberyx; species Centroberyx gerrardi. Next base: position 4,754,360 of record NC_136001.1, on the reverse strand, counting down.
TTGTGTTCATTTTTCTTTCATGTAGCAGAGGGTTCTGGGAAGACAAAAGGGAGGCAAAAGTTCCAAGAAATCAGGAGCAACAGAGCCTATAGGGAGGGAGTGTGTGGGTGTGGATGTGTGTGTGTGTGTGTGTGTGTGTGTGGGGGGGGGGGGTGACTGAGTGAGAGGGAGAAACGAGAGAGAAAGCGATTCAATAAGGCTTGAGCAATAAATTCAATTCATATTGATACTGCAAGATGAAAGAATGCAATTTCTGCCTTGCAAAAGCTGCAGTACAGGTAATTTTTTTTTCTTCCATAATTCATTTTTGAAATACACCACAATTAATGACTCAAATAGAGAGACTGAAAGGCATCTGGCAGATGAACCTCAACCTCAATCACTACAGGCTTGTTTCGAATCCACTCCATGTAAGAAGTCGGCCTATCACCGCGATTATCACTACCTGGTCTCTAACCCTAACCCTACCCACACACACACACACACACACACACACACACACACACACACACACACACACACACACTTAAACAGGGTCCCCCGATGCATTCATTCATTTTTGCCCACAAAGGCATCGGCATGAAAAATGGTTATGAAGCACGGTAATGTTGCAATGGGTTTAGATCACATTGGTGTCTAGCATCACCGTGAAAGACAGGAAAGTGACTGACCTAAGAGGGGAAAAGCCTCCAAAAGCATAGCTGTACTCTTTCACATATGTTCATACAAAATGTGCATGCACAAATGTGAGCGAGCGCACAAACACGCGCACACGAACGCACACGCATGCGTATGCGACGCTGAATCACGCATGCGCGTTGCAGGACCCACGTTGCTGCCAAAGACACACTACAAAAAAGCATGACACATCACTCACTTATGATTCCTTGCACTTACAGCTGGTACATGTGGGTCCTCTCTCTGCAGTGCGACACAGACAGCTCACAGATATACATAGATACAGTATATAGGCTACTAGAGGCAAGGGTTCCAATTAGAAAGAGAATACAAAGAGGCACGGAGAAGGCGCGTGCTAGAACGTACGGAACCAACCGGCGAAGATGTGATGTTTAAGGATGAGCTGATCAGAGATGAGTCATGCAGCTATCTGAGAGCCATCTTGGCCGTCCAGAGTCACCGTGCCGTCACCGTGCCAACCCTCGGTATTTTTAAAAGTCGCTTGAAACGTGCAACTTTGCATCCGACAACAACCTCCTCGAGGCTTGCAGCGTCAGCACTCACCTAGATTTGCTTCTTAGGTGGCTCACATGCATATTCCTGTTCTTTCCTGTTGCAAAAAAAGACAGATGCTGAAAAGGGAAAAGGAGTTCCATTGCACAAAAGAATGAAAAAGCGTTTTTTTGAATGGCTCGTTCAAAAGAGCATATTAAAAACATACGCCAACGCACTTCAGCCATGCTTTGGCCTTCATCAGAGAGTAGCAGTGTTTCGAAGTTGTAGTAGTTTTGTTTTTATTTGAAGTTGGGTACGCTACTCCCTGATGAAGGCCACAGTATGGCTGAAACGAGCTGGAGTAGGTTTTAAATATGCTCTTTCGAACTAGCCATTCAATAAAGGCTTTCATTTTTTTTCATGTTTGCAATGGAATCCTTGGTTTTCATTGGAAGCAGCAACCGCAAACCAAAGCGCCTTCAACAGATGCAGAAGCCCAATAGAAGCCGTCCACTCGCCTTTGAAAGAGGAGGCACTCTGAATTTAAAGTGTCCCAGATAGGTACCTGATGCTGTGTGTAGTCAGCCAAACATTTCAGCTCTCAATGCTCGCGCTGAAGGAAGTGCATCATTCTCTCTAGCTTCCCTGTAAGAACAGCGGTGACCAGCCACTAAGCACTGTTTTGGTGCTCGTTCTGATTTCTCCTGTGCAAAAGGTCAATGTGACATTTTGTGGTAGACAACACAAACCCACTGCCAGCACTGGTAGCCTCTACAAATGGTGGCTTTTTACTCTAACCGAGCATATATTTTTTGTTCTCGCTGTTGTTTTTCCCATGTTTTTCAGCAACATCAAACTGTTACTCTTTTGGAAGCAAAAGTCCTTCAAAGAACCACTTCAAAACTATTCCTGCGGAGTTCATGCTGGCAATCCTTCAGTCAGATGTAAGGTGTCACATTTTGGCAACTGATGCTCCATATGAGACAGCGAAGGTGGGGAGTTTTCAACGGCACACTCTTGGTTATGATACAAGTCCCTTAATCTGCGCACGATGCGTGTGCGCCGTTCAACAACCAAACCTAAAGCGCATTCATGTGACAAGGCGATGGAAACGGCCGTGGGGTTTTACAAGAAAGCGTCACAAAGTCGGGAGGGATCAGTGCACGGTTGACAAGCAGAGAGAACGGCAGCCTGAGTGATGGAGATGCACAGGGGAGGGAGGCAAAACAAGGAGAAAGTTTCCTCTTTTCCACGTGAAACACATCGGCTTAGTTGTGGAGTGCGACTCTTGCTCTCTATTGTCAGTCTCTTGGCTCTCTCTGAACTCCTGTAAATTTAGCTTTCTAATGACGCTGCCTACTTGTACTTTAGGGCAACTTAGTTGCATAAGCAGTGCCCAGGCCTGATTAGGGGCTTCCACTTCTGTCTGCTTACGCAACATGGTTCCAAGGCTCACACACAAACAGATGCGCCGCAAACATCTGCTACAGCACATGAAGCAATGTCCTTTCACTCAGCCACCGGTCCTCGCAGCGACATCTCATAAATCAACCATCACCCGTGCGACCCACCTCACATTTCACAGCATTTCAATCAATTCTTCAGCGGCTCTGTTTCTCTGCCACTCTCTGTGATGTGGAGTCCGTCTACAAAGTGCTTTGCTCTTAGTCAAAGTGTCTAAAGAGGCAGAGTTGTGTGATCAGAGATTCAGGCCTCCTGTCTATCTGCCATGGCCCTGAGCCCCATGTCCCTATGAATTCACTTCCCTGTCAGGCCCCGCGGCACATCGGCCCCTTTGATTGTCCGACTTCAGGGAGATCTGACATTTTACCCATCACTACTACAAAAGGCTTCAAAAGCGCACGGCGGGGCCATTGTTTCCGCTCACTGTCTCTTCCCTGATCAAATAGTTGCCCAAATGTGTGGGCTTTCGGTTTAATTGTGCAGGAGAGAGTGGAGTGAGGTAGGCACAGTTTGTTGCCGGTGTGAAACATGACACGATTTGTGTAAGCTAATGATCAGAAGTCTTGAAAAGCATTCAACTGCCATCCTGGTTCAATATCAGTGAATGCGACAAAAGCAAAATAATGTTTCATCCCTGACAAAAAACTCACTAGACATGACATCATATTCTATTGACACACAAACTTGTAAGAGGCCCCCATTTGGAAAAAAAGGTACATAAAAAGAACTGGTCTTGCATCAGATGATTACAAATATGGTCATATAGTCGCCCCCCAGAAAAATCATATAGTATCCGAGCATTGCAGGACAGCGATACCAACTCAATTTACGCTCTGGGAGCAATGTTGTCAAGCGGCACTATCTCTCACACTCAGCTGTGACAACCCATCAGCTCTGATACACAAACTGCTACTTTTTGGGCCGGGAAGGATATCAAGGCAATCCTCATCCAGCCAGTCAGCTTATCTGGCCAGGATAAGGGGGGCACAACCTGGTGTGGGGAGATTGTGTGGGACAAGAGGTGGGACTGATGGACAACCTGCTTCACCTTTCACACAATGATACACACTTATACATGGCCTATATATGATAGATATTATCGGCAGCTGTCAGCAATAAAAACTAAGTAAGACTCATTATGCACCTTTGCAACACTAACAACTTGAATATTATTATTATGTTCTTTCTTACTGTTTTTTATTGAATGGTGAGCCCATGTTTAAGATAATTTTCTGTCGTGAGTTCTGTCAGTGATAGACAATAAAGTTTTCTGAATGTGAATTATAGCTGACTACAACTACTGCTCCTACTATTACCACTGCTACTAATACTAGTACTACTATAGTTACTACTACTACTGTTACTACTACTACTACTACTACTACTACTAGTACTGTTACCACTGCTACTAGTACTACTACTACTACTGCTACCACTACTACTGCTACTACTACTACTACTACTACCACTACTACTACTACTAGTACTACTACTACTACCACTGCTACTACTACTACTACTGCTAACTACTACTACTACTGCTACTACTACTACCGCTGCTACTATTACTAGTACTACTACTACTACTACTACTACTACTGCTACTACTACTACCACTGCTACTACTACTACTACTACTGCTACTACTACTACCGCTACTACTACTACTACTACTACTACTACTACTACTACTACTACTACTACTACTGCTACTACTGCTACAACTACTACTACTACTGTTTCCACTATTACTACTGCTACTACTGCTGCTGCTCCCATTTCCAAAACAGATTAAGACACACATATACAATATACATCAAATGGACAGAGATATACACTTATACACATACACGTACATACACATGACTGATAGCTACACATATAAGATTAAAGTTATCCAGTCCTGGGAGATGCAATATTGGATAACTCTCTCTCACTGTCTCTCGATCTCCGTCTCTCCCTCTCCCCAAATCTCTACCCCCAATCTCTTTCTCTCCTTCTCTGGTCGATTAGGAGTTGATGGGTTTATAACCTTGCACACTATTGAGTGTGCAGTGATCACTGTGTGTGTGATGTCTCTCTCTATGTGTGTGTGTGTGCATCTTCTATGGATCCATACAAGCCTCTCTCCATTGACTCTATTACCCTTGGCGGGTCTGCAGATGGATGGAGAAGAGATCCCATTACACCGGGCCAATCCTTCGCCCATTTCTAATGCCATTTTCATGTTGGACACAGTATTTGGACCGGTTTATATCATACACATTGATGTTAGTAATCTATATGTGAATTCCGTGTCCTAGTATTGTAAAAAATAATACAGTGGAGTGGCTTCTGTCCCAAGCCACTCCAGTGTGTTTGTGCGATTATAATGGCGGCTGTCTTACACTGCATCTTGTGCTGCCTTCGTGGCCTTGAATTATTCATGTCTCTGTTGCTTAATGTGTATCTCGCTGCCTTTTGGCCAGATAAAGAGCTGTTCAACTATCTATATATGAAACACATCGAACTTGAATTGCAGCGCCTGCTATAGTGAGGTGAGACTGTAGAAGACTTGTTTTTTCATATGTTTTTTTATTGAAAAGACATCTGGACTGATCAGATCAGCTGGTATTTAAACTGGAAATTAACCTATACAAGGCATTTTTTGGAATGATTTAAATAAGGCTCACCACAAACTACAACAAACTTTAAAAAATTGTGATGATCATGGTACTTGATGATGGCCAGTGAGAAAAATATTGATACGAGAAGCACATAAAACCGTGTGGGGCATCATAACTAAACATCATTTTCACCTGAATTAGCCCCAACTAGCAGATCAGAGTGAGAATATACCTGTTCTCATAGGCCTTCACTTGCATGCTGATCCGGAAAGAAATTGGCCGCCACCTGTAGAAGGCTTTAAGCAGTTCAAGAAATGCAGCGAGTGCAGCCTGAAGTGTGCCTCCGTCTTAAGCTTGGGCTGACTATTTGAATGCATTATAATAATCCAAGCATTTCACTATTCCGAGCAACCTGCATGCCGCCTGCAGGCCTCAGATTAGCGAGGTGCTACTATATTTTTAATGGTATAAAAACTCTATATTGCACAGTTTGGATTACAGCCCAGATTCAGAGTGCATAATTATGGTAAGCATTTAAAGTAGGGATGTATGGTGGGTTTTTTGTGGGGGTGGGGTATTGGAGTTCACGTCTATAATTAAAATAAAATGAACAAAAAAAACAACAATATCAATAAGAATAAGAATAATGGATATAATACATTATTCTTAATTTATATCGCTATTGCTCTTTACTTGACTTTATATATGACTTTTATTTGATATGACATTTATGACCGTGCCTAACTGCCAGCACACTGGTCAATTTAACTTTCACACACTAGACCTTTCAGAAGCCCACTTTCCATCCCCTAGTCACTTACAGCATAGCAACAGCACAGTATAAACACACGCGTGTGTATTTCTCCTTCACATAGAGTTTGCTCAAGCATATACAAACAGACTGAGGGCTGTATCAAAGATGCAGAGAAAGGTGTGAGGAGCTAATGTGATTCGTCCAACTGCACATAAAGCGTACAGGAGAAAAAACAACAGGCTTTAATCAGATGAAAGAGCAAATAGTATATTGTTCTCCTTCAATGTTATCTGCTGCAGGGCCTGGGACACAAATGACCTTTTCCTGTTTTGAGGGAGGGGGGTTGCGAGCATGTCCTCCTTGTTAGCATACAATAATAAGCAGAGGGTCCCAAATCAAGGTTCACTGTCGACTTAAAGGCAGAAAAGTTTCCCGGGGAGCCGGTTACAAGCATGTTAGGAATCCCAGGCATTTAAAGGGTAAAAAATTTGGTGTCAGGATTCCTTTCCTCTATGCATGGAATGATAGGCTGGAGGCAAAGTTCACCAAGAAAATCCATCATGTTCTGTCGAGGAGCCGAGTTTCACCTCCTCACATCCTCCAGGCGACAGCGGTTCCATCCAGTCGGAAGTTCGAGAAACGGCAAATGCGCCCTCGTGGTTTCTCGCGGACGAGATCTCGCTGTGCCAAAGGTATCCCGAGCATCTCTCTCGGAATGGGTCAAGGATTCTCTTTCTATCTTTCTCTCTCTCTCTATCTTCTTTTCTTTGCTGGTTCAACGGTTAATGCTATCTGCGAGGTTACATAACGGCTCGAAGGAAGGGAAGAACGCGGCCAACTTTTTTTCCCTGTTGTTCCACGTTGCTGGGTATTTATTTTATCCAGGAAGTTATTAGTATCTTTGTACAGCACACAAAGAAAAATTATATTTCCTGGACTGAAAGCAGCATTTCACAGCATGCCCGCCATTTACGGGTCAAGGGGACTAATTTGCCTCTCGGGGAAAGCGATGATGACATTCTACAGTAGTTACTGTCTAATGATCTTCTAGATAATCCCCCTAGCTACATGCAAGTGCAACCACAATCAGCTGCTTCCCACTGGGAGAAAGATGTCAATCTTCAAGCTGAGTTTTTTTTTTTTTTCTAAGCGCTGCACAGCTGTATTCTCTGCTTTTCGCAGAGGAGATGCGCGTATTGATCGACACTTTAGAGACACCTCAATTCCTAAAATCGTACACGATGAATCCGTGATAAAATAACCTTGAAAAAAAACAAAAAAGAAAGAGAAACTCCTCTGGCTACAACCCCGGAGCATTAAAGAGAGAAGACACAGTGTCGACTGCTATAGGACTGAGTTCATTCTGGATAGGCCAAAAGGAATATTTTAGTAGCTCGTCCGGCCTCATTAACTGCATTTGAAAGTCTCCTCAGCCTCGGCAAGACCTATGAAGAGCTTATTTCTAATATCAGACATAGTCTATCTCAGATGAGAAGTGAGATATAGTCTCATTTACATTGCATATGTGAGGAAGGGACCACCTGTGCTTTTTAATCCTGAACTCGAAGTCACATTTTCTTTTCCATTACAGTCACATATGGAATGAATGAAGATGTTCTATTAGCTTCCTGGGTTCATGTGGGTTGAACAGTAATGTCCACCGCATGATCAACGACAAACTAATACCTCATATGTGATGTTTGTTAAAACTACATAGGAAATTTTAAAAAACATCATAATACACATTTGCTCCGAGGCCAGCCTTGTTTTTGCCCTAGTTTTGATTGACCAAGCTGGAAATAAATCCAGTTTAATAGATTAAGCCCTTTTCAAAAACACTCAGGCGATGTGTAAGCTAAGCTGCTTACTGGACAAAAAAAAAAAAATCATCTCAGATAAAGATTGAAATCCAGATGATTTAAACAGCGCCGGCGAAATGCCACCGATGCAAAATGAAGGTTATAGATTTATAGCTGGCCATCTTGGCATAATGGCCTCTGTCCTCTGTCCAATACACGAAGAAGACAAGCAACACAAAGCAGCTGTGTCCTAGTCGCTCAGGTTTCTCTCTCTGTCTCTCTCTCAGTCACACCCACACACACACACACTTCAATAAAAAGGTGGCGCTTCTCCTGGCTTTAACGGAGCGCTATTGATGAGACCCATGTGGTAAAAACAGAAAGGCTAGAATAGGATATGGTCCGCGGCACCTCACAACCATCGACAGCCAGAGGCTCCCTACAGGCACCAGCCTTTGACCTTGCAGCCTCGTGTGAAGGATGCAAGTCAAAGGCTTGTTAGTGGCTGATGCTCCTACTGTAACAAATCAGCTTTGTTGCTGGCGGCGGGGAAATAAGTTAAGGAGACGGGTGGGTGGTAAGTTATGAGATATCAAGAATAATCATAGGTGCTGAGGAGTGTCAGAGACAAATAACATGAAGACGGGCTGCATGGGCAAAATTATCTACAGACACACTTAGACCGATTTAGAATTACAGCTCTGCATTATGGATGGTCCCACCGTCCAAATGGGTACATTCTTATAGTAAATGTTTATGTGGGTCTTAAAGCGTTCTGTTAAAACCACTCACGATCAATAAAATCCATATGGGATGCCTTGTAAAAGGCAAACGCTGGCACCTAATGGCTTGGCAAAACCGGCGTAGTTGACGCATCGATGACCCGTTGCTAAAAGCGATGGTACAAAAGTGTCAGATGCGGACAAAGGGAAGCAACCTTTCAAGCTGCGGCGATAACACCTTTTGGCTGGGGGAGATACCGGGCATCCAAATTGTTCGCCCAAAAAACACATTGTGAAAGAGCTATGGAGTTTCTAATTCTTCACAGAAGTGTCCTTTTAGTCGATCATTGTCCGGGTTACGACCTTTTAAGCGCTATTTCCAGAGGGGAAAGTAAGACATACTGTGCGTTCAATTTCGGCAATTGAATGTTTGGAGCCGGGGCCGTATTTCAACAACCAAGTGGAATTATATATATAAACACGTCGATTTACAGCCTGTAAAATGTCTCTACCTAATAGATTTTATTTTGCTGTAGCGTTTGGCAGCTTCATGCTCTTCCGTTTGCCCTAAAGACAGAGATCACACTGTTCCAGGCCACTCTCTCTGCTTGAAAGTGGAGCTGGATATTTTTCAGCCCTCTTGAAGGCTAAAATGCGATTGAAGCCCTGAGGGTGTTGCATCAAAGGAATTGTAATATCAAAGCAATATATGTGAACAGCTGCAGTGATTTTGCAGGAATCCTCAGCGCCCGTGATTTGCGGCTTCATCAGCCAGGTATATCCTCAAGGCAAGGCCGAGAAAGCTGTCACCTTGGACTAATCGCCCCGAGGGCAGGCATACGTGTATGTGCATGCGTGTGAGTGTGTGAGTGTGTGTGTGTGTGTGTGTGTGTGTGTGTGTGGTAGGGCGGCATTCAGTATGGCCTTGAAGGTCAAAGTTTGCCTCCCATGCTTATCCCATCCCTTACAGAAAAAAACACATGAATTCCATCCACATGATATTATGAGAAATTCATGCTATCAAATGTGAGGATATTATGTTCACATGTGAAGGTATTATGTTTACATGTGAAGGTATTATGTTCACATGTGAAGGTACTATGTGCACATGTGAAGTTATTGTGAGCACATGTGAAGGTATTATGTTCACATGTGAAGGTATTCTGTTCACATGGTAGGGTATTATGTTCACATGTGAAGGTATTCTGTTCACATGGTAGGGTATTATGTTCACATGTGAAGGTATTATGTTCACATGTGAAGGTATTATGTTCACATGTGAAGGCATTGTGAGCACGTGAAGGTATTATGTTCACATGTAAAGGTATTATGTTCACATGTGAAGATATTAGGTTCACATGTAAGGTATTATGTTCACATGTGAAGGTACTATGTGCACATGTGAAGGTATTGTGAGCACATGTGAAGGTATTATGTTCACATGTGAAGGTATTATGTTCACATGGTAGGGTGTTATGTTCACATGTGAAGGTATTATGTTCACATGTGAAGGTCCTATGTGCACATGTGAAGGTATTGTGAGCACATGTGAAGGTATTATGTTCACATGTGAAGGTATTCTGTTCACATGGTAGGGTATTATGTTCACATGTGAAGGTATTATGTTCACATGGGAAGGCATTGTGAGCACGTGAAGGTATTATGTTCACATGTAAAGGTATTATGTTCACATGTAATGTATTATGTTCAAATGTGAAGGTATTATGTTCACATGTGAAGATATTAGGTTCACATGTAAGGTATTATGTGCACATGTGAAGGTATTGTGAGCACATGTGAAGGTATTCTGTTCACATGTGAAGGTATTATGTTCACATAGTAGGGTATTATGTTCAAATATGAAGGTATTATGATCACATGTGAAGGTATTGTGATCACATGTGAAGGTATTGTGATCACATGTGAGGGTATTAGAGAGACGTTTCTCTATGGCAAGCTGGTTTAAGAGCTTGACAGCAGCAGAGAAGATCCAAGGAGGAACTCGGATGTCACCTCCCCTCTGTCGTATGTAGGTGGAATAAACAGGAGGGGAAGCTGTGGGGGTTGAAGCCATGGCAGAGGGAGGCATGTCTCCCCCTCCACCCTGTTGTTCCTCAGAACATTCACCTAAGTCCACCACCGACTTTGCAGCTTTCACCATTTACCACTTTCCTCAGCCGTCATAGGCTCTGGATACAACTGACTATTCGCGGTGGCCAATCAGGGGAGAGAGACAGCGAGACAGAGAGAGACTGTCTTAACACCACATGTCAGATCCAAGCCTGATCTGATCAAATTTTAATTGTCTGATCACACAAGCCGCTGTTCTTGACAATGACAACTTCCTAAAACAGGCACAGAGGAGCGGAAAGTGTGAAACCCAACTGTCTGCAGTGTGTGAAAGAGAGCTAATATCAGCTGATTGCCGCCTCTTGCAGGGAACGGAGGAAAGGCAGCGACATGCCGGTAGCATTCAAAATGAACAAAGGGCCAGGGAGGAAAAAAGAAGGGGAGGAAAAAAAAAAAGGAAACAGTGGACTTGTGAAATGGAAATCCAGTCAAGCCTGACTCCCCCTTGGTCTCCGGTTACTATTTACAGCGATAGCTTTCCTTTTACACTCCACACTCCAGCCCATGAATATTGCAACAGCCAGCAGTTTACTGTAATGCCGAAGACATCTCTTTCCGCCCGGTATTGACGGGGATCACGATGATGCTTTAATGGGGTGAAAGCAAAAGGGAGCGAACGGTTAGCAGTTTCCCTGACGACCCCCGCGGTGAGCGTCAAGAGTAGTGCAAAAGGTAAAAAAAAATAAAATAAGACACTGCCTGGCAATGAGAGGTGACATGAATCATGAATCATGAATTGAGCCATCCACAACGCAGCAGTTGCCGCCTTGGGACATTTTCCAGCAAGTCCACAGCCACTGGGCTAACATCTAAACCAGCATCGCAACAGTTCAGCAGAAACTGTGAGCTGTCCACCCTCCACACGCAGTTTACTAGGTCTTGTGACAGTTTGTGCAAAAGGTAGAAGGGGAAAAGACAGCAGGATGGCCTCAACCAGCATTCATGCAGGCGCGAGCGTATAAGAAGATGAAAAAGAAATGCACTGATACTATAAATATATTGATGGATACTTTCAGTTGAAGGTGGTGGCAGCAGGGAGGTTAGAGAAGCAGGCTTGTAACTGGAAGGTTGCCAGTTCAAATCCCCCGGCCAGCTGGGAATGTGTGAATGAGTACCATAAAGAAAGACGGAATGCTCTTTATGGAGCAGTTTCTTGGAGTGTGCAGTATTTTTTCCTTTTCTATAGTCACTTTGCCACTGCCAGCACCTCACTGGGACACCGGTGTGCATTTATCTTTCTTTCAAAAGTGTGAGTGACTAACACTCTCCCCTCCTTCAACAACTACCATCAAGGTGCCATTGAGCAAAGCACTGACCCCCCCGCTCCCCAACTGCAGTGCAGCCGTTTAGTGGCCAACAGCAGAAGACTGTGGTTGCACTGGTCAGCACCCAGTGTGAATGTGTGTAACTGTGTGAATGTGAAGCAGAGTGTTGCATGGCGCTCAGCTGACTTTCCCTGGGGAAATAAAAGTTAAAAAGGGTATATTGTATTGATGAAAATACACAACATGGGACATTTTTGACCATGTCCTGCTATGTATTTATGTGAGTGATTGTCACTGTAGAAACTAGGCACTAGCTAAATAAGCTGGATTCCCACTCAAATTAACTAAATTCAGTGATATCCTGGGGATCAGGATATCACTGAATTTGAGTATTTGTGTATAATTTAAGGAGTGGAATGTAAAAATTTTACTTGAATTTTATGGATATGGCCTTATGTGTTTGAAGGTGTTTAATGGTACATATTTCAAGGTCAAACAAGATAATAATGACATGATTTAATAATAATAATTTACTAATAAGACTAATTTTTGCTACTCTAGATGGACAAATGTTGCAACTGAATGTATTTTCATGCACACAAATATCCTGTGAATATTTAGATTATTCAAGTATTCTATTCTTGAGTTGATGCATGTAAACATCATGTCCCACTTATGACATCCCGGATAACTTCCCACCCTGTTTATAAGAAAGCTAAATATGATAAAGTGGCTGGCATCTGCTGATATTAATCAGACACTGAAGCATGTATACACCTCATTGTGTTGGCTTGTTGTTTTTGTGGCCTGTTTCCATGGTAGTATTCTGACAATTCTAGTTATTTATTCTAACAGGGATTTATTTCTTTTTATTTTACCTTTATTTTGCCAGGTAATTCTCATTGAGATAAGGAATCTTTCCAAGAGAGGCCTAGCAGCATCAAAAACACATATGTAAATACATTGTATAAATAATCAGAAGTGAGTCCATCTTCATGCCCTTGATAAGCATTTTAAATTCTCCCATACAGATCAGATTTGCTTTAGGTCATTCTATAATGACTTAGTGGGCGCAGAATACATAACAGTGTTTTTACCAAGCTCAGTGTGGACATTCGGAACAGACATAATTAATAGAAATATAAGTACATAGGTAAGAAGGACTGTCCATGATGGATATCCATGATAGGGATACAAATATGCATACATAAAACAGATTCGAGATAAGACCTTAACCAGGATTATAAAGATCAAGAATACTATGTTCATGTAAACAATTTTAGCAAGTCGCTCATGTTTTTGGACTGAACTCTTGTCTAGCATACAGTGTGGGAGTAACAGCTACGCTAATGTAATGCTTGAGAGGTTTTGGGTTTAGTAACTAATGTTTTGGGAGTGAAATTTAGTGCCTAGCATACAGTGGGGGGGTTATGTTAGCTATTAGTTCGGCTAATGTAGCCTAATGCTTGAGCGGTTGGGCTAAACATGGAGTGTAAACATGTATTACATACATTTATTCAGACAGGGCATGTAACACACTGAGCATAACAACCTGGCAGCAAGTAGCTAATATTTTGGGACTAAACTTTACTGTCTAGCATACAGTGAAGGGTTACATTATTAGCTAGGCTAATGTAATGCTTGAGGGGTTTGGGCTAAAGTTAACATGGAGTGTATGTTAATGTTTATGGGCTGGCCGTTGAAGGGATGTGGGATGTAAACACTTATTCATAGGCTACATTTATTCATACAGAGCATATGTAACACACTTAGAAAGTAGCAACCTGCTAACAGAGTAATGTTAGTGCCTAGCATACAGAGAGAGGTTATCTAGCTATTAGTTACATTACTACATGCTAATGTAGCCTAATGCTTGAGTGGTTGGGCAAAAGTTAACATGGAACACTTTTTGATACATTTATTCATACAGGGTATGGTAACACACTGAGTGTAATAGTGTGGCAGCAAGTAGCTAATTTTGGGCCTAGACTTTACTATCCAGCACACAGTGGGGAGGTTACATTATTAGCTAGGCTAATGTAACGCTGTAGCAGTTGGGCTAAAGTTAACATGGAGTGACCAGGAGGGCTAATGGTTTTACACTGGCCCCCGACGTGCCTAACATAGGGTGACGCGGGTTCCTGGGTTGGGTCAGGGTAACTGGATGGTGACAAATAGCAGGCGGTGACATGGCCCTCGGCAGTGAGAGGGAAAAGGCCCGGACATGGTATGACATCCCAGCCATCCATCATGTGGTGGGACAGAGGGGAAACCCTAACTACCCATAAATCAACTTCCCGGAACACAGAGGGCCGCTTGTGACATAGCACTTTTCACATTGCTTAAAGGGTAAGCCCATTGTAAAAAAAAAAAAAAAAAAACACACACACACAAAAAGGAAGGAAAGGAAAGATTTTGCTAATGCTTTTATCCAGAACTACTTACAACGAGTGCGACATTGTAATTCCTAGATCACCAAGTACAAAGGAGTACAAAGGTCAGGGTCTTTGCGCCTTTTCCTGTGATAATTGAACAACCACGATAAGAGCTACAGAGAGAAAGAAGGGATTTTTTGTTTTTGTTTTACTGTAAGAGAGCAAGTAGGGAGAGTAAAGAGGGGAAATCATTCACAAGGGAATAGGGTGTTGGGAGGTACTTCTTCAGTCTGCGAAGGAAGACGAGGAGTTCTGACTGGAGGGGGAAGGCCATTCCGCTATTAGGGAGTCAGGAGGAAAGAAGAGTCACAGCTGGGTTCGCCAGAATCTGGTTCACCTTTACTGAATGTGTAACTAACCCCTTTAATGTAACTCATTTGGATGAGACACATATCTAACAATACATGCCGCATTGTGTTTGTTTATCCTAGAGAAGGGCTTTGCAAACACAATAAGCCAGGATAATTGCTGATATGTGAGATGCCCTAACAAAGCAACAACACTGATTCCACTGTCATCCATGCGATTGAAACCAAAAATGCCTTCTGTCGGGGCGATCAGCCATACAGCCGTCCCAATTCCTTATACAAGCACTCTCACAATGGCAGTAATGTAGGTGGCAATGAGCACCCACATTAACAAATATGGGTCAGCGCTCCAATATTATGATTTATTTTGCTTTTGTGAGCCTGAGGTCCTAATTTATCTGCCGCTGGCAGTTCCAGAGGGAACGGTACGTTGGCTAACTCAAATCTCCCCCGACACAATGTGCCTTTGAATGTGCTCTTGCAAACACAGACATAACCGCATGCTGAGCCATAATTGGCCCGCGTCATTTGCATTTGAATGGAGGGAAGCCATGCATGGGAGGCCTCGGCGAGAGAAATATCTACACGTCTCACTCCGGCGAAGAGCGAGAGAGGAGGAAGAGGAACGGAGAGAGCGGATGAAAAGGAAGAGGGGCTGGGAGAATACGGCGTTTAGGAAGGAGCGGGAAAAGAGGAGAAGGAAGCGGGAGAGAGTTCGGAGAGGTAGAGGGAGAATCAGTGTGGAGCGATGGAAAAGTAGGGTGAGGGAAAAGGGAGAGAAGTAAAAGAGAAACAAGTTCGGGGCGGTAATGAGAGGTGGATCGGCACGGAGAAGGTGTCCTGATTAGAAATGAGAAATAGAGGTCTGAGAGAGGGAGAGAGAGAGAGAGAGAGAGAGAGAGAAAAAATGGGCAGAGCTGTCTTATAGCTGGCTGACATCTACTCAGAACAAGCAAAATTTAGGTTGAACATTTTGGCAGAATGCGCTTTCAGAGGCTTTTCTACCCAGATGAGAGTAAGATTTTTGGGGGGAAATTTTGGCATGAAAACGACAGAATATCGACACAAAATAACGTCAGTTTCACGTACAAAATCTCGTTTTGGCCTTCAACCACTATTAGTCGACCTCTAACCTGAGACTTTAACGATTTAGGGATCGCATCACTGAGAAAGACTCCTTCATTAGAGAAGCTGGAAAAAAAGAGAAGAGCGTGTCACTGTGTGGCACTGGAAAGGAGGCCAGTGATGGCAGGAAAGAGAAAATAATGTCACAAGACAGAGAAAAGAGATGGAAGCAGAGAGTCGAGCGCTCTATGCAACGCTGCAGAAGAGGGGGGCACACACACACACACACACACACACGCACAGGTAACTCCCATGACGCCAGTGGCCAGCTGTTTAAAAGGTGTCCTCGGAGAGCGCGTCCTAACCCCCGCTACCCTACCCCACCCGCGTCACCTGGGCCTGTCGCAGCCAATCAGAATGGCCATTAATCACGCCTCACGCAAAATGCTGTCGCCCCTGCTACTACTCCAGCTCCTCCATCCCTCAGCTCCATCCCTCTCTCCTCCTGCCTGGCTTTTTTTCTCTCTCCCTTTGACTCGCTGCCGCAGCCTGAATTCAGCTGGTTCCTCACTCATATGAACAGATTAGGCCCGCCTCAAGCTTCATCAGCAGAGAGATCACCCTTAGCTGATATTTAGCTGATATTTTGTGTGACTTTTCAATATCTGACCATTTTCCGTATATGTTTCCCCCCAGACTTTTATTCTTGTCTGGGTGGAAAAGCCTCTGAAACATTTAGACCATCATGGGACACTAGGCTAATGAAACTCTTAGGTAGGTCAGCCGCTCCTTAAGGCTGAGTGAGGCAGGTTTCACTGCAGGTTTCACCGAAGCTCTTGATTAAACTAGGGAGGAACCTCCATCATATTGGTGCCGGATGGTGGATGTCTGATTTTTAATAAAAGCGCCAATATCAGCCTGATATATCAGCCTTACACTGCAAAAAATCACCATCTTAACAAGTCATTTAGTCTATTATTGAGTCCTAAAATTGTAATTTTCTTAAAATATGTGAAAAAATCTGCCAGTGGGGTTGGATCATTTCACTTGTTTCAAATGCAAAAAGTTGCTTCAAGAATTTTGTAGAATTAAGTGTCATTTTCTTGATAGTAGTGCAGTGATTTGCCTTATTGTGACTTTTGAGTGGAGTTATCTCACCTCATTGGCAGAATTTGTCTCTTGGTTTAAGAAAAATAACATTTAAAGGCTGAATATGAGACTAAATGACTTATTAAGATGGAAATTTTTTGCAGTGTACCTTAGATTCCACTATGACTGACCGGAAGACTTCCTTGGTTTCCCATATGGGAGACCTTAGGCTGAAATACACACACACACGTACAGCATCTACTGACATTCCTCTACTTGCTGCCACTAATGGAATTCAACCAAGTCGAGTCAGACAAAAAAAGCTGCGAGGAAAGTAGGGACATAAAATTGATGAGATGTGAAGCTGATGAGTGCCAGACTGCAAAAAATATTCACCTTAACAAGTCATTTAATCTAGCATTGGGTCTTAAAATATTATTTTCCTTAAAACAAGTGTAGTGGAAAAAGAGTGACACTGGTTTCAAGGAAATTCTAGAAACAGGTGAAAAATGAATTAAATGATCTCCACAAGATTTTAAGGCTCAATTCTAGACTACATGATTATTAAGATGGATATTTTTGGCAGTGCACGCACACACACACACACACACACACACACACAGATGCATGCACACAGAACACAGAAATAAGTTCCTTCGCAATTGCATTTACTCATGTTCCAAAAGGCAGAAGTACTCAGAAAGACAGTAGGTCATAAATAACAAGAAAGCCCTTACCTATTGGTGAGAAGGCGTCCAGCAGTATCATGGTACATGGAAAGCAAAAGAAAAACAAACAAAGAGATCATTAGATGGTAGCCTACAGAAGGGAAATAGTGAGTCAGAACATTTCTGTGGAAAGAGACAGAAATGCCAAAAACATGAACTGAACTGAGGAAAGAACAAGGCAAAACCTTGCGACGGCAATGTTGGCATTTTTAATGCTTTAACTTCATTTGAAGGGAAATAATGCGACACCTTGTGCTATAGGAAAGCCTTTCAAAACCCCATTAGATAAACTTAAAAAAGTAGTCAAGCGAAAAAACAAGGCTGTTTTTCTTAGTTTGTGAAAAGCTGACATTTAGGAGATAAAATGGTTTCACTCAACGGAAGCAATATGCACACTCATGCAAGCACACACACACAAATAGAGAAAACCAGAGTGATAAGGGTAAGGTTGAATTCCCACTATAGAAAAAGTGCTCATAGTTTGACAAAATGGGTCAGGTGATGCGCACTTTGTTTCCATAGGGACTAGCAGCCACTATCAGCAAACAGCACTGATGTCCAACTGTCAAACACTTAGCAGGAACTTCACAACCAATGTGATCCCAACTGACTCTTCAAGATCAGAGTAACAACTACTACGGACTTTTCTACTTTCTGCTACTTTCTCCATTTTCATTTTGGTTATTGGTGTCATAAAACAAAGTGTCACGCAAACATGCCATGTCAAAAAGAGAGAGACGGGTCAACATGCTGTGGCAGCCCTCAGCTGACATCTATCTCCCCGTCCCGGGTCGCTGGGACTGTCAACCCCTGCTGCTTTGGGACACTCCGACACCAGAACCATCATTAAGACCAAATAACTTTCCACACCTTGATGCTTGGCTTCAGAGAGAAAGCACGGTGGCTCACTTCAGTGAATACAGACTGTCTTTCTACTTGCTGAGCCCGACTTGACCGCAAGGAAAGAGTTGGAATCCAAATCAGCACAGATACACATGGAGAGACAGGGATAAGCAGGAAAAACACACTAGCAGGGTAGAGTCTTCAAAGACCCATACAATTCACAAGTTATCAGATCATAAACAAATTGCATCTGTGTTTTCCATATCTGACTATAGTTTTTACTGTCGTCACTGTGAGAACCCCGATCACTTACAAAAAAGTCACATGTGAAAACCCACATGTGAATTCGAAACACGTGCTTTTTGGACACGTTGGTTTTCATGTGAACATGTGAAATTTTGAGTTTCCCATGTGAAAATTATACTTTCACCTGTGAATTGTCTCTTTACATGTGAAATGAAGTTTTCACATTTGCCCGCCCACGAGTGCTTAAATCCACCCTGAAACACTTTAATACTGTTAAAAAACAGCTACTGGCCATGTACCTTGCATTTCCGGGCATTTCCGTTTTGTTATTTGCTGTATTTTGGTAGCAGAAAAATTTTCAGCTGTCTAAAACATCAACTGTAAACACCAGGTTTTGGTGTCAGTCCCCCAGAATCAAAGAGCAAGGGCTTCTTTCTAAAGCCACCGGCAGAAGCGTCAATAGACCAAAATGCAATGCAGCCACATGACATGTTGCTTTTTGAGTAAGGGGCTCTTTTACTTGGCTGGAAAAACTCACAATCTCTTGCTCTTACTATCAGTATCATTATCGCTCTCTCAAACTACACCTAAAAACCACAGCTGAATGCAACAAGTTCACGCCCCTTCTCTGGGGGTTGCTGAAAAGCATTCTGGGAAATGTAGCAAATCAGGCAGGTTGAGGAAAAGTGGGTACACCAAAAAAGTAAATTACAACAACTCATCACAAAATAACTCCCGGAATGCACTGAACATCACAGATTGATGATATATAGTAGAGTATCCGAGGGTGGACTTTTCTTTAACAGCAGATTTGCCTTGAAGCTGCGGAGGGCCAACTGACAGCTGGAAGTCGGCGGTTTAATCGCCATCGCCAATAAATGGATGAGAGCTGGAAGTGAGCTGGTGACTGGAGGCTTAGGCTGGGGGCCATCGGAACATACATGGCAATTACTGCAGAAGTGCCCTTGACCAAGGCACTGTCCCAGAAGGATTCATTTCTAAGAGACAGGCTTCAGGTGGTACATTGTTGCCTGTAGGAGATTGCGCTTCAGGTGCGTAGAAGCCGTTTGAGGCCTATGGGACTCACTTCATCCCTTTGGCTATCTGAACATCTCCCCAGAGCTTTGAACAACTGTTTACGAGGGTGGAAAAACACGACATGACTCCTTGCAGATTACTATATAATGAAAGACAACCCTACCCAACCATCCGCCCTAGCGTACTTTTCCAAGATCGGGAAGTCGCTGAGCAAATTGACGCACGATTTTCGCACAAAAATTCTAGAATTTCGTTGATGCTGTTGCTGCTGCTGAAGCTAAATAGCTAGGAGAGGGTTTCGCTACATTTGACCAAGACGTGAATCTCCTTTGTTCCTTTCGACCGACAAATGAAAAGAAATCCCTTTGTGTATACCTATATTTCAATTCAATTAATAGTCAGACTCCATACTCAGGCATGTACCATAGCGGAACCCTTTATGGTGCTATAAAAAACAAACTTTTAAAAAGATTCTCGATAGCACCATGCTCAAATGCTTTTGGTGCTATAAAGCAGTGGTTCTCAACGTGGGGTGCGGGGACCACCTGGGGTCCTTGAGGGGGTTCCCCAGCAAATTGATGAATTGTTAAACTTCATCATTATTTAATTTACAAGAAGTTAACACAATTAGAGAATGTAGAAGAATGACTGTTTTGATCATAGTTTCACTGTTATCTCTCTACCTACAATACAGATAGTCATGGAATTCTGGACAAAATCATATCTTACAATACAAATATTCGCAGATTTGAGTCAGAGAGACAAAATCTCCTCAGATGAGGCTGCATGCTTAATATGAAAAAGGTTGAGAATCACTGCTATAAAAAAACATTAAGCTCAGCTGGCTAGGGCACATCCCTTGTCCTTGTGATGTTGTGGATGTGAGTATCGCCTGGGACCTTTGTTGTGTGTCATTTCCACCTCTCACTCCCATCCTTCCTGTCTCTTTCTACTGTAACCCATCCAAGCGAAGAAAAATGCCAAAGACGTCACACTGGGCTGTTTATTCTGATTTGAGGTTTTTTGAGTCATTAGAAGCGGGCTTGTGATTCGCTACTGGTTTGAGGGTGGAGCTGGAAAAGAGGATGAAGCTCAGTTGATTTTCTATGGATGAAGGTTAAAAAAAAACAACACAATCCTGACCAAAGAACCCTTGAAGAACCCTCAGTTCTCTGGGTGCGGAGCGGAGACAAACCACGCTTGTCTTTGATGGCCCGAGCGGCAGGAAGCTGCAGGGCGTTTCCAGAAGCAAGGGCGCATCCTGCTGAGTGATGTAATTTCCCTCGGCCCGGCCTGACCTCTGGCCCCCGACCCCTCTCCCGGTGCAATCACTGTGTGTTTATTTAGAACTCAGGCCATTTAACGGATGAGTATGTCTCCCTCGGCATCCGCTCAATTATTCAGCAGCCTGTGTGTGTGTATGTGTGTGTGTGTGTGTCTGTGAAGGTCCATGCAAAACAGAGAAAAAGACAGGGAGCGTGTGTGTGTGTGTGTGTGTGTGTAGGTGTGCGTGTGTGTATTTGAATTCATGTGTGTGAAGGTCTACATAAGAAAAAGAGGGAGTGTGTGTGTTTATCTGTATGTGTGTGTGTGTGTGTGAAGGACTGTGCTTAAGAGAGAGAGAAATACTGTAGAGACAGTGGAAGTGTGTGTGTGTGTGTGTGTGTGTGTGTGTGTGTGTGTGTGTGTTGCCCCAGCGTCTATTTGTAGCCCATCAGTTGAATTCTTGTGAGCCGGCAGAGTGGAGGGCTACCCAGGGAGCAGCAGAGAACAGGTTTTTAGCTGCCAGACACAAACACCAATTAAGTCCGAAGGCAGAGCTAGCTGGCCTTCACTGGATCCACACTGGATCACTGTGGCCTAAATATTCCCTACAAACACACACACACACACACACACACACAGACCAGATCAATATATCATTGTCAAGTTAATGGTGACACCTCAGTATAATTACTGTACACAAATGAGATCATGGTGGAGACGATTGGTCACCTCTATCTCACACCAGTGGTATTGTTAGTGCGAGAGTTTCTCCAAATGAAGACTACATTTCCCATAAGCCCCGTTGCTTCCTGCCCCCCTCCCTCCCTGAAGAGGTTAAACATATTGGAAGTGATTTTTCCATCTTCCTTTCCCTCCTTCCATCTGCTGCCAGAAACTCTGAAAGCTTTAGCTCCGTTTGCGCTGGAAGAACCTGTTGAAACAACCTGTTTTGGGCCATAAAGCAATCCAGCATATTTATAACAAAACAGGCGATCACAATGGCCAAACACTGCTAATCTGAGGCATTATTTAAATTTTCAGGTGGAACATCTCTAGCGAGAGCAAGGAATGACGACACTTTCTCTTTGCTTTCACCTTTAATGCTAGAATCTGACAGCTTCAGCTATCGTTCCTCCATGACTCTGTCTTGACACACTTTATCTGCAAATCGGCGTGATGCGGTTATATTTATGTAACTTTGACGGCTTTGAAAGGCCGTTCACATGGAAACGGACTCAGAAGCAAATGTGCGTCTTATTGATTCTTATGGCAACACCAGACGTGTTTTGGCTTATGTTATAGACAATAAACTTAGGGTATGTGATATGGGATATTGCTATTTCAATTGTCATGTATCTATTTAATTTTTCTGTGTATATTTGTGTAGTCTGCTATTGTAAAAACAGCCTACTTCCCCCTTGCACTCGAAATGGCTGATGAGCATCACAATGGACCATCCTTACTGTGATCAGCCTTGCAGTATTGATGTGAATGAATCAGAGGCAATCCCATTTGCATTGGGAATGAAGAACAGTTTAAAGATTTGAACTCCAGCTCACGGAAACAGAAATCTGCTCCACAATCCAGCCGCGCAGTGATGAAAACAGAATAATGTATGGATCATGGTGATGCTCAAGCACTCAGTGAGTGCTTGAGCCGGTGGCAGTGTTTTATAACACTCCGGACATTACAGTCATCATGCACATTGCAGTGCATGAAGAGGCAGATCGGCCAGATCTCCTCCTGCAGCTGCCTAAGGAACTGCACTAATGCAGTGATTCTCAACCTTTTTCATATCAAGGACCCCCATTTGATGAGATTTTGTCTCTCGCACCCAAATCTGAGAATATTTTTATTGTTAGATATGATTTTGTCCAGAATGCCATGACTATCTGTATTGTAGGTAGAGAGATAACAGTGAAACTATGATCAAAACAGTCATTCTTCTACATTCTCTAATTGTGTTAACTTGAAATGATGAAATAATGGTGAAGTTTAACGATTCGTCAATTTGCTGGGGACCCCCTGGAACCCCCTCAAGGACCCCTGGTGGTCCGCGGACCCCACGTTGAGAACCACTGAACTAAGTGACAGCCTGTGAATCCAATAAGACTTCTATTTCCTTGCATTGTTAATGTAATGTATAATAAATGTTAAAACGCAGCTCTGTTGTTGAAGGGGGTTGGCTTGGCGTCAACTGGCAGCTTGTTGGCCTTCTAGTTTACTCTTACTCCTACATAATCCATTGGCCTTTCTAGTGTTAAATATGAATATTTTGTTCACATTGCTGGTATAAGATTGCAAAATAATTAGCTTAGCCTACATTTGGATGGAAAAGTAATATTAAAGTTAAACTTGAATTGCTCGTTTTGGATTAATATGTTTAGATTATGTTAGAGGACAAAAGTAAATTATATTATTGTAAATATATTACTTAGATTGCAGTAAAACAATTCAATAGTTGGTGTCACTATTTAATTGTCATCAAACGTTATTTAAAATGAGTAGAATAAGGTAGATTATTTAGATTTACTTTAATATAGTAAAGTTCATTCAATTTCGTGGAACCTGTAAATCCAATGTTTCAGTTTTTTGAGAAAGGGCCATCTGCGGAGCGCGTGTGCATGCAGGTAAGTTCATACATATGATCAGACGGGCACCCCCCCTCGTGGGAAACCAGTGTAAGCTCCGAGAGGGAGAGAGAGAGAGAGAGAGAGAGAGAGAGAGAGAGAGAGAGAAAGCTGACAATGTGACTTTGCAGAGAGGTCCTTCCTGCCCAGGGGCACAAACCGGAGTAAATGTCACCGTTTTCATCTCCTCCCGCATTGATCTCGGCCTCGGCTGTTCAAACGGCCACTGGACCCCTTTATGCCCTTTATGAAATCAATGCATTCCCCTGCCCACATAATAAAAGTCCTAGAAATGGAAAGAAGGCTAGACATCACACACACACACACACACACACACACACACACACAGGTCGCAGCTGACTTTTTTATACGGATCATTATCTTAATTAATTTGTCAGGCTATTTGCTGACCTAAGAGCTCGAAGGAGAAACGGGCTTCGGCTCCCCTCCTCTCTCCTCACCTGACCTCTCTCTCTCTCCACCTCTTCCCTTGTTCCTTTCCTCGGCCTCCGCGCGTCTTCTTTGTTTTCTTTTCTTTTTACATTTTCATCTTGTTTTTCCCCCTCGTTCTTTTTTATCCCGTCTCTGCGCCTTGACCCGTCCCTCATTCATTCTTTATTTCCGCACTTCTCTCTTCCCTCCTCACCTCTCTCCCTTTATGCTGTCTCAGGCTATCTGCAGGTTTCACAAAGCCAAAATTAAGGCTTTTTTAAGAGGTTTTGATAGCCACCTGGAATTGAATTTAAAACCCATTTAACAACCAAAATAAAGAAACATTGTAAAAACAGCCCATTTCCTATTGAACATAGCTAATATAAATGGGCAGAATAAGGACAAGAACACCAGCAAATTAATTGTTGAGGGATAATGTTTAGTAAAGCAGATAGGATGCAGATTGCACTACTTACCTTGTTCTGTATTAATCTAAGAGTGGACAAAGAAAGCTGTCATTGCATGGTGAAAAAATAAAACCTCTATTAACTGCATTTAAGACCTTTTAATACTTTTCAAGGCTTGGAAGAGAGAGAATCGTGGCAGCCGCAGGTCCTTAAAAAGTTTTACTAAAAAAGAAATAAGATTACTACATCTTATTTCTTTTTTAGTAAAACCTTTTAAGGACTCTCTCTTCCACCACTCTCTCTCTCCCCATGGTAAAATAGGTTCTCGCTTTGCTCCCTCACCTCCCTTCACCTCGCCTCTCCCCCTCTCTCACCCCCACCTCTCCTCCCCCCTCCATCACCTCCCCTCACCCCATCTCTCCTCTTTCCTCATCCCATCTCGTCCTCCTCCTCCTTCCCCTCCCCCTTCCTGCTGTAACAAGCTTTCTGAGGTTCGCTCAAAGTCCCACTGGCCTCTACCCTACACTTCAACCACTTCACACACACACACACACACACACACACACGCACGCACAGCCCACTAACTACAAACTAGACTTCCAAACCTACAGCAGAAACCCAATGGGAGAAAATCAAGTTGCATTACTAGCATCGCAATATTCTTCTGTAGCATGCTTATCTGTGCTAAAATATACCCAATACTGCATTGGGTGATATATACAGTAGTACTTTATATCAATATCGTATAACTTACGGTTTTCCTTAAACTTTCACTCCAGATTTCCAAATTCACCTCAAGTCCTGTACTTAGGATATATCTTTAAATACTTAAGTTTTCATCCTTATGTTGTGATTTTTATCCTAAGTAATTACTTTAAATCAGTTAGACATTGCACATTGTCGTCCTTAGCAACAAAAATGGAACCATAAACAGCTACTTAAGATATGGCTGAGTTTTTTGTTTTTTTTCATCAAAGAAAATTAAGTTGTGCCAAATTAATCAATAATAATCAGAAAAAACGTAAGATGTTTTTGTGCAATCAACCACGCTTCCTTCTCACTTTGTCTCCAAGTAATTTCTTGATATATTATATATTTGAAGAGTTTGGTGTTCAGTCCATTTAAACTGATAGTCAACTTGCCCATGCTAACTATTCCATATCACACTATAGACAAAGATAATTCTTCACAGCAACAAATATATGAATATATCAGATCTAAAACCACAGAAAATGTCTATATAGGTCGGGTCTGTATATGTATCGGGACATTACAACAATACTTTTTCCATACTTTTCCAAACTTCTTGTTGCAATTTCCAAACTTCATCAAGACCTGGAAATATTGTTATTTTTCCAAACATTTCCAGAGTCCTAACCCTCACCCTTGCCAATTTCCTTAACTTAGAAATAATAACACCTTAAAAGTCCCCAATTTTACTCTTTTTTAGCAAAACTTCCCTGTGGTCTTTAAGAAATATTTGTGAAGTATATAGCAAGGAAAAAAACACCTAAATCCAGCTTTAGCAGTGTGTGTGTTCCAGCCTCTCAGTGTCTCCACTGTAAAGACCGGGCTGTTTTCTGTGGGCGCTGATATGAGAAAAGCTTGAAAATGAGGCTCGGTGAGTGGGAGTGGCCGTTCACCTTGGGGCAGTCAGATGCAGATTGTCGGCAATAAGTGATGTCATCAAGGACTCCGAATCAAGATGGCTGGTAGAATCACATGAATTTCAAAGAAGAGTCTCAGATTTCACATTTTCTTGGCTATTAGATATAGTGACAAAATGCTTACAAGGAAAAAGCCGGGACCTTTAAGTGAATTTCTTCCCAGAAGAACTTTGTGCAACCAGCCACAGGTCTATACTGTAGTTCAGTCAGTGGATTTATGCATGAACAGCATAGTGAGCTAATCTGCGTGTCTTGCTGTGTGTGAGTAATAGTGCTGTCCTATGGCTACTGCTGTGTGTCAGAGGCTATGGAAGTGACACCCAGGCCCCCACGTAGGCTTTTCCCGTGTGTGTGTGTAGGTGTGTGTGTGTGTGTGTGTGTATTTGTGCGAGTAGGTGTGCTTGTACCTGAATGTGTTTCTGTGTGTGTGTGTGAGAGTGTGTGCGACTCTCAGGTCACCTCTAGGTCATGGCGAGGAGGAGTGCTCTCGCGGTGATTTATGGATCTCGCAGCTCTGTCAGGCAGGCCCTATTTTCCCAGAGGTCTTTGCAACAGGAGCCAAAATAACAGTCCTGTTCCTATGCTTGTCCCTCCTTCCTGCCCCCCTTCCCCCCTCCAATCTACCCTGGTTTGCCTGCCAAATCCTGTCCCCCCCAAAACCTCCCCCCCTCTCTCCAGCTCCTTATTTTTTTCCCCCGTCGCTCACTTCCAGCTTTAGGTTCAGAGATATAGTGGAAGGTAAACCCGCCTAAACTCAGTTCACTCACCTTTCTATTTGTGGAAAAGAGTTTACCCAGGCTGCAATGGTCTAAATTAATCGTGTAGTACATCATAGTTAAGCAGTATCAAACTGATGTAAGTTATATGAGGTCTTTTAAGAGAAAAAGCATAAACGAATGCTTTTCTATTACTCACATCCATAGCTTTCTATCAGTGCAATCAGTCAGGCTCAAGTTAAGTCCCAAGTCAAGTCTCAAGTCTAAATGTAGAACAGCAAGTCAAGTCAGAACAAATCAAGAGTCCATTTAATATCTTAAAGAAAAGAAAATATCTAGGATGCAACATGGTTTTAATAGGATAAAAACTTGGTAAGAGCATCATGAGTTTGATTTCTATAATCAGTTTCAACTTCAATAAATTCAATCATTCCATACAAATTCAGAAAACAGAATTTAAATTCAGTCGTCTGCTGGAACAAATCTCATCACTTTCAATCTGAGTCATTTACACAAACACAAGATCTCAAGTCAAGACTTTAGAAACCTTTTCAAGTCATTAAAGTACAAGTCAAAGTCGAGTCCCAAGTCACCAGAACCCAAGTCAAGTCTCAAGTCTTCTCTTCATGCATCACAAGCAATTACAATTATGGCTTGAGTCTGACTCAAGTCCAAGTCATGTGACTCAAGTCCCCACCTCTGATTTTTATTAATAATGGTGGTTGTTTTTGCCTTATGATGAGTTTATGCACCTTTATGTTTACCACCGGGTTGAATTATCAAGACAGTTCCCCCTCTCTGCCCTTCCTCTCTCTTTTGCAGCCTCCTAATTGCTCATCCTCTTGTTTCTGATAGGATGTCACTCACCGGGTCACGAGTGTCTCTCAAGGATCCTTTGTATCAGGAGACCATTAAAAAGTCCTTGACACTGCTCCGGGGTATTACCTGTTGCAATCTCCTCATTTAGTCTCACCGGCCAGTTCCTCTTCCCAAATCAATATGGGAGGAGGACTGCGGGCCGCGTGAAGGAAATGAGTGGCAGAGGTAATAATCATCATCTATCATTTGGAGATGGATGTCGAAAGTAAGACGTAATAAAAGCGTGAGAGGGAGATTAAGCCTGGGCAAATAATTTCACAGGACCCATTCCAGCTCCAAGTAAACAAACAAAAACAAAACAATAAAAGCCTGATTTCTTTTCTCCTCTGTCTCCCGTGATTGATGTCTTGCGCTGACCCCGGCTACCGCGGCCCCGCCATGCACTACTTGACTAACTCCAGCCTTATTAATTACCTCATTAGCAGATGAGAGGAGGGATAATGGAAGGCTGCGTCGGCCGGGCACGGCGGCCAGGCGAGGTGGACGGGGGAAAGCATGACGGTCAGTGTTCAAAAGCACAGGCGACATTAACCTTTGCATTAGTGGGGTGACGTTCAAGAAGGAGGGATTTGCAGAGGAAGGAGAGGAGCACGGAGCGAGCGTCTGATGATGAACGCCCACAGATCAGTGAGTATCAGTGGTCACACTTAATGAGATGACATCAGAAAATGTTTTCCCTCCAGATATGTAGCGCTTGATGAAACTTCATTAATTTACTTGTTCTTTCCTCGACTAATTAAGAGCATAATTAAGCACTGGATAAAAGCTTTTTTGCTCCCTTTCACATGCTGAAAACCGACTGAGTAATTTCTAAATGTTACAATTGTAGATTGCATGAATTTATAATTGATTAATGGGTTTTCATAGATGATATGGAAACTCATTAGTTGTGGCATAAAACTGGAGATGGTCAGAAGAAATTCATCTTCACTTCATGACTGTCCATCTTTTGTGCTTTATTTTGATCATCATATCATGTATGCCAGAGGACACTGTGACAAATGAGGGACCCACTAGTTATAATTGAACCACAAATTGGTATTTTCAATAAACAATCAACACTCCCATTTGGGTGTCCGACAAAGAAAGAAGATATAAGTGGCATCTCGAGATGAAAAGAGACGTGGGGAAGAAAAATTTAATTTGATCCCTGCCTGTCAAGTGTTGATCTCCACAGGCTGTGGAGCCAAGCTCACCACTTTACATCGTGGGGTGGAACTTATCCATAATGCAGGGCTCATCCCATATTCCAACTGTGATGGGAACTGACAAGCTGATGATGTGGTAGCTATAGACGAGGGTTATGGAATGCTCCCGCATGCTTGAATAGGAGGATTTACCTCCGTTGCCTATATACTGTAGCTCATAGAGAAACCCAGTCTCTGTCTTCTTTGAATAGCTTAAAGCATAACTCTGACTCATCAATTGCTTCACTATTCAGCTACTTACGTCTTGCTTGCCTGGGTGTGCGATTCTCTAATACAGTCCTATAGGGCCAATGGACACTCCCAAAAATCAACCCCAAAGAATGTCTTTTTCACACATGTATATATTTAATTTTTAGTTTATCCATGACCTGACAAATTTCACAATCTATTTTGCACTACTTTACACAGTGGTACATGTACACAGGCAGCTGCAGCCAACCAAGTAAAATTATGCTAAAGCAATGGCCAAGCTAGCATCAAAACTGTCCGAAGGAAGTGCTAAAGCAATGGCCAAGCTAGCATGAAAACTGTGGGATAGTTACCTCCACATTTTGGAGATAAATCCAAACCCTTTTAATTTCGCCAGAGATGACACAAACATCTGCACTTATTGGTTCTAGAGCGCAATACAGTGCTTTCTTATTGTGGTTCTTAAAAATCAGTTTTAGCAAGCAAAAGTCAATTAAATTAATTTCTTTCACTCTAAAGTAACAGTAATTACCATGCCACATCTCACATTACTTGGATGGTACTGTGGAAGGATATAAAATTATCAGAGGACCTTACAGTTTTCTAAAACCCATTAGGTAATTGGGGCTGGATGTTTTACTTTGGTGGTTGGGGAATATCACTGACATGGCTGTTCCGGATGGGATAAAATTCATGGAGGTGCTCAGGTAATAATTACAATCATTCGACCTCCCCTGGTGATACTAAAGCCATCCAGAGATGGCTCATTGTACAAGGGCCAACTGAGTGCTCCCACAGAATTAAAACCATTCCATTCTCATACTTCTATGACCCTTGAGTATAAAGTACCTTAGAGGATGGAGGACAAATCGCTTGAAAGGATCCATTAAGATAACCCTTTTTCATTGCTTGAGTGATTCGTTATGTATACACATCCACGTACAGACATTAATTGTAAATATATGTATATATGGACAGATAATTGTTGGTTACACATATAAAAAATGTCATCAATAGACTGAAACAATACCACAGTAAATTGGCATACTTTTTTGTTTGAATAGTAAGGGGAATTCCCTTCTTGCATGGAGGTGAGCTGACCCTTAGCACTGGTGCCTTTTAAATCCAACAGTGAACAAAGCGTCAAGTGCAGGTTAAATTTGGATTAAACAGGGATTGTTATGGGATTATGAAGAGTCAACCGTCACTGCTTAATAGCCGCCTTGGGCAGCTTTAATCTACCATACCAATGGAAGTCAACGGGAAAAGGAGCAACCCTAGAACAACTTGGGGCTAATTTCACTGCCAGCAGAAGTGATGAGTTCCCTCAATGGACAGTCAGGGGCCTTATTACTTTAGCGCCCCTCAGTAATGAAGCATGAAACTCATTTAACACACACACACACGCACACACACATACACACATACCTGATACACTGCAGTAATTACTGTCCCCTGCCCCCGCTTCCCCTGCTATTTGAATACATTAGCAGTCACCACAAATATTCAGCAGATGCAGATGAGGCGCATGGCATATTCCTGGGGCCACGGCCCTGGCATTACACTTAAGCTTCAGTTAGACAATGAGAACATTTCTGCATTCCCTCCATCTCTTCCTCCATCCTTTTCCTTCCTTCTTTCTCTTTCTTGGCCTTTCTTTCCTCTTGCAGACATGAAGCCGCTGAGCTCAGACAGCCAAGGTGATCTTGACTGAGGCCAATTAGCCCCCCCTGCTCAGACTGAGCTTCACAATGGAGCGCTTGGGGAGAAAAGCAATAGGTTTACTCTCTAAACATGCCTGGCATAAGGACAGAAATCAATAGGCACTCGTGTAATTCACTTTGCGGCAGATAACTAGGGGCGGGCGGGGGAATAATGAGCCTCTGACCAATGAGACGAGGAGAATAGACACTTACGGGCCAAGCCTCATCAGGGCTTTGCCAATGCTCCGTGGCAAGGTGATAGAGGGGTAAGGGGCAGGAGCACACTGGACTAGACTGGAGTCATTCTGGACTGGACTGGACTGGACTGGACTGGACTGGACTGGACTGAACTGAACTGAACTGAACTGAACTGAACTGAACTGAACTGAACTGGACTGGACTGGACTGGACTGGACAGGAGAGGAAAGGACACAATACAGAACTGAACTGAACTGAACTGAATGGAACTGGATAGTAGAGGAAAGAACAAAAGACAGAACAGAACTGAACAGAACTCAGCTGAACAGCACTGGATTGGAAGGGACAGATCTTAACTGAATTGAACTGGACAGAACTGTGCTGTAATGGCCTTGGAGCCATCCATCCATGCCAGCCATCCATGCCAGTTGGGCTAAAAGTGGGCTAGCTTGACGTTACGGTGTGAAAAGACATTGCAGGTGTATGAGAGGCACCCAAGCTTACGGCTGCGTGTTTGAGGTCAAAATGAGGCTGAGGATGTTTTCCAATAGAGCAGCACCGTGTTACCACCAGACGGGAGGCGCGCACAATTACAAGCCACACTTCAAAACTACTCTAGACAAGGTTATGTAAGAACTCAAGGCAGTAAGAACTCAAGGGATAGCCTTCCACTTAGAGCCAAGGCGAGGAGCTCTGAATCGACTGCTGCGTCCTCAGCTATTCCGTTGGATCTTCTGAAAGCGACGCCCGGCTCATACGTTCAGACAGCTGAAAAGCAAGCGAGATCACATTTTTCTGCCGCTTTCTTCTTCCGTTTCTCTGCAGCGCTCAACCCTTTTTTCGGGGATAATCAATGTCCCCGCCACCCGATTAGATCATTTTTACCTCTGGACGCTCCCTCCGCTGATCGATAGCCCTGGTATTCCGCATGAAAGACTGACCAATAACCGCCGTCCCACCCCCCACCCGCCCCACCCCAGATTTTCAATTATAGACTGCTAAACATGTGCAGTAAAAAGAGAGCGCTGGCCAAGCAGCGGCATCCATCACACAGGCCAGCATGGAGATAGGACTGATAACACAGCTGCAGCTGACAGCCCACCAGCTGACACATGCACATGCACACACACACACACACACACACACACAGATAAACATCCAAGATATCCAAGACACCCACACTTGCTCTCTCTCTCTCACTCTTTCTCTCTCTCTCACACACACACACACACACACACCGCTCATCTCTCTCTTTTTATCTGGCGGGTCGGAGAATGTCTGCCTGTCTGCCCCTCAATAAATCCATTGGAGGATGTCTCTGCCTCATGTCCTCTGTCTCTCTCTCTCTCTTTCTCTCTCTCTCTCTCTGTCTCTCTCTCCACTCCTTCCACCGACCCTTTCATCTCTCCATCTCTCCCTCTTTAAATTAATCAGCCTCTCTCTTCTCCATGCTTTCAATCCGTCAGTTTCGCTCACCCCTCCTCTAGTCATCATGATCCACTAGGTTCATTCACAATGTAAACACACTCTGCCTCTCTCTCTCTCTCTATTTCAACAGCCCGCCCCCCCACCCCCCTCAACCCCCACCCACCCCCACCTCTAACCTACTCTACCTCTGCTGTGTGTCCTCAGGCGTTGTTTGTCCGTGTCAGTGCTAAGCCGGTTGTCTCAGGGTATACACTCCACGCTGTCACGTGGAAGCTGTGTCGGGCATATTAAACAGGCCATAAGCCAATAAAGCCAGCCGATGTGAATTTAGCGCCACAATAATCTGCCCTGAGCCTTTGTAAGAGATTTACAGGGTGTTTGGGTTCGTGTCTCCCCCGGTGTGTGTCTGCGTCTGTGTGTGTGTGTGTGTGTGTGTGTGTGTGTGTGTGAGTCTTCATGTTTATTCTTTTCCCTATGAAATTGATATTGTGTGGTGTCTCAAGATAATCTGCCACTTAATTTGTAATGTACGCACTCCTCAGCCGGGCCTGGGTGACGACGGTTGGTTTCAGTAGCCAGTGGTGTCAGGGCGTCAACACGTTTTTATCGAGTTTAATTTAAAGCCGCATCAGGCGAGATGCGGCCGTCCTATCGGGCTAAATCGCAACGTGGGGCTGCAACAGAGAAGAGCGTCCCATCCCCGCTAACGGAGGCGCTATAGATTGACCCTGTTTACCCAAATTCAATGCTGGTGTCAGTATGGCGACTGGTGGGAAATCTTCTCCACACAGAAAGCAGTTAATCAAGAGTGAAATCCAAAAGTGTCTCTTAAACAGCAGTGAGTGAGCGCTCCATCCAGAGAAAGCTGGACTCACCAACGATGACTGAACCACTTCACCTCCTCCACCCCCACTGACGTCACTTTACAGGATTTCTGGGTAAAGAAATCCTCAAAAGCCAATCAGTTTGGGGCTGCCAATGTGCGAAATTGCCTAGTGCAGCTTTAGGACTTTTTAAAACCCTTTTAATGCCATTTAGAATGAAACAAAAGACGAGGTTCACAGTTGAAAAAAAGATGAAAATGAAGACAACTGCAGACCCTATCTGAATACCAGAGTCTGGGTCTGTGTGACTGGAGCTTAAAATGGAAGCCAACCCTGACCGCGCACACACTGCAATCCTTTGTGACAACATGTTGAATTGATAGGAATCAGATGGTATAAGCTGGAATAAAACGTAAGGTACATAATAACAGCTCGTTCTTCTCCGAGAGAACATCCGTCGTGAAACATTTCAAAACGAGGTGTTCAAACAGCAATTCAAACAGCAAAAATTTGACTAAAAACACCATCAACACATGGCTACCTCCACTGCACCAGCTGGCTTGGCAGGCAACTCCACAACAACATGTACATTTCACACAAAAAAAACATTTCACAGTAGCAACGTTTCCCTAACAAGATCGCAAGCGAGAGCAAGCGAACACATTTTGCAGCGTTCGCTCAAATTCTATTTACCAATTGGTTGCGACTTGCATCAGATATCAAAAGCAACAATCATGATTAGCTGGGCTGTCTGCACTCAAAAAGCCTCTTCCTTGAGTCTACTTTCGAAAAAGGTGCTTTACTTTGGCAAAAGCCCCATTTTCCATTTAGCTTTTTTCTTAACTTCCACTCTAAGTTTTTTGGAAGAAACTGGCAAAAGTCTGTTTTGACTGCTTGCATTCCTTGTGAGTCTGTGGAGAATAGTGTTGAAGAAGTCTAAGTTATAGTTTCTAAGTTACTCAGAAAAAGCAAAATCCTTTCACTTCCATCTTACCTTTTGCTATCAATTGCTCAGGTACACTGTATTGACTTGAAATAAATCACTTGTCAGCATCCAACCCCATCCCCACCAAATGAAAATGGCTTAGCAGTGCATTTGCTCCCTAGAGTGGCAAAGTCATGTGTGATGCTTGTATGATGTTGCGATTTAACTGGTCCCATTGTGCAAGGCAAGATCAATCACCGACAGACCCTGAGAAAGAGCATTAGATCTATTTTGATCATGAGAAACCACGAACCCTGAGCAAAAACCAATCCGCTCCATCTGCTGATGCAATGGAATAAAATGCGGCGGGGTGGATTGTGGCGTACAGTGTATCATCATGCTCCGCTCCTGCGCTGGTTATATCAGTTTCTCTGCCACGACTTGAAAGCAGGTTGAAGCAGGAGCACACAAAGACCTTGAGCGATTTATATGACTAAATGTGCATGCGACGTAACCCAGCGTTTGGCCAATAGCAGCACCGCAGGGATGCCCCGCTTTGGCATTTCAGCTGAATCCTGCTCGGTTGAGATGAGAGGGCTAAAATCCTAATTCCATGGCGGATTAGCTATGTAGGGATGAAGTTAATTTGGTCTGCATGCAGAGGAGCCGTGTGAGCTCAGGGGATGATCCAGGATCCCATTCACACTATTATTATGGGATGGTGGCTGGGTTTGGGTCATCTACAGACAGTAGACAGTGGGATGTAGGGCTCTGTAGATGGCTGAGCTAGGTGAATATATGCCAGTGGTTCTCAATGTGGGGTCCGGGGACCACCAAGGGTCCTTGAGGGGGTTCCAGGGGGTCCCCAGCAAATTGATCAATGGTTAAACTTCACCATTATTTAGTTCACTAGAATTTAACACAATTAGAGAATGTATAAGAATTACTATTTTGGTCATAGTTTCACTGTTATCTCTCTACCTACAATATAGATAGTCATGGAATTCTGGACAAAATCATATCTGATAATAAAAATATTGTCAGATTTGAGTCAGAGAGACAAAATCTCATCAAATGGGGGTCTATGGCCTTAATGTGTACTCAATAAGGGGTCCTTGATATGAAAAAGGTTGAGAATCACAGCTCTAATGTACATACTCACACACATACAGTGTCCCCAGGGTGTGCTGGAAGAAGTGCATGTGTATGACAGCGACCCCCCTGTCCTTGCGTTACTCCCCAGTGTAATTACAGCCCTTAAAGATGAAGGATCACTCACTATTAATTAATCAATAGACAACACACAGTGGGACGGGGAGGAAAAGCACACGCAAGCAGTTGGTTCATTTCCAAAACGCAATACATCCATTTTGGGGGAGGAAAAAAAATCACTACCTGAACTTCACTATGGTGGATTTTGCCTTGTGTGTGTGTGTGTGTGTGTGTGTGTGTGTGTGTGTGTGTGTGTGTGTTCCAGTATAGGTGCTTCCAGGCAGAGCTGAAATCCAAGCTGTCTGTTTGCGAGCTAGCCTGGGCCTGTGAGCCAAAACGTCCACAAGCTGAAAGTCAAAAAGACAACATACAGTACAAGGCACATTTACATGTTTTTTTCCCCCTGCTGCTGGGCTCTACAAGCACAAACACAAGCACCCAGCTCTATCTGTAGTGCCAAAATACCATCAGAGATAGATTCAAATGATCTTATTCTGGAGTCCTATCAACATTCAAATTTTAAGGGAAAAAAGTATAATGTCCACCACTTAATTGGTCAAACATAAAGAAATAAAATAAAATAAATCAAAAAATCTGCACATTTAGACCAAAGTAATTTTCCTATGGCCTTCGAAAACTAGCATTGATGTAAGCAATGCAACAATACAAATAATGTCCACTACTGGCAAGGCAAGCAAAAGTCAAAAATAAAATAAAATAAAATATCTACACATTTGGAACAAAGTAATTTTATTATGGTATTTGAAAAAACATTACAGTTTTCTTTATTCTTCAATCGTTGGATCAAAGGTGAAAATAAACTAAACTAAATGTTAGTCCGTGTTTACAGAACTACTGATCAGTTTGGCCTGACTTACACACATTTTATAAAATTCTAAACTATATTTACTATATATAAACAATATGTAAAATTCTATACTATATACTGAAGCTGCATAACAGACACGCATCCTAGTAAACAGTGGCTGCTACCTGCTTGTGCTGAGGCTTTTTAAGCTCTGACTACTTCCTTCAGATCAAAGAGGATCACACACACACACACACACACACACACACACACACAGAGCCATCCGCTATGAGTCATGACTCGGGGCATATCAATAGCCCTTCGGATACGCTCATTAGAACCTCAATTAGCACAAACTGCTTTGATCCCTAGCATGACATGGCAAAAATAAGTCACACTCACACACACAAACACACACACACACACACACACACACACACACACACACACACACGTATTGCGATTCTTGGAGCAAAGCCGCTCCTACAGGAGCCACTAACCAGTTCTCCAGCCGACTATTCTGGACAACACTAATCACAGGCTAAAGCAGCCGCGCATCTAAACATAGAAACAACCAAACTGTAATTAGGAACGGAAATACCCCAGTGTAGGTGCTGTGTGCGGGTGTGTGTGTGTGTGTGCGTGTGTGTGTGTGTGTGTGTGTGTGTGCGTGCTGGGGGATGTTGTTCCCAGCAGCTGCCTCTTAATGGGGAATGCTGAATTAAAGTAATTTGGTTTGTGTGTGTGAGTGTGTGTGTGTGTGGGAGTGCATTTGTGCTTACCTTCCCCTACTCTTATTATAGTCTATTGGCAAAACCTATGTCTAATTTCAGCCCAGTAACCCAGCCCGCCCTCTTACACACACATACACACACACACACACACACACACACACACACACACATACACATACACACGTCAGATAAATCTACTAAAAAAAACACATGCACACACATGTAAGATAAATCTACTTAAAAACACATGCACATAAGCACACGTGCATACATTAACACACACACACACACACACACACACATACACACTTAAAGCCAGCTGGAAGGCAAAGCTTCATGTTCTAGCAGCCATCATCCATCAATGCTAAAACAAATCCTCCAATCCCTGTCGATACAATATTTATCCTAGCCCATTGCAGCGTACTAATTTATTTACATTCCTGATATATTGACCTGTTTTTTCAGCTGGAGCAGGTTGATAGATGGCTGGATGGGTGAAAGGAGGTGATTTGGTGATTTAAGGCCCAATTCTGGGTGCTAAAATTGGTTCCTGCCAGCGTAATACATCAAAGGGAATTAAAAGGTGATTGTGGTATGTGTGTGCGCCCAAGTGTGTGTTACGTGTGAGATAGTGGTGTGTGTGTGTGTTGTGTGTGTGTGGCGACGGGCACAAACAGAGTAAATGGCTGGTTTGATGGAGCCATGGTAACACACACACACACACACACACACACACACACACACACACACACACACACACATAGACACCAGATGAATTAGGATGTGGAAGAAGGAATTGGAGTAAAAAAATGGGAAAGAGGTAGAGAGGAGAGGAGGGCTTCAGACGCTCATTGACCTTATCCTGATCTCAGTTTGCCCCAACGGCGCACACACACACACACACACACACACACACACACGTCCTCCGTGTCTTTGTAGCTCTAAACGGTGAGTGATGGGGCACTTGTCCCGTCATCATGGCTGTCATGTCAGACACAGAGGATAAATTGATATCTAGAGCGGGCCAGTTTGGCTTTGACGGGAGAGAGAGGGGCTTATGCTGCGCTCCGTTCATAGATGGAAGTCTGAAATGTCCAACTTGTAGGCCATAATTACAATTCCAGGTCCAGGTGCGAAAGTCCAGGGGTGAAACATGGACGGATGTGAGATTTTCTTTGCCGAATGTAAAATACTGCTCCCCATGCAACAGCTAATGTTATGTCAAAGATAACTAGTTAGCATAGAACATTAGCAAGTGTAAGTGCAGCTTAACATTTCAAATGTATGTTTAATAATTTACCATAAAGGTGTTTTGATAGATTCAAGGTCATGCAATTCAATGGAAATCAAACTTAACTGTATTTTGACAATTATAAGCATGTTAAAAGTCATGCTAAAACCTCACAGTTGAGAAATTGTGTCCAGGTTTCCGGTGTGAAATTTTGACTGTAAGGGATGGTCTTGCATTTTTCCTCGCAAGACAGAATTTCTTTGTGTTAGTGTCTTTAGAACACTAACACATATTTGTTCGATGAATGAAACGATGCCTTCAGAAGAAGCTAGAAGAAGATTTTTTTTGTTTGTTTTTTCATGTTAGCCATAAGGTTCAGCATCTCCATGTGCTGATGCTTCTCAGAGACTCTAGGGTTTTTATTATGTCCTTGTTGAACTGTCATGAAATGCCTGTGGTAGAAACCTTTATAGACCAGCTGATGGTCCTGATGCTAGTTTTCACTACAGCTGCATTGGAAGATTGTTTTTTCCATTTCACATTTCTCTACAATTCAATTCCTTGTAGAAGTGTTTGGCTAGCTAGTAGAAGATTAATTTCAACTTCCCTGGTTTCCTGATAAGGTAAGTCATTTTGCAACATAGATTGTTTGATTTAGGTATGTAGATTGTTGGACTTCTTTGTTGTAAATAGGCTTAATCCTTTGTTGAGGATGTAACGTTAGCATAGCAGGCCTTGCTAAGTGTTAGCAGTAGCGTTAGTTGCTAGTAGTGAGTTATTATTGGTGATTTGATCTACTTTTTCATTGCTATATTTGAATTTGCCAAGATGTTCACAGTTGGCAAAGACATAACCAATTATAAGCTAGTTTGAACTTGTTTATGAGCAGCTACAATGTCAAGGAATTTGTATAGTCACTTTCAACCTCAGTTTAATACAACCTCTACTGTGTATGAAAAACAAGGAGAAAACGAGACTATTTTTGACAAAGCTTTTCTTGACATTGCAGTATCCATTCCTTGTTACACTTCATTTAAGTTGCTTCCAAATGTAACAAGAAGATACAAAAATTCAAGAAATCTCATGTCTGTGTTTCCTAGCCTTTCAATTTCTTTCCAGCAGACTCAGAAGTGGCATTTCCAAACCAGAGGAGAGGAGAAATGCACTATTCATCGCACCAGGATCCCCTAGTGGTCACGGCAGCATTTCTTTTACTAGCCTGCAAGCCTGATGTGTTAGTTGAAAATACTACACATAGCATTTTGATGCCTTAAGGGGCATAGCAGGGAATTTGATTTCCACGTTGTTCCTCAAACCCTGGGACAGTTGGGTTTGTATCAGTAAGGGATCATAAGCTTCACACGGGTCTTAACTCCCACGCTTCATAGCTGTAGAGTTATGTCCCAAAATGAGATATCCACTATTTGAAATATTCCTATGAAAATATTCCTGGCATGAAAGTAAAGCACATTATGGAATACAATTTAAGACCTTAATTATACAGTATAAAGCACAGCAGCAACTTTTAAGGAGGGAAAGAAAAGATTGTTCCAAATATCCATGATTTTCAGTGAGCAAAATATATATATTTTTTAAATGGATGGATTGTGTTTTGTGATGAAACCCTGGATTTCTATTCCTGTCGTTACCAGCAGCGTTAGGACTTCCGGCCTGGAACTGGGAAGATAAGAGCATTCCCCCTGCTCTTTGGAGAGGAGTGCATTTGCCATTTCCATGCATAAGACCTGTTCTCTATCATCAAAGGCCTGATAGCCTGTAGAGCATGAACAATAGTGACTAAGTGGCTCTACAACAAGACAATTCATCCTCAGCTTGGGAGATGTAGTTCGATTCTGGTGGGAAACCTTACAGACCTTGTCATATCTCCCAATTAATAATTATACATGGGGAACACTCCACTTGGCTGCCTGCAAACACATTTAATGGGTATGGGTCACGTGCACACACACACACACACACGCACACACACACACACACACAAACAGACACTGTACCCGTCATTGCCATCTTTGTATGTATTTTTAAAATCGTCACAGTTATTTAAGGTGGCATGCATCAATGATTTACACGCCAGTGTATCTCTTGAGTGGGAGAGGCAGCACCTTCTTACAATGGATGTGAGTGTGTGAAAGAGCAATATGCTATATTTTACATGAATAGATTTGGGGAATCCATAATCAATGGAACCTGGGAGATTTTAATACGATTCAAAATTAACTTCTGTCTGAAGCCTTGGAATTGTCCTATCAAACACTGATGATCCTACTGCACTATACGAGAGATCTCTAAAAATCAATAAAATTGATCAATGGTTCCAACATGTATGTTGACTAATTTAAGAATTAGCAAATGATTACTTTTAGAGTTCCCATTTGGATACCTAAAGTATTTCTTCACTAGGGACCTGATCCAATACCTTTTCTTGTTCATTAGTTACTGAAACAATAGCATCAAAAATGCATCAGTAGACCTCATAAGTCTGACGTTAGCATGCTCAAATATGGACTTACGGTTCCAAAGCTATTTCTCTATGGGGAAAATGAATGGGGTTTTTACATAATCATCACTGTCACAGTCTGCGTTTAATGCAGGATTTTCAAACCTGCCTACAAACGTATATGTTGTATATGCTGCACTGCTCGACACCATCCCATGACACCATCCCATGAGCCATAACCTTTTGTCGTTGACAGTCATGATATAAGAAGACTATTTTTTTT
The DNA here is from genome assembly GCF_048128805.1 of Centroberyx gerrardi. NCBI lineage: Eukaryota > Metazoa > Chordata > Actinopteri > Beryciformes > Berycidae > Centroberyx > Centroberyx gerrardi. The sequence goes on along the minus strand of NC_136001.1, from coordinate 4,713,497 downwards.
ACATACATTGTATTCTTCCTTGGCACAATATCATACCTTTCATTTGTGCTTGTACATCTTTTTTCTTTTCTCTCTCTCTCTCTTATCGGCACCTGACCAGTAGTGTTTGGACATCTTCCCGTTTGATTGTCGCGAATTGCTTCATGATGATTGACAGTTTGACAGGTCTTGAAATTGGCTGACTTGCTCTGCTCCATCAGATCAAGTGAAGAGGCACCACTCTGCTCGCTATATAAATATATTTAGCCTGCTTGTTCTACACAATTAAAATCATTCCATTGTCGTTTTGGGCCACTAAGGCCTATATCAGAATGTAAGCCATTATATCTTTACAATCTGATGAAGGCTTTTGCGAGCCGAAACGTCAATGGAATGATTTTAATCATGTAGAACAAGTAAATACATTTAATTGTGAACAAGAGTGGTGCCTCTTCACTAGAGCTATGCAACTTTTATGCTTCGACTTGAAAGCGGTTACAGAAATCTATGGACCCAGTGCCATTAGAGAGATAAATATATGTTCTGTGGGTAAAGCGTCCAAGTCTGAAAAGCCTGCATTAAGTACAGACTGTGACAGGGATGATTCTGTGAAAAGAACATTCTTTTTCCCCATAGAGAAATTACTTGGGAACCGTAGGGCCATATTTGCATGCTGACGTCGTATATGACGCCTCGACTTACATGATCTATAATAAATTACACTTGATCAATCTTTGAACCTAAAAACAAAAGTTTGACGTAAGAAAAGAAACAGTGTTGAGTCTTTTCACTTGTACTTACAGCCATCATCATCATCATAAGCATAAGGCAGAAGCAAAAACCGATAATATTGTCAGAAACGCATTAACTCACGCTTTTCTCCTTTAGACTAAACCCTATACTCATCCCACTCACATCGGTTTGATGCTTACGACGATGTATAGTATGAATAGTATGAATTTCATAGTATAAAGATTTATGTCAGCCTTGGGTAAAGTGAGTTTAAGTGGGTGTACACCAGGGTATCTGTTTTCGAAAGGCAAATTTCAGACCTTTTAACACCTTTTCGTGAAATTGGATTTAAGAGCAATTTAAAAAAAACAGAATAAAAGTAACACAGCTGAGGAAACCAGACAGAAAAAGGGACACCAGGGAATTAATTGTCAAGGGACATGAGGTCCCAACTGTGTTTAGTAAAGCAGAGAGGATACAGCTTGTACTACTAACCCTGTTCTGGATTCATCTAAGGTTGGACATGCAACCTGCCATTACTTGGTGAAAAGTACGACCTCTAGAAAGTGGATTTTAGACTTTTTCAGACTTTTTAAGGACTCTCCTCTACATCCTCGGTTACACGATATTGAATGTATTAGCAAGGTCAAAAGGAAAAATTTGTAAGTTAAATTACGGCCAAGATTGAATCCAGAGAGAAGACTTCTAAGGCAGCCTGCATTAGAAAATAGCAGGCACACACACACACACACACACACACACAGATGCAATTTCTCTCTCACTCACACACTCTGTCTCTCACACACACACACACACACACACACACCTTGTGTTTACAGGGATATGACACCCTGCCTCTCGTCGCTGTTGTCACGTCCTCGTCAGATGATGTATGACAACTCTTGGAAATCTTTAGCCGAGATGATCTGGGCCAAATGAATTAATAATTCATGTTTGATGGAGTCTTTTTAATATTTCAGGCATAATTAATAAGCGGGAGCATCGCTTCCCCCAGCAGAGGAAATCACACTCAACGTCAACAGCAGATAAATGAGACAGAGGGCCCTGCCCCAGCTCACTATCACTCTCTCTCACACACACACACACACACACACACACACACACACACACGCATACGCACACACATATATATGTCTCGGATGGATGAGACAGGAGGCCTAGGGCGTAGCCTGGCTTACTATTAGTCAAAGAGTGAGGAACGCGTACATACACACACGCTCCCTCTCTCTCTCTCACACACACACGTGCACGCACACACAACTTTGTGAGTGATGTGCGGTGGATGTGGAATAAAAAGAGATGGGGAGGAGGAGTGTACATCTAAGTCCCTATTAAGTTCAAATCCGACTCTCGGCTCATGGAAAATTAATTCACGAGGGGGAGAAGCGACTCGCATTCCCAATGCACAGCAGTGCTGGATCTTGTCGGCGTACGCGTGCGGCGCTGGTGGGAAGGGGGGGGGGCATTAGATAAAATACAAGTAACCCCCCCGCCACACCACCCCTACCAAGCCCACCCTCTTACACACACACACACACACACACACACACACACACACACGCTCCCCTGAGTCTCTGTGTGTGGCTGGATATTATCAGCGCTAGTGATGAAGAATGGTCACGAGTGCGCGGCCGCTCGCTCTAAATAAACCGCAATCAGTTTCAGGACGCTGGGGCTCCGGCTAATCCATTCGCTGCTTTTCCCCCAGCCGGGGAGGTGGGGACGGAATGGGGGGGTGAGAAGGAGGGAGGGGGGCGCATGCTCTGCGGGCCTCCGACCGGTTTGATTTACCCTCTCAGGAGGGGAGGGAAAAGGCAAGGACAAGATTCAACATTCAACAAAATGGCCCAGGGAAGCATAGGCGGGAGGGTGGGGTGGGGTGTGTGTGTGTGTGTGTGGGAGTTGGTGGGTGTGTGTGTGTGTGGGGGGGGGTGGGGTGGTGTAGAGGCTGCCAATCTTCTCAGCGATGGTCTTGTTTGTTTAGGGTAATTAAACTAATGTCTCAAAATTAATGCGGTAATGATTTATCGATGCTGAAAACGCTCGCGCACCTTTAAGTCGGAGGCAAAAAAAAAATGAACCACCACCAGTTTCCACCAATTACGTTTTATGGTAAGTAGGTAGGTAAGTAGTACACACACATACACACACAAACATCATTTCTCTATTACATCCAATTGTGATGATGTGGTTCTGAGATGACAATGGATTTGAAAGAATTCATTTTCAAAAAGATAGACATAATTCATCCGATAGAGCCCGAGGCATCACAGTGCTATTTATCTAGTTCACCGTGATGTGTGTGTGTGTGTGTGTGTGTGTGTGTGTGTGTGTGCGTGTGCGTGCGTGTGTGTGTGCAGCACAGGTAAAAAAAGAGTTGATGAAGTTCAATGTAGGACAAAGGGACAGAGAAGGGGGGGGGGGACAATCAAGCCAAGCAATCTAATTTCCTTCCTCCTCCATGTTCTCCCTATCTCTCTCTCTCCTATCTCTCTCTCTCTCTCTCTGTCTCTCTTCTGTACTTGTACTGGTCACCTGCAAAGATCAATGTCTGCTTGGAGGGAGAGGAAATGAGGTTACAGCTGAAGAGAAGGAAGGCAAGGAGAGACAGAGGAAGAGAAAACAGTTGATGTCAAAGAAGGCAAGAAACGAGAACGGAAGAAAATAGATTTTAAAGGAGAAAAGAGAAAAGAAAATCGTAGACATGACCGCAGGAGAGAAGAAGAAAGGAGAATTGTCGATTTTAACGGAGAAAAGAGAAAAGAAAAAAAATTGTACATACGAAAGGAGAGGTGAAGAAATGAGAGGAGAGAAGAAAATAGATTTGAAAAGAAAAAACAGCAGATTTGAAAAAAGAGAAGAAAAGAAAACATTTGAAAGAGAGAAGAAAATAGATTTCAAGGAGAAGAAAATAGATTTGAGAGAAGGGAAGAAAATAGATGTGACGGAAGAGAGGAAACCAGAAAAGAGGAGAAGAAGAAAACAGTCAATTTGAAAGAGAAAAGAGAGGACGAGAAAAGAAGGGAAAGGAGGAAAAAATATGATTTGAGAAGGGAGGGAAATATATTTGAAAGGGAGAGGCGGAGGGAACGGATTTTCGAAAGGAGGAGGAAAACGGCAAAGACAAGAGGAAATAGCCGATTTGGAGGGAGGGGGACAGAGAAGAGGACGGGAAAAGAAAGTAGTAGATTGCAAAAAAAAGAGAAGAAAGAAAAGAGAAGAGGTGAAGAGGAATGGTAGAGTTGACTGGGAAAGAGAAGAGAATAGGAAAAGAAAACAATCATGCATGGATCGTCTCCCAGAACATTGAAACCATCCATTCCCTTGTAACTAGGGACACCCCCCAAAAAAATCTCTCTCTCTCTCTCTCCCTCTCTCTCTCTCCGATGGTTTTTGCGGCCCAAGCGGTGATGTCAACACTAGAGATCACATTGCCAGGAGCCTGGCAGCTCAATGTGACCTACATGCTTTATCTACACAAGATGCCTTTTACTCACCTCTCACTCTCACCCCTCTCTCTCTCTTTCCCTCTCTCTCTCTCTCTCTCTCTCTCTCTCTTTCTAACCCGCCGGCGGGGGGTCGCGGTATAAAGCGGAGAGATTACTCAAACAGGACAAAGTCATATTCAATTACGGCGGTGGGGGATATTGGCTGTACAGTAAATTGAACAATTATATGGCAGGGCTACAGTGGCAGATGTGCACCGGGCCCCGTTTTAGCGGAGTGTGCTGTCAGCAGTGCTGGGTCATTCCATTACAGCGGCAGATTGTGATGGGGAGGCCTTAGCAGCATACTTATTATTAAACCACACACACACACACACACACACACACACACACACACACACACACACACACACACATTCGGAGGAGGCAAATACAGCAGCGATGCCGCCCATGGACACACACACACACAGCCTTGAGCCGAAAGACAAAGGTGGAAGGAGTAAATACCGGAAACATTTATCTAACCAAGTCATACACTTTTTTTCTTTTACCACTTCAGCTTTCCTGCTTATTAGGGATGGGACGATATATCGGAATTCAATATATCGCGATACAAATGTGACGATACGTATCGCAATATTAGCTACATTTTATTCTGCTGTAGTAATCACAAATGAGACGCTTGACCATCACAATTTCACAAGCTCTCCATCCAAATTATATTATTTACACTTTGTAATGACATTTCTAAATTGTTGTTTACATTCTAGCGAGCCAGTGGCCTCGCTAGAAAGATTTGTGGCTCAGAAATAAACAGAATTATGCATAGTCATACTTTGTTGTCACTGAACTTTTATTTATTACATCGTATCATAGTTATATTGAATTGTGAACCTCATATCATGTATTGAATCGTACTGTGAGATAAGCGTATTGTCCCTCCCTAGTATTAAAATAAAAAAGCAATTGCTATAAGCTTTTGTAGGAGGCACCTTAGGGTTTACAACCCTTTAAGCACATGCTGCTTCACATTCACACAGTTGCAAAGAGTCACACTGGGAGCTGCCCAGTACAACCACAGTCTTCAATTAAAACACAGATTCGGTTGCTGCTATGTGTCTTCCCCCCTTTCTTAAGAGGAGCCAGCTTTGTTGGAAGGTTAAATTACATTGGCGAGTCACAAGTCGAGTGAGCGAGGCACTTTGCTGCGGCCCCGCAGAAACACTGTATTCAAAGCAAAGAACAAAATGGCAGAGCCGGAAAAGACCTTGCAGCGGCTTTGAACCGAAATCAGATGGGACATATCGTCCGTCACTTCCACGTTCATATTCCCGGGGTGAATTTTTCTAAAAGAGATCGGTCGGACTTGAGAAAAAAATAAAAAAGGCAGTGATCGCACAGAAGAAAAAGTCAGCATCACTGGAAGCTGTGGTGTTGCACTAGTGGCCGACTCTCCAAGAATGTTCTTCACATACACATACACATAGAACCTTGATATTTCTTCCAATTTGTCACTGAAAATATCTCATATTTTTAGTGTATTTTATATTGTACGTTCTTTTATTTTTTTCTCCTTCATTGTCTACGGCTGTTATTTCGTGCAACCTCATAATGCTGTAGTTCATTTTTGTCATACATTTCTACTAAGTTCAAGTACTTTTCTTATGCATCCTATTACTATTTGCTTCAGCAACAACTTAACAACTACTTAAATTCTCCACAGGGAACAAAAAAGTTAGATGTTATCATGCCGGAAAAAAAAAATCAATTAATAGAACTTAACTTGCCATTGATGTGTCTTCACATCCCCCTCGTTCTTATTTTCACATTGTCTCATTGGTGTTCACCCCCTGCCATACACCTCTCCTCCCTGTCAGCCCTCCCTATCCGATGTTCTCACCTAATGTTTCACTGCGCCGCGATGACAGTGAATTTATTAGCACGCACCGATGTAGCGAGCGAGGGAGGGTGGGACAAAGAGAAGGAAGACGAAGGTTATGAGAGAGAGACAGAGACGGATTGAGAATTTAAAGCTACAAAACTTTTATGTAAAAATACGAAGAATAAGAAATAAGAAGACCGTCCCATCCCCACTAATTGAGATGCTGTAGATTTCCCCAAATGAAATCCCAAAAGTGTCTCCTAAACAGCAGTGAGCGAGCACCCCATCCAGAGAAAGCTGGACTCACCAACGATGACCAAACCTCTTCACCTCCTCCACCCCTAGACATTTCGTTACGGGATTTCTGGGTAATGAAGTCCTCCAAATTCAAACGGTTACCTACATTTGGGGACACCAACGTGCGAAGTTGCCTAATGCAGCTTTGAACCTTTATGGAACTCAGGTCTGCCACTTTGCTTTCTTTCCTCCCCACCAACAGGGGTCTATGTCTTTTTTTTCTTTCCATACATGTACAGCATCTCTCGCTCGTTTTTACCTCTGTTCATAGAAGCTTCATTTCTCCAGACCTTTGACCTATTTGTCATTTCGTCTCCATCTCTCTCCTTCCCCTCGCCCCCTCTGTCTATCCCTCTCCCTCCGAGCCGAAACAGATTCCTGCACTTCATTTCCGTCCGTCTCGCTCGTGCTCCCATCATCGCTGAATTATGTCTCCCATCAAGGAAAACAACGTGTGTCAAAATACTGCACATGGGCTCAAAAGTCAGCCGGCGCCGCTTTGCAGACAACGTCCTGGAGATGCCCGGAGGCACAAAGAGGGCCAAGACAGTGAAGAGTACATTACGGGACATTACTGTCAAAATTGATGGTCCCCACACACTTTAGAACTCCAGCTCCTCACAACCAATTTGGTCCGGCGCAGAGAAAAAGTGAGGTAAGCCAGCGAAAAAGCTTAACTTTCAATAAATTCTAGTTATTCATCTCACGGAAAAAGCCTTAAAAGCCTTTATCTTAGCAGCTAATGACCCTCCGACAATTTCACTATGAATTAACCATTAAAATTACAGCTTTTTTATCCATTTTATCCATCTCCTTTTCTTGAATTATATAATATATTGATTCCCCAATCTCCAATAGCTAAGGCAGCATTTCAACTCCTGTGCTTCGGAGTAAAAGAGATTGCTGTGATTTTATGAGGTGGTAGATTCACCATTGCCCTTGAATGCTTGCAGCACTATGGGCCATGAATTATCTTTTATATATTACTTTATTCATTTTGCTCCGCTTGTGTAGTACTTGTTAATTAAGAGTTTTCAGCTTTGGTCTCAAACTTCCAGTCCTCTGGAAGTGGGGACATTAGTAGTTTCTCTAGTGATGTTCACATTTTCTGATATGTCCCTCTGGGTTTCTGTGAAAAGGAGCTCCATTAGGCGGGAGAGTCCAAACACCTTCCATTTTACATCCTAGGCACACTTCAAATGCCTCTCTGGGCCTGTACTTTATCTATTTGTCCATACGAGTACCTATCTATTATAACCATATTCATAAACCTTTGAAGAGCAGCAGTGAGCTGCTTTAATCTGGTCGGATCCCTGTCTGAGTAGCCCTTCCTAAGGTTTCTCCCATTCTTTTCCTAAAGAGGTTTTTCAGGGTTCTTCATTGTCCTCATTTGAGATCCTGTTTTCATAATGTGGCTGTTGTGAAGCCCTTTGAGACTGTAACAGTGATTAAGCGCTATACAAATAAACTTGACATGACCAAAGACCAGAACTCTTAGTCCAAGACACTTTCTTGGTTTCTTTGACCATCTCATTTCGAAGAAGAGGGATTCTACAGTGCTTAAGCTACTTCGCCTTTCCCTGCCTCCGACAGCACGCAAGAAACCATCTAAATCTAACCGGCTCTGCAGCACACTGGACCTGCTGTGCATTTTCACCGGCTGAAAACGCAGATCTGAGCCCATCTTATAATAACAGTACTTATCCCAGAATAGTTTGGCTTTTAAGTCGAAGCGAAGTCGATACGAACGAAGTGACCTGACCAGTGCTGCTTCTAGCGGAATGACAGACCTATTTTTAGATGCTTCATGACTGCAGAGCCCGCTCACCTGATATACACTTGATGGATACTAGCCCATGAGTCCTCAAGTGAAGCCAAGGCTAGTCAAGGACTTCTTGAAAGGTGTGGAAATATTATGATGGCTGTAAGAGCATCAAATCAATGCATTTCTCAGAGAGCTGGTCGGTTTGATCTTGCATTAGACACGCGCCCGCTGACGCAATCATGGAGAGTAGTCATATAATGCATCACCTCTCGCACCTTGCACGGACAGCTCAATTGGTGGATCCCATTCATTTAATCAACGTACACACACACACACACACACACACACACACACATCTATCGGCATTATGTGATGACAGAGGAAGCGCAGCGGAGACAAGGTTGACTGAAAGCAGCTCTTTCTTTGTCCTCTACGTCCTTTGGATGTGTACAGGTTCATAGTCAGTGGGCAGTGGCACTGTTTGTTTATTTGATTGTTTATTTATTTATTAGTTTATCCGATTGATTGATTGATTGATTGATTGATTGTTTGATGTCAAAAGGGGAGACAGAGGCAGCCAGTTTCATATAGGAAGAGCTATACTGGAACCACTGTATGTATCTCATAGATATAATTGGCACATACATGCGTCACACACTAAGTGAGTGCACTTAATGTGTGTCGCACACTAAGTGCACCCCCACCCACTTCAGAGGGCTGGCCCTCATTCTAATGGATAATGTTATATTAAAGATTTGCACCGATTAACATCAACACAGTAACTCAAAATCAACATATTTGTCTCTATTACTGTGAATAGAGTAACTCAAAATCAATATATTTGTGTCTATTAGTGTGAATACAATAACTCAAAATCAATATATTTGTGTCTATTAGCGTCATTACTCAAAATCGGTGTATCTGCATCTGTTAGTGTCATTATAGTAACTCAAAATTGCGATATGTGGCTCTATTTGCATCATTAACAGCAGCACAAGCAAAGTGAAGGATCATTTTGAGTAGGAGACTTTTTATTTTCTCTATATCAGTTGTATGAGAATCACCATAGTTCACTACAATTGCAAGTCAAACAGCTGTACACTAGCCTGCATACCCTATCAAGAGTTTCTGTGCTAGTGTGTGCAGGACCCTAAGGCACTACTGTCCAACACACACTGTAAAAACTGAAAGGTGAGCGAATGTCATTGGTCTCTTGTGAGCGATGGCTGGATGGATAGATGGATGGATGGATTGATGGATAGATAGATGGATGCTTAGTGGGTACAGTTCCAGTCTTGCCTGGAAAGTAGTCATCATCATCTTTTTTATATTTTTTGAGATTGGTCATGTGTGTATGTGGTCAGTATACATCTTTGGGTATCTGCCAGTGACAATTACTATTCTGATACAGACATGTTTTCAGTTTAATAACTACACAGCCATTAGTAATCAATTTTAATAGATGTTTTTGATTGTGATCATTCTCATCATGCTTATGCTGGGAAACAAAGACTCCATTCCCCTTGCATCAAGGGAAGACATCCAAAGCCCCAACGTGACTGAATCATGTCATATCGCTCCCTTTCATCAATGCTAGTTGACTTTTAAGAGCCTATATGAAGGATTTTGACTTAATGTATTACCACTGAATGACCATTGGCACTATATCCTAAAGCCTGCTTCAGCTGCTTTATCCCCTCTCTGTTGCATCGAAGCATCACTTACCATCCTACCGTTAATTAATTCTAAAGATTTGTGGCAAAATGGTTATCTCACTTCAAGACGTCTGCCAAAAGTTTACACAGATTTAGGGCAAAGATAGTTTCGTCTCCTGTGCGGCCCTATTAGTTATCTTGTCAGCTTCTCATCTTTGGGCTGAAATAGGCAAAGATGGTGTCCTGCATAACAACTTTTGTGAAGTTATGTTAATTTAATAACGCTAACTTAGCAGATGAGCAGAACACCTACCTTTCCTCGCCTACCTTTTCTCCAGTGTATGCTACAGTTCGATCATCTTTCCTCATATTGTAATGTGATACTGTATTGATCCCCGTGGGGAAATTAGTCTTTTTTCTTGCCCCATTCTCCACAGGGAGGTCAGAGGTCAGAGGTCAGCTACACCACAGCACCCTGGAACTGGCAGTTCAATTCAGTTGCTGAATCCAAAAGTCCAGATTCCGCAGACTTATGGACGTACTTGTGGCAAGTTCCCGTGTCCAGGAATGCTTAGAGCTGCAGCTTGTCAAAATTCATCAAGTCCGTAAAGGCTCTCATTTGGACTTTCAGGGGGTAGAGTCCGCAACCCTGCAGACTTTACTAGTGAGGTTTCCAACGGTTAGTTCTACTATGGATATGATGATATAAAAGACGTCAGGTGACATAGGCCCGTTCCATTAGCCCCTTTTATGCAGTTTCACAGCCTTGGGTCTTTGCAAACTCACGTATTCACACTTCAGTTAGCATCAGACTACGTAAAACCAAAGTCTGCGAGGGCTCAGTCTGCGAGCCAGGAGTCTGGACATTTGGATTCAGCAAGTGTCTTGCTCAAAGACGCTTTAGCAGGATTGAGATTTGAACCTGGATCGTCCAGTTCTCTTTAAAGACTAGGCCAGAAGGCAACATATTTTCTTCCTCAAACTGGTGTTGTGCTGCAAAGGAGAAAGCATAAAGCAACATGAAAACACAAATGCAGTGTATGATTTCGCCAAACACTTGTAGCTGCAATTCGGTTATTTGTGCTCATGATGAAAACCTCTTTTTGTTTAATTTAAATTTCTTGACTGGCTGAAACAATCAAATTTTAAAAGAGAAGCCTAAAATCGAGAACAGATGGCAAAGGGTTGGAACATTCAAAGCGCACGAAAAGGTCAAGACAAAATGGAGCAACTTTTCAGAAATGTGACAACTCAGACAGAGCATGTCTTGTTTTTTTTAATCAGTGTGATCACTTTTATGCTTCAGATGCACCAGGAGCAGGGAATCAGCACAAAATAGCTGCCAAATAGCTTAGATGAAACAATGATTCAAAGTATCAGTGGAAGAGTGACTTACGACCCACATGTTAAAAATGTTCTTGCTGTCCTTTAAATCCACAAGCCCTTTAGAAAAATGTGACAAACTGCAGCAAACCAAAGCTTTTGTTGCACCATCCAATTCTGACTGGGGCTCTTTCTAGTCATGTTAGGTGTCTGCGGTGCTTTTTCAACTTTTGTCAGTGTTTGTTAGGAGAAACAGAGGAAAGGACACTACAGCACTAGAGCTTTGTTGTGTATCTATCGATGAGGGATGCCAAATCACCATTTGGGATCTTTATTTTTTTTTTTACCAATGTTTCAAATTTGATGATGGTACAACAGACCTACAGACCCACACAAGTGGACAATGTGGTCCGCAGTACAACTTGAATAAAGCAATAGAAAGCTGTTTCATGAGATTATTATATGACTTTCTGTAATGCTACACAAGAAATGTCCATCTTAACAACTCTTTAAGTCATTTGAATCTTACTTTTCTAAAAAAGAAAGAAAGAAAATAAATATATAATAAATTGTTGATTTGCATTGGTAACAAGTGAATTTCTTTCACCCCATTGGCAGATTTGTTTGTTTGCAGAATAATACGATTTTAACATCCAGCACTAGATTAAAGATTTATCTAGGATTATTTGTTAATTTGAGAATTATTGGATTTGCCTGTTTATTCATTTATATAATTATGGTTCTAGTGAACTGGCTGGCTGGCTTCTGCATTCCTAACTTCCTGCATGCTTGCTATGGTTATCTGCATATTGTGAAGATGATCACAGGCCTCGCTTTACATACAGTATATATAGGCTACTATAAAATAATACAAGGAAATGATTTATAAATCCTATTGATGGAACATTTCTAAGGCTATTCAGGTTGGTCATTTTCAGTTGAAGAACAAGTCAAACCCGACTGCTATCCAAATCACATTTTCTTATTCATCTAATATTTAATATTTGATTGTTTTATTAAGAAAACATCTAGCAAGTACAGCTACATTGAAGGCTACCACAGAACTCTCACAACATGGCAGCACTCAACGAGCTGTTGTTTCTCAAAGGTACTTCATTTTGTGGATCTGAGAAAGAAAGACCAGTAGACCACTTACTACTGTCAGGCTAATAAAGGCAAGGCAAGGCAAACTTTATTTATATAGCACATTTCATACACAAGGCAAATACAATGTGCTTCACATAAAACAGAAAAAAATACATAAAATTACATTAAAAGCGAAAGAAAGAAAGATAGTGAGCAGTCACTCTCACACTGGTGACACCTCTGGTCAGCCAGTATAACTTCTCTGAGAGTGACTCCCTCAATTTTTCCTCTCAAAATGAAATCAATTTAGATGAGATCTTGAAGGATTCTACGAAGGATTCTTCTAAAGAGCCTAGAGTCTTTCCAGTGGTCTTACCCCACCCTATAGGCAGGCCCCACAGCCCCTATAGGACTTGTAAATGTTCCTTTAGAACAATACACAGATCATCTAAACAATTACAATTATAAACTTCAAGAAATCCTTCAATTCTCAATACAGGTTTGAGGATCCCGTCAGAGCGGATGAACTACTTACCAGAGTTCCTCTAGACTCCTGTTGGGATCCTGTTCGTGACGCCAATTGATGAATAATTTTGTATAAAATAGGTAAAACATAAATAAAAGAAATAAAAGAAAGAAATAAAGATAACACCTGTTACATCTACATACAGATGATTTAGCAGAAGGCCACAGAGAAAAGGAATGCTTTGAGCCTACTTTTAAAAGAGCTGACAGTGGGAGCACATCTCAGTGCTTCTGGAAGTTTATTCCAGTAATAGGGAGCATAATTAACTAAAAGCAGCTTCACCTGATTTAGTTTTCACCCTGGGAACAACTAACAGACCGGTCCCAGATGACCTCAGAGGTCTGGGTGGCTCATATCCTAGGAGCAGGTCAGAAATGTATTTTGGAGCTAAGCCATTTAGCGCTTTATAGACAAGCAGCAGAATTTTAAAATCAATTCTATGGCACACTGGAAGCCAATGCAGTGACCTAAGAACTGGTGTAATGTGTTCTGTTTTCTTAGTCTTAGTCAGAACTCTGGCAGCAGCATTCTGAATGAGCTGTTACCGCCCCAGAGTTTTTTTGGGGAGACCGGAGAGAAGACCATTGCAGTACTCTAACCTGCAGGTAATGAAAGCGTGTATCAGCTTTTCTTCATCAGGTTTTGACATAAGACCCCGCACTTTGGTTATATTTTTAAGATGATAAAAGGCTGATCTTGTAATGGTATTGATATGTTTGTTAAAATTGAGATCAGCATCCATAATAACACCAAGATAGCTTGGTCTTTACTCTTGAGAGACAGGGAGTCAAGGTGAGCCCTAGTTGTCTGCCTCTTTTCCTTAGTATCAAAGATAATTACCTCAGTTTTGTCTTTATTTAGCTGAAGAAAGTTTTGGCACATCCAGTCATTAATTTCCTCAATACACTGAATCAGAGAATCTACAGGACCAAAGTCACTTGAAGAAAGAGATAAAATTGCTTTCCCTCATGAGTAAAATGACTGTACAACATATCATCAATTTCCATCTTCATTTACCCACTTCAAGGGTGCGCACAAAAGCCTGAGAGCTCTCCACTGGTGACTGGTGCTGAATGGTAAAATGGCTTGGCAAGGAGCACGCAAATTAGGTCCGCTTCTCCTATTGATAGCGGGCCTTGACATTGTGCAGGTCTGAAAATTAATTTCCAGTCAAGTGTGTGTGTGTGTGTGTGTGTGTGAGGAGTACATGAAAGGGGGACTGGATTATTAAGGCCAATGTGGTGGTCATTTTTTGAATGTAAAATTTTTTCTATTTATTATTATTTCTTGTTTCTCAAACCTTCAGAACAGGGAAAGTGGGATATTTCATTTGTCCGGCAGCCAGGGAGGAGACGGAGCGAGGGAGAGACGATCGATTTGATCCCCGAGTCACAGCCGGCCCCATTGCAAAAAAAAAAATGGCCTCTTAAAACTATATGGGAAAGCACTTGTAATTATGTGGAATGGGAAACATATATCATGGTAAGGGTCATATAATGTATTATATGGTTTATATTGCATATCTTAACCAAGGCCTGGCCATGAAGGCTCTATAACGTTGATGTGAGCAGTAAATCCTTGAGACTTTAGCTCATCTGACTCCAACCAAAACAAAAGAACATGGGGATGGAATGCAGTTAATATAATCAAAGTGACATCCACATGATTATGTTTGATTTATTTGATTATATGACAACTGTATATCAATAATAATCATTTTAGATCAATTATTAGTGAATGACAATATAACATGGTGAAGCAATACATTTTCAGTTGTACTTAGTAATTATTATATGAGAAACATAATGTACAGTAGGCTTATGAATTAGTAATTGGTCTAATTTGCTTGAGATATTGACTTCATGCAGTTATTTTTTCCAAGTAAAATACAGTTGTAATAAGCAAAATGCTAGATTGCATTTTTTGCATTTTTGTCCTTTATGTTTTTGCCTTTTAATCTATGAAGTTGTACTTTGTCACTAGTGTTTCTGTATGTGTTTTTTTTATTATTAGGCCTATTATTATTGTTGATTAAATAAAAAAAGAGGGGAAAATATCAGTTTCTCGAGTCATTTGGCACAAATATATGTAACAAATTTGTAAGTATGGCATTTACTGCATGGAAAATAGTCCATTAGTGATATCATCCTCTGTAATACACACACACACACACACACACACACACATACACACACACGTCCTCTCCTCTGATGACTTCTCTAAAGTTCCTAAACTTCCCTCTGTCCTAATTAGCTTGTTCTAATCGCGTCCTCCAGAGGTCTGACAAACTCCAATCAGGACCTCAGCGGGCCATGGCTGTTCTGCCCCCTGCCTGATCAGAATGGCAGATTAAAACAGAGAGCGGTGCTGACAAATCAGGCGATATCTGGGGGATGGCCCTATCTCCAGAGTGAGAGAGAGGAAGAGACAGAAAGAGGCAGAAAAAGAGATAGAAAGATAAAGTCAGTCGCAACCTCTTCATGTTCTCTCACAATTAATTTGTGATGCAGAGCTCTACACCAGGATCCTGTGGCTAAAATGTATTGAGATTAAATTGATCACACATGGTTATCGGTTGTCAGATTACAACATAAACTACAAACTACAAACGATTTGGTTTAAGTTTAAGTAAAACAACTTTTCACAATGAAACTGCATTTTGAGAGCGTTTTATTTCTGTAATTTGACATTTTTTTGAGTTGAAACAGGATTTTGAGGCGGAACAGGGAACAAGGAGGGATCATTTAAAAGTGGCTGGCAGTATAAACCAACGGGCTATCTGTTGGGGAAAGAAAGGCATTTTTTTATTTTGATGGGAGGGATGGAAGGGGCAGGAAATCTGTGCTGATTATTATTGGGTAAAATTTTCATGTAGAGCTATTGGTAAGTAAAAGTAAGTCTTTTGATATAAAAATACAAGAAAATAGAAATGTTTTTTGCCATTTATATGGCATGGAAAATCGAAAAGTCATCTTTCATTTCAGTGTGACTTTAAGATTAGGCAACTAAGACAATTTGGGTAAGGTTTGGGTTAGGTTCTGGTCATGGTTAAATAAGAAAAACTTGATGTTGTTTCTTCCTTTCCTGGTGGGGAAACGTATTTCTCTCACATTTCGTACACAGAGCACATTACTTGCATTTTAAGACAGC
Source organism: Centroberyx gerrardi (assembly GCF_048128805.1). Taxonomy (NCBI): domain Eukaryota; kingdom Metazoa; phylum Chordata; class Actinopteri; order Beryciformes; family Berycidae; genus Centroberyx; species Centroberyx gerrardi. The sequence continues at coordinate 4,697,635 of NC_136001.1, read as the reverse complement.
GTGCCTATCACAATAAATTTTTGTGAGACCAGGCTGAGGTGGACTCAAAGCACGCTCAACCATCTCTGTGATTTGGAGCAGAACACACACACAAACACAGAGAGAGAGAGAGAGAGAGAGAGAGGGAAAGAGGGAGGGAGAGAGAGAGAGAGAGAGAGACAGAGAGAGAGAGAGAGAGAGAGAGGCAGTGTAAGCTGCCAACCAAAGGCCAAAGTCACCCCCCCTCCTCTTTCCAACAAGCGTACTAGCTTAAGCCCTACGCTGGGTGGCTCTTGCAATGAGCCAAAATGTCCACCAGCAATTTCAGCTTCCCTCACTCTATTGTTTTCTTCCTCTTGCCTGGATCCTGCCCACCGTTACATCAGCATCTTATGTAAGAGCTGCGATCAAACGTGTGCGGGGGGACAGCAGGAGAGCATCGGTAGATCTTAACATCAATAGCGGGAACGCTAAGTAAAACTGTCACCGGCTCTGTTTTTTACCCAGAAGGTCCCGGGCTCTCTGCGCAGCAACGGGCGCCAATTAGGGTTAGACGAGTGAGCGGAAATATTGAAATAAATAAACTAAAAGATCATTTGTTGCCCGGGGCTTGCGTCGGTTGCATAGTGAAAGATTAATGCCGCCCCTCTGCAAATGACGGCTCAGAGGGACGGCGGAAGTGGCTTTTTTCTCTTCTGAAGCACTGGTAAAATAAAAAAAAAGAGCCCGGAGAGGCCTCCAGGCCAAAAGAGCAGCTAGGAGAGATGAGGAGGATGGGTAGAGAGAGAGAGGCAGAGAGAGAGAGAGAGAGAGAGAGAGAGAGAGACAGAGAAAGAGACAGAGAGAGGGGGGTGAGAGAGGAAGACAGAGAGAGAGAGTGATGGGAAGGAAGGCAAACATACTGCATTGACAGTGGAACATAACTGCCTTCACTCTTAAACACACACACAGCACGCTCTAAATCTTACCACACACACACACACGTTTGTTTTACTATGCTTGTGAAGACCTTCCATAGACTACGTTCATTCTCTAACACCTAATCTTTACCCTAACCCAAAGTCTGTAAATCTAAAGTAAGCCCATGAACAAGTGAGGACTGGCCAAAATGTCCTCACACTGAAGGTCAAAGCATCAAACTGGTTCTCGCAAGGATAGAGGCACAAGAACACACACACATACACACAAACACACCTGAGTAGGCCCAGTAGGTCTCCTCGGTGGCGGCTCTCCGGAGTCGTGTCCCGGCCGTTGCCCTGCGAAGGCCCTGGAAAGGGGCTGGAGACTCGGCTTGGCTTCCTGTCAGCGCTGCGTGGGATAAAAACACAGGGACAGGCCGGTTACCAAAAAACAGCAGCAGAGCTTCAGTCGCACGCTGCAGTCCTGCCTGGATACCTGCTGGGCTAGATGACAGCCGACTGTGTCCTTAGCTGACTTATCGTGCAATCTGCCTCATATTAGCATTCACAATAGGGAAAAGGTCAACTACAAAGAACAGCAACAAAGCTTTGGAACTTGAAAGTCTTGAAAACAGACTAGGTTCCTAGGGATGTGCGATAGGGACAAAATATCATATCAGAATATTGTTCATATTGGGCAGCACGGTGGCTTAGTGGTTAGCACTGTGGCCTCACAGCAAGATGGACCCAGATTCGATTTACGGTCCTCTTTGCTTGGGCTTCTTCGTGCAGTCAGGTGGATTGGAGATTGTCCATAGGAACGAATGGTATTATCTGTTTCTGAATCCGAATGGACTCTATTTGGATGATGTTTGTACGTAGTCTGACGTTGACTGAAGTGCTCAGCATGAATACGCGGGTTCGCAAGGGCGCAGGGCTGCCAGATTTCGGGAAGTCTGGAGGGTAGCGGACTTTCTGGGAGTTCGGCATGGGACAACCCTAAACCCTCCTGTTGGATTGTAGGCTGCTAGAATATATCAGGATGTCCTTGATCTCTCCGTGAAGGAAAATGGTGACAAACTTCTAAGTTGCGGTGATGTAAGATGGTTACATCGCCCGCCCCTACCAGGTCCCCTTTGTCCACTGGAACCTATTCTTTATCATAGGCCAAAACTGATCCTAAGTCAATGCTTTAACTCTTGAGATGTACTATGAATAGTTAAAACTAGCATGCCAATGCCATTGCTAGAAAGATTTGTGGCTCAGAAATAAACATAATTCTGCAGTCATACTGTTGTCATTGAACTTTTATTTATTATCGTATCATAGTTGTATTGAATCGTGAACCCCATATTGCGTATCGAATCATATCGTGAGATAAGCATATCGTCCCATCCCTAGTATTTAAATAAATAAGGAATTGCTATAAGCTTTTGTAGGAGGCACCTTAGGGTTCCAACCCTTTAAGCACATAAATTCCCCTCTCACAGTCAGGAATATTACAGCATATGAACACATCTAAAGGATGTCTTTTCAAATTCTTCATGCATTCCATTTGGGTAAAAATCCAAAAGGCCTCTCTTGGTTCTCTATGGAAATTGAAATCACCTCCTCTTGGGCCAAGAGAGCCCTTCTCAGTGCCTATAAAAGAAAAGGCAGACCTAGGATGCTGAGCTTCTTTAAAGTGGCAACCGGAGACACTGGGGAGGATGTGTGTGGGTTTACTTGTGATGTCCTGAAGGTAAAGTCTGCTGTGAATATAGAAAGAGTGAAAAGTCTCTGGGACAGGGAATTATCTGTGTCAATAAGTGATAATGAAGGGGATGATATCTGGACATATGCCAAATCAATAACTACATGTTATCATACCAAAGCAACTCAAATCCACCTTTAGCAACTCTTCCTCCTCTTTATGCCTAAGTGCAAAATGGAGATATGTACCCTTACTCATTGCTTCTGGTCCTGTGATAAATTGCAGAAGTACTGGACTAAGATCATTCATGTAATTGGGAAAATCTTGGAGGTTGATATAGATTTAGATCCTCTAGGTCCTTGATTTCGGGGCTCCCCAGTGGAAACCTCATCACGTAACATAAGGTTATAAAATATTCTTACCTTTGCAGCAAGGAAGAACATTTTATTACAATAGATCACTGACAACATCCCAACTGTCAGGTTGGCATCATTGGAATATCTTACTTGTATACTGTATTCCAAGGTAGACCAATTCTACATCAATTCCATCGAGCCTGATCTGTCGACTGTGTTATTCACGGGTTCCCCTTCAAATTAGTCACATCTACAACACTGGAATGTCTGTGCTTGGGACGGTGGGGTGCAGTTTTGGGTGTTTGGCATGATGAATCAAGCGTATCTTAGGTTGTTCATTTGAAACCGTATTCAAATAGATTGCCGTCCCAGTCTGGCGCGCTCTTTGTAATGCGGGCAAACCTTTTGGCGCTTTGCTTGAGGTGACCGTCTTACAGATTGCCATTGGAGGGGGGTACAGTGTAGAGTCTCTGATCAACACACTGCAGACTGGTCACTGAGGCAGAGAGCAGTGTACTCACTGGGGGGGAGGGGGGGGGGCTGTGTGTGTGTATGTGTGTGTGTGTCCCTCTTCTCCATTGTCAGATGTGATCAGCGGTGGCCGCCTCTTGCCAGGATGCAAGCTGTTGTTGGTTTTCAGTAGAGACTGTCCCACACACCTCGCCAACTCTCACCTCAGACCGCCATAAATACACTTTGGCAGCAGTGGGGGAGGGGGGGGGGGGGGCACTGCCATTTCACATCACATCTGACCCCAAAGTGACCACCTGTGATTATGGGGGTGTGGGGAGGTGTGTGTGTGTGTGTGTGTGTGTGTGTGGCGGATGGCAGAGCTACCTTCTATCTTGTATATATCGGAGCGTCTTGGTGACCAAACCGTCTCCGCAAGGACAGAAGGCCACCAGAAAACGTCAATCAAGCCGTAATGGAAACCTAAAGTCCTCTTTTGCAAGGCATTGTGGGAGTTTAAAGGCTCAGGGTGAACAATGGGTGAGTCTTTGTTTCAATGACAGACAACCCCTCCCCCACCCCCACCCTTCTCCTCTCTTCCCCTTCTCCTCTCGTTTTAATTCTTGGGGATGTAAGCGTGGCTCATGTCTGTGAATGCCAATGGGAGGCAGCTCTATGGCTTTTCTATGAATTACATTATTGATTCCCAATACTGCTCAGAACAGAAAATGTAATTATGCACAGACCCCGCCCTAACCCCTTCGTCGTCCACGCCAAGCCCATCTTCTTCCCTTCCCTCTTTCTCTCTTGTCTTTCACTCGGCGGCTTTCATCAATTTGCCTTTCGCTCCCCGCCTTCAGTAAACCCTCAATCCCCCCCCACCCCACCCCGACCTCTCTCTCTCAGCCTCTGAGTGTGTCCTTCATTCAATCACGTCGTGACGGCCGGCGGCTTTCCCAAATTGCTTTGCAACATGTCTGCATGCAACCCCCACCACCACCTCCTTCGCCACCCCCCCTCCCCCACCACCACCTCTTTCGCCACCCCCCCTCCAACCCCTCTCTCCGTCTTCTCCTCCCCTGTTTTCATTCCCCCCATAAACCCTCAGGAGTTAACCCCCGCGGCCGCGGCCGTTCAGACGTGTCTGGCCATTTAGCAGACTTTATTTATCCAGAGCTGATGCCCCATTAAGGTGCGTGGACAGCCGAAGCGGACCCGACTGAATCTATCTCGGGCAACTCTCCTATAGGGGCTCCTATATGGGAATAACAATGTTTAAGTCGGTGACAGCGAAAGAGAAGGGGGTCGGGGGGTGGGGAGCGGGATTGAAACAGAGGTGAAGGACAGGGAAAGAGAGGAGGAAGGAGAGGAATGACAGATTAGGCTGGAAGGAGGAGAAGGAGGAGAAGGAGGATATCTGTAGTAAGATGGGGGGAAAGAAGAGAGATGGGCTTAAGGGGAAGAGCAGACAAAAAGAGGAATATGGAGTGAAGGGAGAGCATAAAGAGGAGAGGAATTAAGCACCGTCGATAAAATTACACTCCTCTCCTAGCAACAGTTACCGGGTCACTGACGGACAGCCCGCTGCATGGCAACCACTCAGTGGTAGAGGATGGGAGGAGGAGGAGGAGGAGAGATGAACAGAGGCCCACTGTTGGGCAGTGGAGCAAGAATAGGGAGAGAGAGGGAGGGAGGAAAGGAAAAGAGGCTTCAGTGGTGTCAAGGGGAAAACGATCACGATAAATAGAATGTTCTTGAAGATATATGAGTATTTACATTATAGGCATTTATATTCTGAGCTTTTCTTACGAGTGTAACAGTAGAATAGGCATTCATTCCTAGATTACCAACATAACAAGCAACCAAAATCGATGCGATACAACCACGATACGATGTGATAAATAATAGTTCAATGACAGCAAAGTATGACTGTGCAGAATTCTGTTTATTTCTGAGCCACAAATCTTTCTAGCAATGGCATTGGCTTGCTCGAATGTAAACAACAATTTAGAAATGTCATACAAAGTGCAAATAATATAATTTGGATGGAGAGCTTGTGAAATTGTGATGGTCAAGCCGTCTCATTTGTGATTACTACAGCAGAATAACATGGAGCTAATATTGCATTTCATTTTTCTGACCCACGATACGTATCGTCACATTTTTGTATCGTGATATATTGAATTTCAATATATCGTCCCATTCCTACCAGACTGTCTAAATGCCCTTATAATGAAACCATCATGTGAGAGTGTGTGGTATGTCCAGTCCAGTTGTAGTAAGCCGACATAGGAGTGGTATTTTTGGCAGTCATGTGATTTTGTATTACACAATACTGCAGATGTACTGTAGATGTGAGAAAAAAAGCAGTATGAACTACTTTTTTAAGTAACTTCAGTTAACAAAAACTGGATTTGTCTGGAGGGGAGCTTCGCTAGTTCAACTTCTTCCACTGTGAAGTAACTGGGAGCTTGTCAAACTAGACTTTTCAAAGTCGCGTCCCCTAACGCCGAGGTTAGGGCGATGGAGGAAAAGTTCTCCGGATCTGCAAATGGCGCACACTGGAGTGATGGGGATAGTCAGGCAGGCCCAGGGAAGAGACTCAACTGGCCTTCATACAGACCTCTGCACCCCTCTCTCATCCCTCTCCCCTCCTCTGCTGCATCCACCCCTCCTCTCCTCCACTACCGGGCCTCCTCCCTAGACTCTGTCAGAGCTCATCTGCATCACCACACAGCAGAGAGAGAGAGAGAGAGAGAGAGAGAGAGAGAGAGAGAGAGAGAGAGAGAGAGAGAGAGAGAGAGAGAGAATGCAAGAACTATACATATAGAAAAACTGATGGCCATTGTGCAAAGAAAGGTCTGGGGTGTTGAAAACACAGCAATACCAGATGCTTCATTAACAAGGTAGCTCACACACACACACACACACACACACCACACAGAGGCTCATTGAGCTTTGCAGTCGTGTTACAGCACATGGGCCGCTCTCCTGGGTTTAATATGCACAAACACACACATGCATGCATGAGTCTTTCCAACATGTTTTCCAACCTTGTGTTTTATTCTGTTGCACACTGTATTGCCTCACTTTGTTTTGTCATTGATTGTTGATTGGTTAGATCTACTTTGGCTCGTTCTCTGTAAAGTCCTTTGAGACCTGCTGTTGCGATAAAGGGCTATATAAATAGACTTGACTTGATTTGACACACACACACACACATGCACACAACATTTGTCTTCATCAGACAGTATTAAAATCCGCTTTCTTCTGCATACCACTGAGCTCTGGACAGGCTGTGGGGTTATTGGTCCCACTGAGTCCCACTATGAAGTCCGGGAGCTACTGGTCAGACCCGGCATTAATGTATTCTAACACAATAGAGTTTTCTCATTGCGCATTAAAGGGAAATGCCCTTATGAAGGCAGAGAAAAAGAGAGAGGTTACGCTTTTTTTTTTTTCGGGCCACCTCTGCACACAGAAAAAAAAGGAATGCAATCAGCTTTTACAGCCGGGAAGCTGGCGGAGGCTGTAGCACAAAAATGGTGAAAGTACAAACACAATTGGCACAAACAATTGGCATCATATCACTGTGGCATTATGGAGGGAATAGAATAGAATAGAATAGAATAGAATAGAATAATAGAATAGAATAGAATAGAATAGAATAGAATATAAGCTGTAGAAGCAAGCTTATTGAGTGGTCAGTTTCGGTTTGTTTGCCAGTTCAAAGCGGAAATTTGTGTGAGGAAATTGAAGGCGTAACACTCTCCGCTCCCTCAAAAACTAATGTTTCTATGTTTGGGGTCAATTTGACCCCATTCAACAATTAACGTCTCTAAAAATATGATTAACATTATTTTTCCAGCTTGATATTTCATGACTTTTCCTGATTTCATGTTGTTTGGGGTCATTTTGACCTCAAGCACAAAAGCCTTATAAAACCAGAGAAAATATAAAAGTTTTACACATATTTTCTTTCTCTTTGGTTTGACTGATACTGAGGGAACTTTTGCATGCAATTTGTTGATCTTTAAAAAAATGTCCCATGCTTTAGGGCCATAACATAAGATTTGAAGATCTGAATTTCTGCCAATGAGGTCCTGTCTCAGCTCTTTGAAAGATTATTTTGGAGACTAATTTACTTCTATTTTTTCTATTATTGACTAAATGCTATGTGTTACTTGCTGATGTTCTGAAGTGTAAACTTGGGTAATTACAATAATTTTTGGTAGGTTTAAATTTCTGGGGTCAATTTGAGCCAAAAACATAAAAGGCATTTGTTAATTTTAACATAATAGGAGAATAGTCCTTTGGATAAAATTCTTGCCCAGTGCAGCTGGAAGTGGTCAGTTTTGGTGGATGGATTGTTGTTAGTCACTGACATACACAGCACGCACACACACACACACACACACACACACACACACACACACACACGCTCAACACCACATACCAAATGCAGCAGGCATGTACTCCAAGGTAACTCCCATTTTCTCTCGCACTCTCCCTCAGTGCCAGGAGTCAATAAAGCTTAAAGGACCGGGGGACTTTGGCTCGCCTGGCCTTCTGTGTCCAAACACACTGCCACCCGCACAAAAGTTCCTCTTGAGAAGAAAAATAGACAACACTGGTTCCTGTCATCCATCACAGGGGGGGCCATTTAAGGAAATTGCAGAGTGTTTGCTCAAGCCTTAATTAAAATGCACAGCCCATCACTGTGTTCCTGTACTTAACCTTGGCTCCCCCACTTCTCACTTTCTCTCTCTTCACTTGATTTCAGGAGCGCGCAACATCGGGGGCGTTCAAATGCACAGGAGCATACACACACACAAATGTGCACATAACTCACACACACACACACACACACAAACACATACACTGTACGCCAGGGCCGGCCAAGTCAGTCCTTTACTCTGGCGATTCACTTCATTAGCATTCTTTACATCTCCCTCCAATACCTCTTACTGCTGAAGGACATCCACCGAACACACACACACACACACACACACACACACACACACACACACACGCCAAAACCTTGCAAAGCTAGCCTTAAATCCATGCAGACCCCCCCACCCTCAACCCCTCCAGGCGTAGAGAGGCTCTCTGGGTGGAGGTGAGGTGGTTTAGTGTAGCAGCTGTCGCGTTACAGCAGGGCTGGCAGGGCCGTAATGGTCCTCCTGCGGCCTGCTGGTGGCTGACCAAATGCCCTGGCACTGGAAACGGGGGGGCAGGAGGAGGGGGGGGAGGGGGGTGCTGAGGGACACAGATAAAGGGCTGGGGGTGAGGGGATCGAGGTGAGGGAAGGGACAAGGGAGATTGGGTTGAAGTGAAGGAGACAGAGAAGGGGGTTTAGGGTTATGGAGTAATGGGGGGGAGGGGGCTAAGGAGATCCGGGTAAAGAGAAAGGGGGGGAGGAGAGGATGTGGGGGGGGTGTGTGGTGGTTGGGGGTAGCGGAAGTGGACCGGGCAGGCTTTTGTGGATGGCTGGACGTCGATCAGAGCAGAGGAGAGAGAGAGAGAGAGAGAGAGAGAGAGAGAGAGAGAGAGAGAGAGAGAAATCGGCCCCTCGCAGAGGAGTCGGCCCCAGCGTGAGCTCATGAGTTTTTCTGGAGCCTCAGCCAAGGGCAGCGAAAGACAGTAATAGAGAGACAGAGAGCGAGCGAGAGTGCATTAACAGCCATCCTGTTAATGTACTCTCCCGTTGTCCTGCCCCAATGGAAGCTGTCACCCGTTCCCCACTGCCATAGCAATACATGACATCGTACCTCAACCCACCAACCCACACCACCTTCTTTTTTTTTATTTTAAAGCATACACCGCTGTGATAGCAATATGCGATTGACCAAAAAAACACTTCTCAACTTGGCATGGCAAGTCTGATAAACTACTGAGTGTGTCTCACTGACTCTTGCTATTTCCAAATCCTCAAATCATGTCGGTGAACAGTGATTGCGAGTTTTTACCCGTCTTTATTCCCCTTTCTGTACGCTGACTATGTTCCACTGAGTGCCACTAAAAAGCCTTCTAGCTCTAGTTTGTGACTCAGATGACAGCCTGATGGAGTATAGCCCGGGCCTGCTGAACTTTACCCAGAAGGCACCAGTCTTCCCATAAGTATTCAGAGCAGAGGACTGTGGGTGATCTTTAGTAATGTTCCACCTGATTGGTGTAGGATGGCAGGGGTGATTTGTGGGCATCGCCTTCCCACATAAAGAGGAAAAAAAAAAGAATTCTCTACCCGTCTCTAGCATTTACCAAGGATGAGGGGTACGAAAAGAGAAATGAGACGCACTCTTCTTTATCTCTTTCCTTCTTTTTTCTAAGTAGGCTTGAAGGTCACTGCGTATGAAACAATCCATAACAGATGTCGCTTTGCAGAATCGGAGAGGAGACAAAAGGCATCTGGTGCACGCTCTCTCGCTCTCTCTGAAATGGGCCCTTTCTCTTAATAACTCATGGTCCTCTCATGTGACATTTCAATATTCACAGATACATCCTCGTCCTGCGGGCGTTTCATTGTGCAGCGAGACGCCGCGCAAAATGTCAGTGCATTTGGCGCACTGGCATGTTGTCCGGGCTGTACCCTCATGCTCATGTGGCCCGTAGCGCTGCATTGCCCTCTTTCTTTCCTGATGCACCATGTGGCCTTCGCATGTACGCCTCTACTCTTCGGTCTTGGACAGGTGTCTCTATTTCAAAAAGCTCTCAACAGAGCCATTCAGGCGCATAAAAGCCGCATAAAGTAACGCACAGTGGGCCGCGCTCAAGAAACTGACAATATGGGGGATGCTCTACAAAGCTCGGGCTTTCAGAACCATGAATGTGCTCTATTAGGAATAGTGGTTGTGTTTTTCCTTGCTCCTGCGGTTAAGTGGCTGCTTTAATTAGGCAAACATTATCGTGCAGTCATTCAGTAGACACTGTTAAGTCAAACAACTCAGTTAAGCCTTACACTGAGTACAAATGTGACTTAATTGGAAGTTAAAAGTCTAACCGTCACGTTTTCCGATCTAATCGTGCCTTTGAAAGGGCAATCCGCTAGAAGCACCCTATACTTCTATTTGTAATGACTTTTGCTTGATCTAGGGGGTGATTTGGCCTGTTTGTTCTTGGTCGCAGCTCTGCAGCAGATTGTATAGCACAGCAGTGTAACATGCGAGTGTATATGTGTGCGTTTGACTACAAATGATGCTTGTATGCAGTAATGAGGCGGGCCCATCCCACCTCCGTGACACACTACTGAATATAACGACATGAGGGGAGTAACGACGGCTGCCGGGGGGGAGCAAGCAGCAAAGAGGAAGCCGAGGAATGAGAAAAGAAGTAACAAATGATTAGATACAAGAAGCAAACAAGAAAGAAACGAGTCGGTTAAGCGAAAGCAACCGGATCAATGCGCTAAAAGGGAACTAGATTGAATCAAATAGTAAGATGGGCTGCGCAAGAGGAGAGAGAGAGCAAGGGATTGAAATAGCGAGAGAAAGGAAAGGAGGGACACCACTTCTTTATACCCATGTGGGTGGGGTGGGGGGGGGGCTACTGAACAAAGAGCTGTAGATCAAACCCCACACACTCACGTTACTGCGTCCTTGCGTCATCCAGCATGGTGAGCGGATTAACACCTATTGCGTCAAGCCGAGACGCCTTCCGCCCGGCAATTATCACCCGCTTAATTGAGGAGTAGGACCGAATATGAAATTAAGCGGCTTACATCTCTCCGTTGAACAAAAGGAACTGTCGGGACGGGGGGGGGGAATAGATGGGCGTCATGTTCCATTATTAGGGTAAATAAAAAACGACAAAATGGTACAAAGAACAGAACCTCCTTCCGAGCGTCCAAATTGACGGGGTGATTAAACGTCGAAAGGCAAAAACCTACGCAAAATTGCGCCTCGAGCTTCGAGGAGAGATTAAAGAAGCGAAGGGCGCAATCAGATAGAAAGAGAAGAAAAAAGAGAGAGAGGGATCGAGAAGGAAAATCAAATGCATACTTGAGTTGGTGTCTGACTCGGAGATAAGGAAGGCCAAGCAGATGAGTGATTGTGAATCGATAGCCTCTGGGCACGCTGCTCTCCTCTCCCTCGCCAAAGAGTTAACCTTAAGGGTCAGTGCTGATTCAATACGCCTCCGTTACCAATATGCCTTTGAGCCTGGAGGCACACAAAACCCTTCATTAACAACACAGGATTACTGAATCATCGCTTCTAGCCTCCACATTATGCGTGTGTGGGGGGGTTCCCGTAACCCCCCCACACACACCTGGATTTCTTGATCTCTGACCCTTCCCATGATGCCTTTCCACTGCTGAGAGACTTTGGAGATTTATGAGTGTAAGAGAGAGTGAGAAGAAAAAGGAGAAAGAGAGAGAGGTGGATCCAGCACAGTTCGACCAATATGGATTTTTGAAGGCCAAACGGAATGCCGATATTTTTGAACGGAAGCTGGCGAGAACTGATATTACCTGCCAATATTCAATATCTTTAAAGGTGCTACATGTAGTATTCATTAATATGTCATGGTCAAATAAATGGTGCTACCTTGGTATCATCACAGTAAACTAGGGATGGAATTTCGATATATATCGAAATTCAATATATCGCAATACAAAAAATGTGACAATATGTATTGCGATATTAGTTATTCTGCTGTAGTAATCACAAATGAGATGGCTTACCAATCACAATTTCTTTGAAATATTGAAATATTATTAGAACTTTGTAATGACATTTTTAGATTGTTGTTTACATTCTAGCAAGCCAATGCCATTGCTAGAAAAATTTGGGCTCAGAAATAAACATAATTCTGCACAATTGAACTTTTATTTATTACATCGTATCGTGGTTGTCTTGAATCGTGAACCCCATATTGCGTATTGAATCGTATTGTGAGATAAGCATATCGCCTCATCCCTACTGTAAACAAATAAGACCATGGTGTAGATGATTGGTATAGCCTCTATGTGGTTTGGTGGGGGTGGGAGTGGTGGGAGTGGAGGGAACAGGGAGGAACCTCCATCCTGTCAGAGTTGGGCGACATTGACTGGCCCGATATCTGATTTTTAATAAACGACCACTATCGGCCCGATATATTGGCAAACTCGTACATCCGTCAAACCCCAACACTCTCTATTTTTTTCTCTCACTGCTTGCCCTGGTATTGGAAGTGGGACAAGTGCCAGCAGGTGTGATGCCTCATCGATACCGAACCTCTGTCTCTCCGTCTCGTCCCACCATCTGTTTTCTTTGTCCTCGCTGTCCTTGTTTCCCCTCCTCTGTTTGCGTCTCGCCTCCCGCCCTCCTGCTACCTTGACCCTGCCTCACCCTGGCAAACATGGCCGCGGTGGAAGGGGAAGGCGGAAGAAATGGAGATCTGAGCGACTCGGGGGGTGCACGCCTCCTGACAAGATTAAGACACCTGAATGGATAAGGTGCAGCACGCCGCTGCTGCCGGGGCTCTAAAAGGTGCATCTGAAATTGCCTCGGCGGTGCTGATAAACAGAGTTTTTTGGCAGGCGGCGAGGGGTTGCGGGGCATAATCTCTCAGCGATGGGGATGCGCTGGAGTGCTGGACAGCGAGAAATTCGATTAACGCCTCCTCCGGGGTCTTCCTCTTCCCTCCACACACACACAACCCCCCACCCCCTCCCCCTCCACTCCCACCCCCACCCCCACCGTAGAGGGTTGGATCCAGCTCTGGATACGGACCCCGTCACCCGCTACTGGCTAATGACAAAGCCAGTGTTCCCTAGCTGGAAAACCATCTGCTGGCGACAAGGCTTTTAAAGCAAACACCATGCCGGCAAAGATGGCTGGCTGGATGGCTGGATGCTGTGGGTATATGTTTGTGTGTGTTTGTGTGTGTGTGTGTGTGTTCACATGTTCCCATATGTATGCTTTTAACCCCCTTTACACCTGGCATCAACATGCGTCCTGGGTGATCCGGATTGTAATGGGATAGCGCAAAAAACCCCACATAAAGTCCAAGTGTAAATGCAACCGAGAGGCATTGAAGATCCAATCATCAGGTGGTCAGAGTCACATTTTGCGCACATTAACAACAAAGCGTAAATGCAGTGGGCCTCATTCACGAAACGTGCGTACGATCAGATTGGACTTACAAATGTTTCCACGAACATTTCGGCATTCATCGTTTTTTTTCTTACCTGAATTTGTTAGTTTGGAATGTGTGTTTGGAAACATGCGTGAGCTTCATGAATCCCACATTGGTTTATCGTAGGCATGTTTCTTAATAACAAAAGTAAGAAAAATTTAAGAAAAGTTTCGTGAATGAGGCCCAGCGAGTCTCCAATCCACATGTAGGAGCTATGTGAACGGAAATAAACTTTCGTGCACGAATCCATCTCGAAAACAAATCAAACAGGCAGCAGGGCAGCTCAGATAGTAACATACTGGCTAAAAATGGACACTGGGGGATGGGGACCAAGCGAGACGAGGCGTTTACTGTCAGTGTTAAAAGTCGTAAATATAACCAGAGGGAGAGATGTATGTGGGAAAGAGAAATCAGATTTGAATGTGTGTACAGGAGACGCTTTTTAACGCCAGGTTTGAGTGTAATCCAGCTACATCAGGTCTAGACACAGGCACATGCTGCAGGTGGAGAGTTTAATGAGAGCATTACATGATGTCCTAATGAATCTTTGAGCTAAAAGAGTTGGGGCAGCAGTAGGCTTAGAGGTTGGGGCCAGAAGGTCGCTGGTTTGAACTCCCAGACCGACTAGAGGCCAACAGTGGAAGACTGTGGTTGGACTGGGCAGTTCCCAGTGTGAATGTGAGTAACTGTGTGTGTGTGGAGCAATGCTATGCTGAAAAAGAATGTGCACGCTCAGCAAAAGCCATCGCTGCATAAAAATGGTTGCATGGCTTCTCCTAAAAAACATTAAAAGGGACTTCATTTTGGTATGCTGTATGAATAGAAACCTCACACACACACACACACTCACACATACACATACACGCACACACACACACACACACACACACACACACACACACGTGCAAGCGAACATGCACTTATCCACAGTAATTACTTAGGGAACATTAATCATCAGTTACAGGGTGTAAGTGGCCTCACCACAAATAGAAACCACTTATTTAGCTTGAAAATCTTGGAGGAAAAAAATAATGGCAATACCAGTAGAAGGACTTATAGCGGCTCTGTAATGATTTCGCGTGGTATTCTGACCAAAGCTAATTCTTATTAATATACATGTAAAAACTCCAGTGATCTTCTGGACCTTGCAACCTTGTGATTGGGAAAAGCTGTTTCCGTCTAAATGCAGAAACTAGAAACTAGTTTCATATGGTTAATGAGAAGATTACGACATGAGATTTTAAATTGCTAGACCCTGTGCTACTCGTTAAACTCGTTAAGAATAAGAATAAACTTTAGTTATATATCACATCATTACACATTTATATATTTATATAGCACTTTAAAAGCTTTACAAAGTGCAAGAATGGAAATATATGAGGAGAAAAAATATGAAAAATAAGCAACACATTCACAAGTGGTCAAAAATATAAAAAAGTAGAATCAAAAAAATAAAAATGAAATACATTAAAATAAGATAAAGGTAAGAAACAACACAGTAGGTCATACCAATGTTTTGTGCCGATATTCAAAATCTTTAAATCTGACCATTTTCTTGGCCAAACATTTAAAAAAGAAAATGTCAAGTATCTGTTTCCTCCAGAATTGTATCTTTTCCACAGGAAAAGCCACAGTGGAAAAGCCTCTGAAACAGTATTTAGACCACAATGGGACACTAAAACTCTCCATTGAAACCCAGGATAAAGGTAAAAAATAATAATACATATTCATGCATACTTCTGTCTAATCTCAGAATCAATTCAGGTTAAGGGCTTTCCATAGACAACCAGTGTAGTATTGATCAATTCTACAATAAGTATGTAATCAATCAAACTGCATCATATCCATCATATCAGAGGTGGACCACACTGACTGGCCGATTTTTAATAGAAGTCCAATATTGGCAAACCCATTTCAGTCTAAGCTTAGAAGAAACACATGGTCACCCATCTGTATGACATCATCCTCATGCGATGATCTTCTCAGAATCAAAACATGAACCCAGTTGAGGCTTTTCTGAAAGACATTGCAAACACCTCAAAAACATCCAAAGATGACTATATGACGTGAGAAAACACCCCATCCCTGCACCTCAAGTAAGGCGCTGTAGCATGAAAAACAAATTTGTCTCTCTCTCTCTCTCTTTTTTTGCCTTTTTCTCCCCGGTGGTGCGCTCCGCCGCGACGACACGGCTCTTGGACAAGTCGGCGGCCCTCACAGCCAGACTGACTGGCGGAAACACATAAATATTCTGTCAATTAGACGTTTAGTGTTAACCTGCTCCCAGCAATTTGCGATAAGGTGTGGGAGTGGTGAGGTGAATCCAGCTAATAAATGACTAGAGCCGCTGGAGCCACTCCTTGGAACGACAGATAAAAAAAAAAAGCTACCTGGCAAATGTATTTCTCTTGGGAGCAGCCCAATCTAATTATGGAGGGAGATGAGGGGTGGAGGTGGCAAGGAAAAGGGCTCGGGAGGTGGGACAGTGTGTGTGTGTGTGTGTGTGTGAGCCACCACTGGCAACCCTACAAAGCCAACGCCATGTTTTTTGACACATGGGTCCAATATCTAAAACGAAAAACTTAGAAGAAAGTGCCAAGACTATATGATTTTTTATACTATTTATATCTGATGCCCCTCTGAATGCAATTGTGATGCATTTTGAAAACAAAAGAAAGTTTAAAAAAAAAACATCTTTGAGATGCCTGAGGTACATTTTCAGATCCAGTGGAATTTTAAAGCAGCAATAATTCAGCACTACCAAGTATCTCAATAATGGAGGAAGACAATCCATCAGCAGGAGCTATTTACTCCAATCAAGACACACGAAGCAGAGCATCGGACGTCAAAAATGGCGCGCGGCGTCCTGTACAGTCAAGCTATCATGGGCACAAGTGAGCACATAGGTGGATAGTAGGTGTGTGACTACGGGTGGATTTAACTCAATTTTGAATATAACGCTTCTGAAACAATTCTGCCTCGAAGGCATCATTATTCGCTGAAGTCTAGACAGGTAGCTCCCCGGAATGACAAAGAGTGGCTTTACTGAATTCAGGTAATGGATAAAAACGGTCGTTTAAAAAAGGAGTTGAGATCAAAGCCGCCTCGCCTGTCACGATGTGAGCGACTGGAGTTTGGTGTTTCCAGTTTGATAGAACTGTTTTGTCAGTGATGAAATCCCACCTATCACCAGGCCCACCATGTGAGTGGTTTTCTGTGTCTGAGTGTGCATGTAATTCTGTCTGACAGAATCAAACACACACACCATCTCTCTCTTGCTCACACACACACAGCAGTGAGGAAACAGATTAGAGAGAGAAATATCCTCATACACCAGGTCTGGCGTGATGGAAGGACTGATGGAGGCTTAGCTTCCACAGTCGCCACAGCGATCACGCGATAAAAAACACCCAAAGTGGAGAAAAAAGGTGAGAGAAGTCGACCAGGAAAAAAAAGAATCAATTAGGGTTCTTTGGTTAGTCTTATGAATCTACATAGAGACTCCAAGAACCCTATGATTGGTTAAAAGACAAACAAACTGGTAAATCAGAATAATTAACCTAGTGTGGTTTTTAAAAAGTTATCTTACTCCTGCTGGGAAGTCAATTCAACTACATTTCTACAGCGCCTTAAGCACAAAGTGCCTCACACAAGGTTAAAAGAAGCTAGAAAAAGAAACATTCTAAAGACAAAAAAAGACCAAGCAATTTCAAAAACAAGAGGCACTTGAGCTGCCTAATGTCCTGCCATAATCACCACGATACATTAAACAGAACCAGTTATGCTAATTAAGTCATTAATGAAGCTAATGAATACATTAATTAGCAAATATTTCCATGTCAACAATACTTGTCTTCACATAACACATAGGTGGTGTTAATATGAACTCTGTATCTTAAAGCACTAAGGAGTTATGGTAGTTTCAACAAAATCAGTTGCTCCTCATTCATATGCAAATGTATGCAGCAAGGTGCTCCACAATCTAATTGGATCTTCTACTGTATAGGGGGAACCTGTGGTTTGAGTATGAAGTTTCTATCATGCGTGTAGAGGAAAAAGTGATCTTCAATTGAATCACAGCACCATACTACCATACTAGTATTGTATGGTACTGTGAAGAGGGCTTGTGCCATAGCAGAATAGGCTTGGATTTCCCACGATATCGAATACCCCCCACCCATCCTGGCCATTTACAAAGTACAGCTTTTAAACGTAGAAACCTATAATCTACTAGTGATAGGATAATAAAAAACAAAAATAATCATACTGGAAGTGAAAAATTTGTCTTTTTAATTCAAGCGGATTCCCACAATCAGCCCATTTTTCTGGAAATAGCAGAAATGAGCAAATTACACCAACGCCATTGTTTCCTCCAGTGCTTGAATAGTGAGATCAAATTTGTAGGCTGTTAATAATAATTATTATAGCCTAGAAATTTGATAATAAAATACCTCCCCCAAAAAAACCTGGGGAAAAAAAACGGAAAAAAAGGCCCCGATATATGATAATATCGTATATCACAATATTTTAGCGGGGCAGTATCGCGATATTCAATTTTAGATTTTTTTATTGTATCATTTTATTGTCTGTGAAGCAGATTGAGCTGCATCCTATGCATGAAAAACGCTATACAAATAAAGTTTATTATTATTATTATAGCAGAACCCTAGTTTTGCGTTAACCTGGCATATTGACTCCCTGAGGCTATTCGGCCCTGACTACATGCAGTGCCGGTTGCTTTATCCCGATCGTCGCTCTGTTTTTCAGCCGATGCACCCAAGATAAACCTGCACTTTTACTACAAGGGGCAGATGAAGTCTCTTTGCCGCTATTTTCTGTCTGCCTGCGCTTGGACAGGCTCAGCAAAGCGACACACTAGACGAACACACTATTTCACCCAATCTGAAACGCAAAACACTCTCATCCTCCACTCGCCTCGAATCACCGGGAACTTGCTTATTCAATTTTGTACTCAATAACAGTTTTTTGCATGAAGGAGAGGAGAAATCAGTTTGCGGGCTGCTTCTCTTCAACAAGGTTTCAGAATGGCGCGTTGCTGTCGTCAGATGAAGACCTTGTATCTCCAAAATATCACCTTTTCAGGAACTAAGGAGAAACAGCCTTGTTTTAATGCATGTTGTAGTTTATCTATGGTTTCATAAACCCCAAATTTGTGGAATTTTCTCAACCCATAGAGGAGCATGCAATCCTTCAATGGAAGTTAAAACAGGAAAATCACCAAAATTGGAGGTATGAGGTTTTCACCCAGCGGCGATGCTATGCTTAAGCTAAAAAAAAAGACTTCAACCATTTGCATAAAGTTTGATATTGATAAAGCCTGATATTTGATATGGCCAAAGGCTGTGACGAGGGCCAAATTTTTTTTTTGATGGGTTCACTTCACTTCATTTGAATACCATTGGGCTCACCTCTATTTTCAATCTTCATTTGGCTATATATATGCATCTAAATCGCTCACGCCCCACCATCAAGCAGCCGCCATATCTCAATCTCTCCCTCCCTCCCTATCCGCGGTGCATGGAGAAAGGAGAGTGACGTCTTATTTCTGATTGGGTCGGATTGACAGGGGGCCATATTTCACCTCACCCACCCCCCCCACCCCTCCCCCTCCTCCTCCTCCTCCACCTCCGCTTCCCTCCCTCCTCCTCGAGAGTCGCCGTTAAAGGAGAGATAAAAACGGGGGAGATGATGAATTTACTGGAGAAGCGCTTTGTCCCCTATTCTGTTCCCATCACCGTTGACTGAACACGGGACAGGATGATAGATGTCCGACCCCTCCTCCACCCCACTAACCCCCCCACCACCCTACCATCCCACCAGCCCCCCCCCCCCCCCCCCCCCGCTTAATGGCGCATTCCAATAAACCTACATTCAATCTACACATTACTGGTACAGCTCCCCACTTATTGACCCGGGCGGTTATTACTTTCTAATGGAGTCGGTGCCGATCTGAAAGTTAAATTTGAGATGGAATCAATAGGCACAGGATGAATGACTTGGCGAGTAAATTATATACTTAACCTCGGCGGCTCGTCCCTTTGACAAAAAAAAAAAAAAAAGACGAAGAAGAAGAAGACGAGCAAAAGAAACGATTTGAGACAAATACATCTCCGATGAGAGGCGTTAACCCGGGCGAGCTGGTTTTATTTTTCCCACCGGACGGCGGGATATGAGGGCTTATCTCTCCGTTATGACAGCGGAGGCAGAGGGCGATTCCTCTCCCGTCGAAACATGTAATCAAACTCTGTTTTGTCGCGAGCATTGCCGGGGCAAATGTAAATAGTCATTAGCAACAGCCGGGGGAGAGAAAGGTCAATATTGGCCTGTATAAAGGCAGAAATATTCAAAACGTCTTTAGCATAAGGGCATTCATATAATTTGCCACCAAAACCTTTTTAAAACTGGACTACTACTTCTGACTGATGACTGACAAGATATTATTACTTGGTCAATATGATACATTATTAGACGTAGAGACTGACAAGATGTTATTATTCGCTCAATGTGATAAATTATTAGGTGAAGGGACTGACAAGATGTTATTATTTGGTCAATGTGACAAATTATTACATGCAGGTCACCAAACTATCATCTTAAAGGGAACATTCGACTTGATTGTTCACTCTACGAACCAGTAGTCCCTTAAAATAACCTTACATTTACATTAATCCACCAAAATCTCCTTGAAATTAATTAAGGGAGTTATTAATGGAGGAGACCCCATCAACATCAATTACTTTCTAATTTAATGTAAAATTCAGGGAGACGGGAACTTCCCATTAATAACTCATTAATAACCTTGTAAACCATGCACAAAAGGCATGAAAAATCCTTTATTTTCTAGTGTCTCCACGCATCAACCCATGAGTAAATCCCTTAAAAACCCATGATACTAACCTTACTTTTTTAAAGCTATGTTATTTTTAATGGATAATTAATGTGTATGTAATGAGAATTGAAAGACATTTCAGGGATAAAATTAAGGGGTTTGGTTTCGTAGCGTCATCTGATGTGATTTTTTTTAGATTTGGCTTCAAAATAAATTTCTGGCAATTTTTCCTTGACCTTTGCTCTCCATTATAATGATAAAAACTGCAACATCAAATGTGGGCTCAGGATAAGATATAGCGATTGCCACACCAGGGCTTTCAGAAAGCCACATTTAAATCTTTTAAAGACCTGTTTAATGCTGCCTGGAGTTGAGTTTAAGACCAATTTAAAAAGCATAATAAAGAAACGGAACTGGCAAAAGCAGCTTGTTTCTGACTGAACGTAGCTAATGAAAGCGGTGAAACTATAAACGGGGAGAATAAGAAAAAGGACACCAGGAAATGAGTTGTTTAGGGACATGATGTCCAACATGTTTGTCATATTGTATTAACCTTCTTCTGTATCCTGTTCACATTCTGTCAATAACACTAATATCCTATAAAACCTGACAAAATGAAGACCTCTAATAATACTTTTTATAGCAATATTCCACTTAGTTTTAACATGGGGGTTATTCGGCACTTGACCGCCAAAAAAAAATTAATGAGCCACGAAAATAGCCTGAAAACTGACATTTAACATGTTGGTGAACAGATTCAACAACAGATCCTGCTGCTGTGATTTTCACTTGACTGTGGGTCCAACGCTTTAGAACATAATTTCGCCAAATAGCATTTTTATTGGTAGAAGAGAACATAGCGGAGGGATACCATTTAGGAGAGACAGTTCCTGTTATGGAGATTGGATCTACTTTTATTTTTAAATACTAATTTTGGTGTAAACGAAGAATAGAAATGCAAAATGACGAAGGACCCAAGATTGCTTTGTTGTCTTAAAAGCAGGATCTGTTGTTGAATCTGTTCACCAACGTGTTAAATGTCAGTTTTCAGTCTATTTTCAGGCCTCATTCAAATAAATGGGAAGAAATCTGAACGCTACAAACTGGTCCAGCTGCATCTGATGTTGGTGATTAGTTTATATTCTGGTTTTCATGGCGGTCAAGTGCCGAATAACCCCATGTTAAAACTAAGTGGAATATTGCTTTAAGGCCTCCTATAATTGAAGACTTTTTCCGACTTTTTATGGACCCGTGGATACAGACTTTTTCGAACTTGAGGCAGTCTGTTTTTATCTTCACATCCTCACTTATCTCTATCTCTCTCTCTCTCTCTCTCTCTCTCTGTCTCTGTTCACCAGGGCACCAGGGACGTCCAATTTACAGACTACCCCCCCCCCTCCCATCCAACAACATCTATCCCTCCGCCAAATCCCTCTATGTCTTCATCCTCCCATCCTCCGTCCTCCCTTTCCCCACCTGCCTCGCTGAGAAAATGACTCACAAAGCCGAGTCGGGACTGCAAGGGTGGGGTCTGCCCTCATGGGGGCCCTTGTATCCGTCGTGTCAATTAGGGCTGAGTGCTCTGTCTCGTACCCCAACACTCCCCCCAACCCCCCAACACACACACACACACACACACACACACACACACACTCCCGAAGAAGAGTCTGGCTCGGTGCAGCAGGGAATGACTGAGAAAGTAGAAATGGAAAGGGAAAGGAGCGTTTTCCAATGCGGGCGAGAGAGAAAGCGAGAACTGAAGAGAGAGAGAGAGGGATGGAACAGGAGAAGGAGGGGAGATGGAAATAGAGAGAGAGAGAGGCTGTGGTGAGACTGCCAAGTAAATCAACTCCCATCTTCCATTTTAGTCCGCTAAATGCAAATAAACAAAGACTGGTTAGAGCATGATTGATGAACAGTTCACGCCGCTGAGTCTCTCTCACACACACACACACACACACACACACACACACACACACACGCACACACACACAGAGTTTACACTAATTGAGCAGCTTTTGCATCTCTGAATCAGGCGTTCTGACCCCATTCTGGTTTCTGTGTTGTGGTATGTGTGTGTGTGTGTGTGTGCATGTGTGTGCATGCATGCATGCGTGCTTGTATGTTGACAGAAGTGTAAACCGCAGCCACTGAGATCGGTTAACAAGATGATAACGCACGCTCACACACACATGCCATGATGCCGGGCCCCTATTACTGCAACCCAGGCTTGGCGCTCATGCACACACACACACACACACACACACAAACTCACTCACAGAGTTTCTCCAATCTTGCTATGCAAAACAGGAATGAGTCAGAGAGAAAAAAAGGGTCAGACTTCAAGGGCAAAAAAGCCTTTAGCTTCAAAGCAAGTGGAAGAGACAAACAACAAGCCGACAAACAGAGAGCTGAGGGGAAGTCAAAGCGAGTCCATCTCCTCCTGACCTCTGACCTCCAACCCCGGACCCATCTGGGGTCAGCGAGAAAGGAAACCAAGTCTCTCGAGGCGGCTCGTCGGCCCTGTGAGAGATGGCAGAGATCAAACGAGGACGAAAAGTGAAAGAGAGAAGTGTGAGTGGAGCCTGGACAACGAAACAGAGCAGATCCAGTGGTGGAAAAAGTTCTCAAATCCTTTACTTAAGTAGAAGCAGCAATACCATAATGGAGAAATACTTCATTAAAAGTAAAAGTTCTGCATTCAAAAGTTGACTTAAGTAAAAGCATGGAAGTATTAGCAGTAAAATGTGCTTAAGTATCAAAAGTAAAAGTCCTCATTCTTTCATTATTGAAGCATTAACCTGTCAGAAGTATTTTAATGTTGTCGGTCTAACTGCTCCATATACTGTTGGGGAGTTTAAACTAACAATGCAACATATTTTATGAGCTGATCGTATGTTTTGCATGTAAAACCTTATTCTGCAAAGTAACTAGTAACTCCAGCCGGCAGATAAATGTAGTGGAGGAAAAAGTACAATATTTCCCTCTGAAATGTAGTGGAGGAAAAGAAAAGAAAGTCTCACAAAATGGAAATACTCAAGTAAAGTGCCAGAACCTCCAAGCTGTACTTAACTGTGCTTGAGTTAATGTACTTAGTTACTTAAATTACACCTTAAGACTTTTTATAGACTTGCTTTTATGTGATTTTTTTTTACTATTAAATTGTTTTTACCCTCTATTCTTATTCTTATTATCTTGGGCTGTCTTCTTGTTTTAATTGATTTTATGAGTATGATGTTTTCTTTTATTTGATTTTTAAAGAACTGTATTGTTTAGAAAAGTTGCTAACCAAATAAGGTGTATTATTATTATTATCATCGTTGTTATTATTGTTATTGTTATTTTTATTATAGAGTCTGGGTATGAGGTCAAAAGGTCAAGGGTGGTGTGAAGGGAACGGGGACCCCTGGGTGAAACAGGGCGGCCAATGGGGACATGGGTCACGGGTGATGTCAGGGCTAGGGCTACAAAACCGTCCAATTAGGGCTGGACTTTTATGGTCAAAGATACACTTGGGTGTGTATGGACTATAACTTGAACAACTATAAGTTGAACATAGTGCATCCATCACCCTCACCACTTCCCATTCCTCTCTCTCTCTTTCACCCACACACACACACACGCAACACACACACACACACACGCTCGAGCAAGCGAGCACATCCCCAATTCATTAGCCCTGTCTACCTGTGGTTCACAGCAGTGTGTGCTGCCAGACGATCTCTGTGGGTTAGGATCTATTTCTAGGCCAGTGGAGGTGGAGGAGCCTGGCGGTCTCCACAGGCTAATTACTCCACTTAGTGTTAAGGTGAGCTGCAGTTCAGGTACAGCCAAGAAGGAGTAATTATAATGACAAAAACACAGGCCACGCCAGTCGCAGATATACCGAGTTGAAAAACAATAACAGCTTTTTAAAGTTTTCCCCTGTTGGGTTTAAAAAAATGAAGCCTTAGAGAGCGTGTCGAGCGAACTAACAAACAAATAGAACAAAAACAACATCGACGAAGCTCATTTACTTGAAAGCGAAATACGCCGGTAAAATATGATTTCAAAAATAACCTCAATATAACCCCAATATTGTACAAATCACAGCACACTCTTGACAAAGATGCATGTTGAATCATCGGTGTGGTTTTTACCAGCTCTTTGATAGTCAACCTGTCGGCCTGCCATCCAGAGAATAACAGCGTTTTCGCACAGAACTGTAACAGAAACTCCAAGTAAGTAAAAAGGCTAAGACACTCTGGTGCAAAAACGCTACTTCTACAAGCTTTAGTTATTGTATTCTTCTCTCAGGCTCTCCCTCTACAGGCTTTAACACCACAGCTAGACATGGGTTCCAACCAACATCGAAGCTGCCAATTTGTGCTGATTTTCAACATCTTTAAATGTGACCATTTTCATGACAAAAAAAAAGTGTTAATAATACTAATAAGTATTCAGTGTTTCACCCAGGATTTTATTCTTGTGCGGTTGGAAAAGCTTCTGAAACAGCATTCCATCACGGGACACTAAAACTCTCCATTGAAACCCAGGAAAATAATAATAATACCTAGCAAGCATTTGACGCAAGGTACAGGAGGTGGTCAAGTTCAATGTCAACCCAAATAAAGATGAAATTTTCACAGTATGATATTATGGAATGGTAAAAAATCATATTACAAAAACTTTGGAAACTGTTTTGATATCAGAAAGATATTTAGGTCCTGATTTCACAAAACTGCGGACATCATCTCAACTTTCATTTTGGTGTTTTCTGGTGTTTTCACACTAGAGCAGCCATCAACATCTATTTAATGTCTAAATGTTTGTTGGGTATTAACATATTCATGCATACTTGTGTGAAATCTGACCAAAATGGTGTCTACTGTATATATTGCCAATATCCAAGGCAAATATTGGCAAAATGATATATCTGTGGATAAATAAGTGGAGACAAGCTGCTAGCAAACCCGGCCCACGAAAAAACAAAAAACAAAACTGTATAAATTAGATCCCAAGTCCAAGATGAAGATGTGGACAAAGAAAGCGAGACCCGCATCACTGGGGAGGTCAAGAGGTGGAAAAGAGAGAGAGAGAGAGAGAGAGAGAGAGAGAGAGAGAGAGAGAGAGAGAGAGAGAGAGAGAGAGAGAGAGGGAGGGAGGGAGGATAAGACAGAATGAGAGTGACAGCTCCGGTGAGGACGTTCGGCAGGCCGTGTTTGCCAGGGAAGTGCCTGGGTTTTATGCATAATTCATCGCCTGGTTTTGGGAAGCTGTTGAACTCAGAGTGACACTCAACACATGACAACTTGGAAAGCCAGTGACCTCAATCTGAGTGGGTGGGGGCGATCAAGAGGGAGAGACAGGTAGGTAGGTAGAAAGAGAGAGAGATTAGAGGAGAGGAGAAACATAGTTATATGTGCAGTGTAAACACTGACAGTCAAGCCAGAATCCATTAAATATTGGCAACATTTAAGTCAACCGCCACTCCTATATACAACATTCGAGAGGAAGAAAGCAAAGGAAAAGGAGGATCAAAACAGGGAAAGAATGGCAAGAGCTGCTATTCTAACAAACAAACATAACACAAGGGAAAAAGAGAGAGAATGAAATATACAAAAAAAACAACCATTACTTCAAAGTTGGCTCCTGTTCCCCCAACAGAAAATAAACTCTATCCATCACAGAGCCTGGCATCAGATGAGCGCAGCGGGGTTAATCGAATGCACTAAATAAAAATATGCCCCCCCCCCCCCCCACACACACACACACACACACACACACACACACACACACGCTCCCTCTCAGCAATAAACAAAGCACAGCAATCCCTTGCAGCAGCTTTTCCGCGTCCTCCCAAGTTCAAAAGGCTCACCTCGGTGATTTTTAGTTACAAGAGGGAGGGCGAAACCTCAGTTCGACTTGAAACACGTACTGTATTTTACACGTTCTCCTTATGCTTGGTGACAAAAATCTGTCAGGTTAAGGGAAGAGAGGAGGGAGGGATGACAGAGAGAGAGAGAAAAAAAACAAGTTGTATCCCTGAGAAGTTTCAATCCGAAAGAAAATTCTTCTCATGTTCATCTTAAGACATTTTTTTCCTCGGCTTCAAATTCACTCATTTTCCCCGAGGCCCACATGGGTTTACAAGCTCAGAGACATTCAAATGGGCCACAAGGCATGGCAAAACGCGAACAACAACAACATTCATTTCCAATGTGACCGCTAACTCACTCAAAGCGAAACCTTGATAAGGTGCGAACCCTCGCAAAAGATTTGACGAGCTTTATAATCAAACTTTAATTTCACTTTCACGTCGATTCACAAACTAAACATCCTACCCCATTTCTGTCTAGTCAGTGATAGATATACATAAATGCATGAATATATTTTTGATCTAAAGCAAAGGCTTCTATTTACTGCCACATATTATGCAAATGAAAATGCAAATGGTCATTAAAAACAGCACAGCGAGCCTTCGCTGCTGCGCCACATTGTGCCGATGGCGCTTTCATGTCTAATCAAAGACAAAAAAGCCAAGTCGCTATCAGTGATATCAAAGCCCCCCTCTGAAACACAATATAATCTTATATCTATCCCAATTATGGAACTCTTTTTCTTCCACAATAAAAACAACTGGGAGCTCGCTTCAAAGAAGAAGAGAAAAAGAAATTGTACCGGCTGTAATTGGGAGTGTGTGACAGAAACACGTGGACACACTAACAAACACACACACACAGACATAAAGTTATTTGTGCACATTTATATAGAGGTCAGAGTACAGACACGATACCGTTCCTCTGGAACAAGTGCCTTGCTGAGTGGCACTTTGGGATAAAAGTTGACAGTGAAGGACAAGTAGAAAGAGCACCTGAGTGTGTGTTATGGAACGCCATTACCAAATTCCATGTTTTCTGAAAACACTTCCGGGACAAAACAGCTAAACCCATTGCTGTTTTTCTGCTGTTTGGCTGTGAGAATTCAACAACTAAAGACTAGGTCACACTAGACGATTTTTACGCTGATTGTAAGTTTAATTGGTCAATTCCGACTGTCGGGGTGAGTCTGGGCATGTCCAACCGAATCTGGGCTAGTCAGGCTGAGACTGGGATAGTCAGAGTGAGTCTGGGACGATCAGGGTGAATCTCGGCTAGTCTGGTTGAGTCAGGGTGAGTCTGGGCCAGTTGAAGTGAGTCTGGGCTAGTCAAGGTGAGTTTAGGCTAGTTGGGGTGAGTCTGGGCCAGTTGAAGTGAGTGTGGGCAAGTCAAGGTGAGTCTAGGCTAATCGGAGTGAGTCTGGGCCAGTCGAGGTGTGCCTGGGCTAGTCAAGGTGAGTCTAGGCTAGTTGGGGTGAGTCTGGGCCAGTTGAAGTGAGTCAAGGCTAGTCAGGGTGAGTCCAGGGTAGTTGTGGTGAGTCTGGGTGAGTCTGGGCCAGTTGAGGTGAGTCTGGCTAGTTGGGATGAGTCTGGGTGAGTGTGGGCCAGTTGAAGTGAGTCTGGGCTAGTCAAGGTGAGTCTAGGCTAGTTGAGGTGAGTCTGGGTGAGTCAGGGCCAGTCGGGTTGAGCCTGGGCTAGTCAGGGTGAGTCTGGGCTAGTTGAAGTGAATCTGGGCTAGTCAAGGTGAGTGCAGTCAATGTGAGTCAATGTGTCACAATGTGAGTCGGGGCTAGTGTAGTTGTGCAGTTCAACACTCCCTACGACTCCAAACCAGTCACAGCCCAACAAGATTTTTTCCATGCTTGATTTGGGCAGTCCTGTCTGGCCCTCTAACGAGTTTGACAGCAACTTCCAAGTGGTTGCTTGCCACTGTGAAGTCATTCCGATGGTTACTCCCATAGGGCATGAAGGAAGCATTCGTCTGAACTGCCTCATTGGGCCCGATTTAAACAGTCTTGTAGTCTGACATGAGCTTTAGTCTGACCCATCACACTCGTTTTCAGATGAAATGTCACTTCCACGCTTTTGACATGAAGCGCTTGGCAGTGAGTGTGGGGATATCAGAGGGGTATGGCGATGGCTTGGGGGACGCCACACTGCCTCTCACTGCATAGCTGGCGGCTCCGCAGCACAACAAACAACTACAGTGACATGCACAGGAGGGAGCCACACCTCGCCGCCGGCACATCGCTTCATGCTGTACACTCAAAAGGAAGAGCCAAACACAGGGAGGGAAAGAAGGGTGTGTGTGTATGTGAGACAATCTGTATGAGCGTGTGACAATCTGTTTGTGTGTGTTTGCGTGTGGGTGACAATCTCTAGGTGTGACACACGCTTAAGAGTGGGCACATGTTTGTGTATGTGCTTGTTTGCGTGTGTGTGTGTGTGAGACAATCTATAGATGTGCATGCCTATTTGCCACATGCTTGAGTGTGCAGGCATGCTTGTTTGTGTGCGTATATGGGTGTATGGGTACTCCTGTGTGTGTGTGTGTGTGTGTGTGTCAGGAGGCAGCAGAATGGTGTGATCTCAGTGGTAAGTCTAAGTGAGTGAGTGTTTGTGTGAGTGATAGTTATCAGACACCCAGCAGGCGAGCCACCGTTGGTCTGGACATCTGACACATCCTGACACACACACACACACGCACGCGCACACACACACACACATTTGTCTTACTCTTCTTCCATGTGTCGAGAGTAGCAAAACAGACATTTATATGAAACTATGGTGGATTATCATTTTAACCCTTACCCTACCCTAAACCAAATCGTAATGTTAATCTTAATCCTACACCCAAATCCTAATCCTAAACTAAACCCTTGAAGAAGTGAAGACCGAGCAAAATGACCTCACTCTGCAGGTCTAACACTCAAAGTGGTTCTGACAAGGATAGAGGTACAAGAACACACACAAACACACATACGCACACACACAGCTGCATTTCCACCAGTCCATCGTTTAAGAGCGAGACGGGGGACAATCGTCCACATTTTACTGCAAATTAGTTCCAGCAGCTTAGTGCTGATGCATGCTACACAGCCGGACCGGAATAGCAGCCTCAACTTCAGGCAAGCTTTGACCGCCCGATGATTTGTTTTCCCAACAGGAGAAGAGCCTACTCATTTTCTCATAGTTTTTTGCTGATGTTTGTGCAGCTACGTATACGTGAAAATCCAAGAGACTGCAGCCGATATGCACTCACTCATCGAGAAATACAGTTAAGCCCTCTGTTGTCCCCAAGCAGGGATGTGGCGGAGGGTATAAACCTAGCAAACCAAGCAGTTTACCCACCTTTTTATTTGCTAGATTAGAGTTTACCACCTTTCTGGGCCTGACATAACTCTCAAAGATGTAAAATTCACAGTATACATCATAGTAAGTAGTATCAAACTGATGGAAGCCTTAAGAGAATTGTGTGTAGGGGGGAGAATAGGGGGGAAAAAGGATAACTTAATGTTTTTTCTGTAAATATGATTGATTTTTGGTTATATTGGTGGTAGTTCACCTCATGATGATCACCTCCTTTTAGCACTACAGTGATAGTGATGGTAAGCTTTTACTGTACACCGCGCCAGCTATGAAAAGAGCATTAGCAGGCAATTATTTCTCCAACATCAATAAACATTAAATACCAGGATGCTATATTTAGCTCAGCATTTAAAAGAGTGTACATTCAGAGCGGACATAATGCCAAGTGACAGAGTGATGATGAAAATAAACAGAAAACATCAAAAGCAAGCAAAACCGGACATGTTTTGGCATTTGGGCCGCTATACAGAGTGAATTTTAATACGTTGAAATTGTCACCATCTGCACATAATGTATGTGTATGTATATGTATGTATATGTGTGTGTGGGGGGCACGGAAACTGCTGTGCATTTGCTATTCATGTGAGAATAGTTTGCAGCCCCAGCCCATTTCTCTATCATTTTCTCTATTTCTTTTTTTTTTTTATTTACCTTGTATGTGCATTATGATTACAATTTGTATGTGTACATGTGTGGGGTAGGGTTAGGCTTGTGTGTGTGCATGCGTGGATCTGTGTTTGTTCATTCACTGTACCGTAAAAGCAAACAGGCATCTCAAGGGTATGCAAGCGTCTGCTGAGCTCAGTAGATGTAGTGAAAATGTTACAAATATATTAGCAATTTACAATACGCATTTCTATCCCTGTGCTGGACTGGCGACCTGTCCAGCGAGGCTGTCAGAAGGAATTTTAATATTTGAATTTCAGTCCAATGTCAAAATTGCATTCATTTATTAATTTTTACAGCCGATCCAACTGAAACGCATCACTGGCTCCCGATGCTTTGGCTCTCATAGACTCTTGACTAGGTTACATGGACAGCAATAATCCAATATTAACCCGATTAAGACAATAGTCTGAATAAGAAATTGCCATGTAAACAGCATTTTCCAATTACCTTAACCTGCTTAACCTGAATAAGGTCATAGTCAGAGAAAGCATAATCGCATTAAGACGTGGAGTATTCTGATTTTAGTCACATTATTGAAGGGCATTTTAGACATGTATACTAATATTATTAGTATTAGTATTAGTTGTATATTAATACAACCATGACTCTCTATCGGAGGATTTATGGCTTTTTGCCACACTGCCTTCCAGCGGTCGTAAACTTGCTTCCTGAGGGAAAAGATGACTGAGTGACAGCAGAAAAAAGAAGTCCCAACATTTTTGGGGTGAGGCTGAAA
This sequence comes from Centroberyx gerrardi, assembly GCF_048128805.1. Classification (NCBI taxonomy): domain Eukaryota; kingdom Metazoa; phylum Chordata; class Actinopteri; order Beryciformes; family Berycidae; genus Centroberyx; species Centroberyx gerrardi. Next base: position 4,666,661 of record NC_136001.1, on the reverse strand, counting down.
CTGTCACCATGCTCAGGACTTTGAAGGAAATGGATATCATGAAGTTTTCAATAAAGGCTGAAACTGTCCTTCTCCTTTGTCCTGTTAATCGGACTTTGCTCCGCAGCATGTAAACGGGAATATGAATGGAATAGTTCTATAAACAACCCATATAAACAGCTTAATCTGAGTATTGTCTTATTCAGAAGAAGGGCAATAGTCGGTTTATTGCTGTCCATGTAAACGTAGTCAATCTCTGTTGCTCTCGTGATCTCTTCTGCTAGCTTGTTGTTAGCACACACGCGCTTGCTAGCAGCCTCACGGCAGAAAACATGCAGCCTGCTTCACCTGACTACTTGCCCAAGCAATGTTTGGAAGACATCTGGATTCTCCTCGGTAAAGGGTAAGATTCAGCAGAACACCAACTCAAATCTTTCAAGAAACTGAAATAACGGAACAAATATCACACACTCGAATCTCTACCTGCTCAGAACGCATTGTCCTTTCATTGCGCCCCGCTTTCATATGTCAATATTTCCCCATGAATATTCAGCCGCATTTGACTCATTTCGGTCAATTCATAGTCGAATTTGATTTTTTTTAGGGGGGGAAATCGACAGCCCTATGCTGTCCAGGCTGCCTCGGCGCATGCTGGGATAGGTTCCGGGCTCCCGCCACCTTGAAAAGGATTAAGCAGGTAGAGAAAATGAATAACTGAATGAATAATACATTTCTAGGGGGGTGAAAACATGGGCGAAACGTTCCTTAAGCAGCTCGGAGCATGTCCTTGAATGGCTTTTCGAGTGCTGCTGTGGCACCCCGGCTAGCGTGAGTTTTTTTTTTTTTGTCATTTTCTAGCTCGTATAATTAAATGTGAGGGATGTGGGGGATGGGGGGTGATGGGGGGTGTTCCTGCAGCTGCAGTCCGCCATTAGCCCGGTATCATCAGATGTCTGCGAGCCTTAAGGGGCTTTGCTGAGCGATCGGCCGCGGTCCGGCGGCCCGGAGTTTACCCCGACTCCTGCACCTCCTAATGCCACTTGATTTCCATAATGGCCCGGTGGCTCGCCGGTATCGATTACCGTTTTCCAAGCATTACTAACCCCCCCACACACACACACTCCCCCCCACCCCCCTCTACCACCACCACCGCCACCACCAAAACTCAATTTGATTAGATTGAGCCAACTAGCTGCAGATTATGCAGATGAACATAAGGAAGGAGGAAGAGCGAGAATGGGAAGATAGACAGTGAGAGACAAATGAGAAGGGAGAAAAGAGAGGAAGAGAAGCAGCTGCCTGGGTGAGAGTAATGAAGGGGAACAAGTGGATTCTGATTGGAGTGGAGTGGAGTGTCTGTGTGTGTGTGTATGTGTGAGTGAGGTAAGTCTGTCCCTATTGATTTTGCAGTGCAGTTGTATAGGCACGGCACCCCTAGTGTAACTAGGCGACCTCTGATTCGCTGATTTTCTGATTTGAACCAGAGCAGCCAATAATGTAAAAGTGTAATAGGCCACTGGACACACACACACACACACACACACACACTTCCACTCCAGTCAGAATGTACTTGCTTTCCTCCCTGCCTGGTGTTGTGAAACAAGCTCAGTGGGGTGAAGGGAGAGGAGTATGGGAGGGCAGGAGGGGAAGTGTGAAGAGGACAGAGGATGGAGGGATGGAGGGATGGCGGGAGGACGGGAGCTGGCCGAGGGGAAGGACAGATGGCAGGAAAGGGGAGGAGAAAGGAGAGGAAAGAGGAGGAGAAAGCTTAACAGCGCTTAACACTTCCTGGTGCCAACTGGATCAAAGGGGTTGCAATGGGAAGGGGGGGAGTGTCACTACTAGGATTAGACTGATATGAGTTTTTAACACTGGTATTTACACTGCGATAATCTTTTATGTTTTAGGGATTCCTATTGTTGTTATTAGTAGTAGTAGTAGAAGTAGTAGTAGAAGTAGTGGTAGTAGTAGTTGTATTCTGTATTCAGTCCAATAACCCAGGCATAATTATTAATTTGGTGTGCCTTCACTTACTACATTTCTGACAAATCTCGTGCCTGCATTGCATTCTGGTCTATTGAGGCTACTGTCGGTGGAGAAACTGGTCTCTCTCTTCTTCTACGATGGATTTCTCCCTGTATGATTGTTGAACGTCTCTTGGTGCAAAATGGCGGCTCTAGAAAGAAGCCCTCGCTCTTTGATTCTGAGGGACTGACACCAAAACCTGATGTTTACCGCTGATGCTTTACATTGCTGAAGCATTTTCTGATATCAAACTCCATTGTAGCTGCTGGAAATATCTCAAGGTTACATCATAATGTCTACATTTGGCCAGTTATCCACAGAAATAATACAAATACACCACCAAACAACAATATGGACCCAGAATCGCAAGGTACATCTCCAATAGCTGTTTGTTAACAGCATTAAAATGCTTCAGGGTGGATTTCTCCTTCAGTGGCATATGTTCATCTCAGTATGCTGGAACATGAGCTCTCACAGAAGACAGTAGATCTAGTCCCAGCCACTCAGTATGCAGCCATCTGTAAAGGCGGGCGGGCTGTCGGCAACCGAACTGATATACAGATACGCTGATATACGAGGCACCTCATATAGCAGAGACCCGCAATTACTCACTTCACACATTCACCCAAGATTTACTCAATTTACTTTGGCACGTCTGGAGAGGGAATTTACATCTACACGTGCACACACTCGACGCGTGGCGGTTGAGTCGTGAGACGTCTCCGCGCCGTCCTTGGCCTCCCGCTCTGGTGGTAAATCCATATAGATGCACCCGAACACACGCACATACACACACACTCCCTCCCACCCACCCATCCTCCTGCTCTGAAAGTGATAAAAAAATCTTTGGTCATTTCCCTTTGGAGATGATGGCCACTTCTGGGAAGACAATCTCATTTTACCCTTCTCTACTGTAAGTCTCCCTCCGCCCACTGCTTGCCTGCCTGCGTGTGTGTGTGTGTGTGTGTGTGTGCGCGTGTATGTGTGCGCATGTGCATATGAGTCTTTGACAGAAATGAGAGTGCATGTATGTAAATGCATGCTTGCATTTGACTCTAAAAGCTCTAAAAGCATCCGCGGCTAAGAACAGGCACATAAATGTATGTGTGTGTGTGTGTGTGTGTGTGTGTACGTTTTTCTACCTATTCCATAAAGATCTGGAACCTTATTTTTTTTTCCTTAAATGCTCCTTAGTGTTTCTTGTGTATTTGCTGACAGCGAGGCGGCGAGGAGGTGAGCAAAGGAAATGAGAGATCCTATTACTAAAGTCAGAGTCTCGACTGCGAATATGCTAACCTCACCAAAAGGAATAAATTGGAAACCTCTCGAGTCCTTTTAAAATCAGAGGGAATCTGAAGAGTAGATAATTAGCTGGCAAAGAAAAAACAAAAAAGAAACAACAACTTTGCACACACGTTAGCACATCCAAATGTGTAATTGTAAAACAATGTAAAAAAACGCTGTGTAGAGGTTTAAAGGCACCGATTTACATCTTTGCTGGTAGTTGGTACATCAGGTTGCTGAATTTAAAGAGTATAGGGAGATGGTAATATACACACACACACACACACACACACACATCCTCCTATATAAATAACAGTCACTTTCTAGATATAAATATGGCTTGTTAATCCTTCAGACTTCCACTCCTCAGCAACTTTCTATTAACTTTTTTCAGCCCAATTCAGAAAATGATATACAGTTCACATTCACTTCATTAACTTTAATATATTGAAAGATATGGTTCAAAGTATAATAAAGATTGACCAAATGTATCTGTACATGTAGCTGAAATTCATTTGAAATATATTTTTAGTGGCTGACTGATGTCAAAAGTTTTACATTTATTTATTTTTATTGTTATCATTTTATTTTATACTTTCTTCTTTACATGTTTTATACCTTATATATATATATATATTTCCAATGTCCAAAATAGATTTCAAATAAATGTTTTTTGGATAGTTGGATGTTTTTTTTAAAATATATCTCTAAACACAATCGGAAATATATGTGGAAATTTTCTTTGAACTCATGAAAAGTAACGTAAAATTCTGTGATATGACACAATGGATATGAATGCATTCTAGCAGACCTTTTTCTTTGCTTAAAAACAAAAAGAAAAAGGACAAATGCAAAAAAAAATATGTAAAAGCTCTAAAGATGCTTGAAGCAAGTTTGCTACTCTATCTGATTAATATAACACAAAAGTCATCCAACCTATATCCAGTTCATGAAAGCTTTTCCATTTGCTGTTCTAAACACCCGGAATCTGGTAGAAAAATCCTCTGGTGCACAGGGAGTGATGCGTTTTACATTTCCGGTTTGTTTGGAATCAACAGAAGAAGAACTGGGTTGTTAGCATGAGCAGTGATAGCCACCATGGCTGAACAGACAAAAACAGAAACCAAGGACGAAGACGTCACAGTACTGGCCACACTTTGATTGACAAGTGAAACACAACAGCAGCGCTTAGCACCTAAGATAGACAAAATAAACACCACTTTAAATTCCGGTTCCAGACTTGTCAGCCCTTTGCATATCAAATGTTTGCAGCGCTGGATAAATGAGGTCCGGTGAGTTTAGCGGAGGATGTGAAGTGAATCTCGCTGAATCATGACGGCCGGCTCCAACCGGATCTCACTGCCGGGAGGGAAAGTCCCTAGGATCTGGACGTGGTTGTCATCAGCCGAACAAACGAAGCTACTAATACTGGAAACAGATGTGCTGCTAATCCAACGCACATACATGCACAACACACACGTACTGCAAGCGCCCTGTGCAGAGTTTTAATCAGGACAGGGAGTGAACGAAGGGTGCCATCAACGCAGAGGGCAGAGTTCACAGGAGGGTCAAAACTCTAGAAGAGAGACAGAGAACTGAGAGAAAGAGGGAGAGCAAGAGTGTCTTAAGTCGACTTTTCAGCCTCTCCAGGAACTTTGCCCTATCTCGTCAGCACACGCCACAGACCTATTCTCCATAGAACCCATTTATTATTCCGCCGTTATCTATTTCCATGTGTTTAAGCCTTTGAGGGTTAAGTACCCTTGGCTAAGGGCGCACCGGTGCATTCCCATGAGGGAGGAGATTTGACTAGATGGCCACCGCAAATTCTGCTCCCGAAGAGAGACGAGAGGAGCGTTCGAGCTTCTACTGCCCCCGCCGCCTCCCCACACACACACAAACCACCACCATTTCCTTGGGGATATTTCCCTTTTTGCTCCGCTGTGGCATCAGTGGGTAGGAGGGAGTCGTTGGCAGGGACCCATGGGACTCTAATTAAAATGGTACCAGAAATCTCAGCTGCAGCCGTTCCCCCCCTTGCCTGTGGGGCATATTTAGATTTCCTTTCTGGATAACTTGCTGAGAAACATCCAGAACCTGTGTGCATGAGTACATGGCAGGTAACAATGATTCCACACTTGGCTTTGGTATTGCGGAAGTTGATCTCTATTTTTATATATACTATGTGATAGTAGTAATACATAGTGTATAACACAATACAGGTTTTGTCATTGACTTATCTTTCTGTTTCTCTTATCAGACGACTGCGCAAGTAACTATGATCAAGGGTTACAAAATGCTAACTGGCTAACCAAGGCTAACGCTAATTTCTGTACTGTTAGCATTTTGTGACCTTCGATCAAATCACTTTTTTATAGTGTTGCAGTAGTCTGACAACAGAAACAGAAAGACATGTTAGTGAGAACACCTGTATTGTGTTATACATTATGATGAAACACAAAATAAGTGATCACAGACAGAGTTATGGGCGACGGCTGAAAATGCGAGTCTCAGTCCTCTAGCAAGAGAACTGTGGTGCGGTTCGTTAGGAGTGAGAACATAATCTGAACAAACTACAGGAAACCACGACAAAAGCGCAAGGGGGTAGAAGGAGACAGTGTTGACATCTGATAGCCAGCAGTTCCTTATGCTTGGAAAGCCTAGCATAACAAAATGAAGTCTGGACTGATGCTCATATTCAGCTATTTCTTAATGTGTTCTTAACTGGTATGAACACCAGAGAAGAGACGGACAAATCCATCATGATTAGCTAAAAACAAGAGACTGGAATCGGATGTGTTTTGACTCTTTTGGTTACCAAAACTCTGTCCAATAAACAAGCTACTTGTGAGTCATGTGACTTCTGTTTACAAGCCATGGTTCACTTGTAATTGGGCAGTGTGAACCTAAACGAACCAAATACAAAAATACTACAAGGTAAACTTTTACACCATGGTAGGTGTGATCACACCCTAAGTTGTAGTAGTCTAATACTTCGGTAAAATTTGACATAAAATGTATTGACGTGTCTGAAGTTGAAGTATATGTTAAATATAAAGTTAGTATAGGAGGTTTCATTGTCAGCGCATTAATCTCTAGAGATTAAGATAAAGTTAATGGTGGTGCGCTTATAGATGATTAGCTCAGTCATAAAATGCATAATTTTTCTGAACTAATGACATTTTCATTCAATTTTTTTTTTCTTAAAGGAAACTGTAACTACTTATACTATACATCCAGTCAAAAGTGGGGCATTTGATTTCGAATGCAGTGGAGTAAAAGTATAGAACTGCAAAATGGAAATGCTCTACCTAAAGACAAATACCTCAAAGCCTTATTTAACTGCAGCCCTGTGGCATTGATCTGCCTGGATAGCCTGAGGGATGGGGAACCAGTGGACCTAGAGGAGTGGTTTAAGTATTACACTGCTGCAATATACTGTAAATGTTATTACTTCTGTAAAGGTTAGTGCTCTTCTCAATTTATCTCATTGATGAAATGGATAAAATGGGCCTTTCTCCTCTTGTTTTACATCGTGAACAAATTAACTTTTCCTCCAAGGGGTCATGGGCCAATGACAGCCGGAGTCAAACTTCACGGAAAATCAGCTCTGGAAATTTGATTTGCCTAGTAATATTTCTGTATAAATTCTGTATTGATGCTAGCACCCATGCTCTATCTTGTACCCACAGTTTGTTGTCTTCATATGTGCGCAGTGAATCATGATAGCCCTTGTGTAATGATCTGTTACCTTGTAACTGTGGCTGTTTATATGACACATCACATAAGGGCACAATTGATGGCAAACATAATGTTATATTATTTCTAGTACATTCTAACAGTTATCATGTAAGTATGGTGACATTTGTATACATGTTTAATTTCAATATAATTGTATTTTGTTGTTTTTGTTTTTATTATATCTTTTTTATAGTGACCCATTGATTATTTGTTTAACTGTTATTTGTTTACGTGGTCTCTTTACCAAAGAAGTTAATCTGGAAATGTCATACTATGTGTGCTCTTGTACACAATTTTGAATATTTAATTTCAATGTCCATGTTTTAGCAAGGTCTGTCAGTTTTCATGAAGTAAACAGATACATGTAACAGACGCATGTAATGCAAAACACAATGAGTGGTGTAACATGTTACTCATCTCCTATCATAAGAGGTTAGTCATGGTTATATCATCATGGGAGTGTAATATGTAATGAATTACTTTTTTAAGTTAAAAGCCCAACACTGGCCAGGACCAAACAGATGGACTGATGTCATTTGGCCCTTCAGAGCCATCTGACAATCTAGCAATTACCCAGCATTCCCAACAGTTTTCTAGATTTTTAGAAGCGTTTACATAGTAGTAGGCAGGTAGTGATATCACACTAGTGTGATTCCATTTTGATGAACATGGGCAGTGTGCTCTCTTGGACCAGGTATATTCAAACGTATAATCAATTCCAGGAAATGTGATTTTCACGTCCAGCGGTATTTGGATCGAGGCCTGCAATGCTGCAGAAATAAGTTCCTTCAGCAGAGCATTGAGCTTTAGCATGTTCTCTCATTTCAAGTGTTAATGGAGTGAGACCGGTTGACAGCAGCTACACACTGCTCAACCAATGAGCGGTCCTGAGAAGGTTAAGGTGTTCCTGAAAGACGACTGACATCTTTACAATCACCACAGCTTCGGCGAGCTTCCCCTTGTGCAGAGAAAGGGAAGCCTCGGGTGTTCGAACGATAGGTCATTGCAGCTGACCCCTTCTGCTGTTACCCGTATGGTACAATCCAATATGGCCGCCTGCTGCGACCTCAGCTCCATTTGCAGCCATAACACCTTGACCCCTACCTTAACGACCTCCAATAGAGAGTCCAAGCTGCTTGTGGTGAAAGATAATGTACCTGTGATATCTTGCAGTAGATATAGCAGGAAACCATACTGATCCTTAAGACCTGCTAAAACTGGAAAGACACACCTCCCCCCAACGACCACAGAGTTGATTATCATCATTAATTGGCCTGCTGAATAGCTTTGTCACGATAACCAAAATGTCAATACTACTTTAATAGTGTTGTGAAAGATTGATTACAATATTGGATTTTATAAACGTTTGGTAGTTTTGCCAAATGCGTTCCACAACATGAAATTCCTCACCACCGCTAGAGGCCATATATGTGCAGATTGGAATAGTTAAAAGAAGAAAAAGGATTGGAATAGACTGGCTTGATAGCCAAATATGGAAGTATTTAGCTTTTTGAGCTGACAAAGACAGACACCCAACCGACATCAAAAGCCCTGCAGAAAAGTTGCGACAAAGCTGACCAAGTCAAGTGAGGTAAAACTTGAAAATGCTTTCTTGTTTGCTGTGGTATCGTAGATTTGAAATTTTAGATAATACACTTATTATCAGTGTTAACATGCCATCACATGTCATCCCCCACCTTCCCTCCCAATACTCCCCGTCTCTCGCCGCTGTGCACTGTCAAATAAAGGCTACAATGCCCTTAAAATAATCTTTACAAAGTCTGCAACAAGTGACAAAGATCTCAATTCCCACAACAGCACACAACTCTGTCCCTCTTTGTTAGAGGCCCAAACCTCTTAGCTTGTAGCTTCCTCTTTCTACAGCAGGAAGAGGAATCCAAATATAGGCTAGCTTCAGATGTAAAATGGCCGGCTGGAACTTCTAACACCCTGTGATTTCCTTTGCCATGACAGGATAATGAGTTTCATATCTAAAGGAAACACACCAGTCTGGAAACAGCCTCTTCAGTACAGGGAATATATAGGGTTATTTGTGGACTATATGTAAGCATAGGTTGTTTATTAGTTATGCATTTTGGAAAAGAAGGTGACTACTGATGGAGAACTAATGATCATTTGCCACGCTAATAAATTGTAATCAAGATTTATAATGGTAAAACACTGAGCTAAGACTGCATAAACCACTCTCACTGATGAAGTAATTACATAGTGTGAGTTCCTTAGAGTTAAGACTCTAACAAACATACTGGATCTAATGGCAAGGAGGGCAGTCAAAATTCAGTTGTTGCAACAGGTTAGAATTAGGGATGGGACAATATATCGAAGAGTATACTGGAGAAACGGAGGAAAATATAGCTTGATGTCTGAGCAGTCTCTTTCTGGCGTGCTTAGATATGGACATGGCACTTATGCCACTCCTATCAATTTGGAGATCATTGCCGTTTCGAGAACATTTCATCAAGAAGAGTAAAGGTCTCTCACTGGGATCTCCTCAACAACACGCGCGCTTCTGCAATAACCGTGCAATATTCGTTCCCTCCTTCACTTTTTTATTGGGGAAGAGCGGAAATGAGGGAGCAGTAAAAACCCTTTTTGTTTTTATTCTGCCTGTCCCTGTCATCCTCGCATTGCTCTTTCCGGACTCAACGACTCCGGCTTCTCCGGGTCTTCGCACACTAGGCTCAGACCAATATATCGGTTTGTGGACATACCGTTCGCGGTCTGCTTCTTCAGTGCCTTTGGTGACTTACAGATGCCGGTTATCTAGACCAGTGGTTCTCAACGTGGGGTCCGGGGACCACCAGGGATCCTTGAGGGGGTTCCAGGGGGTCCCCAGCAAATTGATGAATTGTTAAACTTCACCTTTATTTCATTTACAAGAAATTAACACAATTAGAGATTGTAGAAGAATGACTGTTTTGATCATAGTTTCACTGTTATCTCTCTACCTACAATACAGATAGTCATGGAATTCTGGACAAAATCATATCTAACAATAAAAATATTCTCAGATTTGGGTCCGAGAGACAAAATCTCATCAAATGGGGGTCTGTGGCTCTAATGTTGACTAAATTAGGGGTCTTTGATATGAAAAAGGTTGAGAATCACTGATCTAGACAACAGCTTATCAAGATGAGGGACAAGTGTTGGGGCAGGAACTTGACCAACCAAGGGGGAAGAGGGCGGGACTAACGACACACTTCCTGCCTCAAGGAGAAAAGTTCCATATTGCTTCTTTTAAAATTTTCAAAATCTGACATTTTGATCAGATTCCGCTCAAGTATGCATGATTTATTATTATTATTAGCCTATTAGTAGTAGTACTAGCTGTACTATTAGTATCCTGGGTGTCTCATGTTCTAAAGGCTGTGTCAGAGGCTTTTCCACCCTAAGAGGGAAAATAAATAATTGGGAAAACACTGAATACCGGATTTTTTGAGACATGAAAATTGTTAAATTTATAGATACTGGCTCTCGGCAGCTTCAATCCAGAAATACCGGTACTGGCCTTCAAAAACTCTACTAACACACATACACAAACACACACACACACACACGCAGCCCCTCATATTGCCAGGGTCCCTATCTCTCGCAGTCATCAGAACAATCCCCATACACTAATTGGCCTATTAGTTTTGGCATTAGCCATGGGGGAGGGTCCCACAGCCATTACTGCCACAGCCAGCCTCTGACTGGCTTACTGATTGACTGGCTGCCTGGCTGACCGGGGCATAGGGGATATGGAGCGAGAGGACAACTAAAGCTAGAGCCGCCACACCATTAGCCAATTAAAACAATCGCCCATACACTGTCCCCCACCACACACACACACACACACACCCCGCCTCCCCTGACCAATTAATCATAACGTGCAAGAAAAGACCGCCAGTCTGCATTTACTATGCCGCCTTTGATTAGCCCTCGCCCGTCCTTTCTGCTAAAATGTCCCGTCACACACGCGACACTTGCGTGGCGTTCCGGGCCGTTTGTCAGAGAGCATTAAAGGGCTTCTATTTACAGCTCCATGTCCAATGCCGGAGCGAGACGGCGGGGAAATCCAAAGAGCATGCATTAAGAGGCCGTATCGGTGATTTATACTTTTTTGGGGATGGGGGGTGGAGGATGGGGAATGGAGAGGGGGGAGGAGGGGTGGAGGCTGACTGGGACAGCGGGCCGGTGGGCTCGCAAGCGCAAAAACCCCACCACAGGCTATTAAGAGGAGTTATGGCACGAACACAGCTCTCATCCAGTCTCCGTTATCGATTCTGGATCATTTTTTTGGCAGGGCGTATTTCATGGTCGGTGAGGGGAGAGGGAGGGGGAGGGGGAGGGGTGATGGCTGTGATGGATACGCGAGCAAGCCGACAAGATTAGAACAGGACAGGAGCAGAGAGAGAGAAAGAGAAAAGAGTTAAGAAAGATGGAGTGTGCGAAGGGGGTAAAGAATCTATATACCTGTAGCAGAGATGCTCACAAGTCGCCTAATGCCTAAGTCCAAGTCGAGTCTCAAGTCTTTGAGGGACAAGTCCAAGACAAGTCTGAGTGTATAGGGGAAAGACTGGCAGACCATAGAGGAAGATGGATGGTGAAATCTTTTTTTTTTTTTCCCAACCAATGGTGTTTACAGTTTTGAACTAGCAGGTACTACTTTCCCTGTTTACATAGGAAGTGAAAGCGGTCGGCAATGGGAGACTTTGTAGAGCTAAAAATCACGGTGCAGTGGATGAAAACGTAGTTGCTCACCTGAAATAGTTCCAAAAATAAACCTGTCATTATCAGCTGTACTAAATAAATAATATTTCACTTTCAATGTACGAATCTACAGGCCATATAATAAATACCACTAAGCAATAAGGACAAATACTGAGTGAAGATTTTTGTTTTGCCGCCAATGAGTTACCCTCTCCTCTCTTCTTCTCTCATTCCCTTTGCGTCCCCTCCTCACCAGGCTCTGACACCCATCTTCCCCCACTTGCTTTCCACTGTCGGATCAATACGCTCCCAAAGTGCTGTCTGACTAAAGGCATATTCCACATTTAAGTTCACTTTACACAGTGGTGGCTGTAACCCAATCTCCACATTACAGCGGTCCCCTATGATGCTTGGTGCCATTTCTCACAGCTACGCAAATGTGGGCTAATGTGCGTGTGTGTGTGTGTGTGTGTGTGTGCATGTATAGAAAGAGGAGTTAGGATCTAATGCTGCATTCCAGAGATGTTGGAAAGTGAGAAATTCTGACTTCCCTTCAGGAAAAATGCAATTGAACGGCCCTTCAAGTCAGAATTGCGAGTAGGAAACAAGATGCAGTTATCTGACATCACGTCAATATGGCAGCATACACTAAACACTGCACAGCTTTACTTTTAACACGTTTAGAATCCTCAAAATACACTGAAGTTCAATTTTTCAGCATGACACGATCACACCATTGAAACACCTGCGCTGTAAATGGTTAAACATATAAAGTCAAAATGTGAAGTAGCACTTGCAGTAAAGTGACCAGACTTTCTGGAGCAAATCCTTCCGCCTCAGGCAAAACTCTGCTTCAAGTGGCTCCATATCTTCGTAAAGCCAGATGCAGCAAACTCCTGCTCTCTCTTCTCCGCACTTTTCCTCTATCTGTCTAATTCTCTTGGCACCAAACTGTGTTTAAATGCACTATCTCCTCTTTTTACTGCTAATTTTATATTCAATTTGTCTTTTCCCCTGCTGAATCCTATTACTTTTGCTGCTGCGACGACCTCATTTCCCCACGGGGATAATTAAAGTTTCATCTGATCTAATCTAAAGAGTGAAACCTCTCTAACCCGCCACCGGTGATGCGGCTCTTGTAGTCCAGATGCCGGGAGTGATTCCGTGATTTCAATCCCATGCGGATCGATGTTATTTGTGATTATTACGGAATGAGTGGGAGTAATAGTTTCCAGGCAAACCTGAAATGTACTTTATGGATAGACATATTCTGGAATCTGACAGGAATGATACACCCCCGTCAGTAATTTGTGGGGATAATAAAGTTATACATAAGCCCCTGTCGGACAGCATTAGCATTAGCAGGTGAGGTTGGTGATTTGATTCCACACGACTGTCACCTACAGTGCAGCAAAACTCTCTTCCAATGGTGCCATATCTGTGTAATGCCAGGTGCAGCAGCTCCTGCTTTTTTTCTGTCTATTTTTCTATTTTTCTTGGCACCAATTTGTGCTTAAATGCACCACCTCGTTTATTGCTTAATCTATATTCTATTTGTGTGCTTATTTCCCCATGGGGATCATCAATCATCTAATCTAATCTAATTTAAATAGTGACGCTGATTTCCACTGGTTATATAGCGCTAATACTGAATTGAATTGACTTGACTTTATTAATTCATGCTTGCAGTAAGGTGGACTGAAAACAGCGCAGAATTTTACATTAAAAAAAACACGAAAATCGTAAATCGTAAACATAAAAAGAGCACATATGTACACGTGAAACAAGACAAGTACAAAAATGTAAAGATTAGTGTTAAGATGTTATTAGTGTTATTATTATTAACATTCATTTCGTCCCGTCATATCCAGATAATCAGCAGTCCCAAACAATCAGGCCTGATTTGCCAAGAGTCTGTGCTGCATCCAAAGCCGGCTTGATCCACTGAGAGCAAAACAAGAGAATTTGTCCCACAAATCCAACAAGCTGCAGGGAATATTGGATTCCACTGTGGGCAGACAGAACGCAGTGTGAAAGAGAGGGATCGGCGCAGATATGATCATGAATAACTAATCAATTGGGCCAACATCTAACACTTGATACTGCTGAACGGTCAAAAAAAAAAAAAAAACGAAAGAAAGAAGACTTCCACTTTTTGGCAACCATTCAAAGCCAATACTCCTGACTGTCCAAAACTCAAACGCCTCAAATCTCTACGCAGTCGGATCAAAAGACCAACCGAAAACCCGAGCTACGGCTCCTCGCTGCCAGCTGCCTCCAACAGTCTCGCTCCTTTTGGCAGCCAGGTACAATACTCCCTCTAGCTGGATATGGTTTCCCTGTCCTCCTCCTCCTCCTCTTCCTCCACCCCTAGCCTTCCCCTCCCAGCACATCTTAAGTCAGTCAGCCAGCCTCTTTGATGTTATTTTGGGATCAATATGTTCTGGAAGCCAGTGAGCCACTCTCATGGTACTGGAGGGAGGGGAGGGAAAGGAGGCATGAACCAGATTTCGAGGAGCTACGTCCGTGGAAGTGTTGCATTTTCTGTTTTCCTCGGGCCGGTTCAAGCTGTTCGCCGCCCTTCTCGCCGCTTCCCACTACCGGAGTGACTATGGAAAACAGATTCGGGGATGTTAACAAATGGAAGAGCGCTGCGCTGTATGTGTGGCGTAGGGAGTGCTTATGGGTTGGAAAATGTGCTTGGTTACACACAGCAAGAGGATGCATGAGTGTCAACCAGTCAATATGATTGAGGTTCCTCCTGACCACAGCTACAGAAAAACAGGCTGGAAAACATGCAATGCAATTTGGTTTTCTTTGCACATTATATTTATTCATTTAATTGTTTTTTGTAAATTGATTTTTCAATTAAAGGCAGTAATGGGCCTCGGAGTTGGGGTGGGTCACCCTGCCTTAAAGAGCTGCTCACCCTAAAAGTATTTCATTAGTCTGGGTTTCAGTGGAGAGTTTTAGTGTCCCATGATGGTCTAAATGCTGAAGCTTTTCCACGTTGACAAGAAGATAATTGTGGGGGAGACACCGAATCCTTGTATTTTTTGGCATAAAAATCAACATCCGCTAAAAATATCAACTATCAGCAGCTTCAAGACAAAAATACGAGGATCAGTATCAGCCTTTGAAAAGCCACATCGGTCGAACCCCTAATGTGTGCACGCACTTACAAGAATGAGCACACATTTACATACACGCGCACAGACACACACACAAACACGCTCCTTCATGCTATTACCTTGAGCCAAAGTCCCTCGGCCACATTTCAATCTGCATTCATATTAGTGTCAAACCAGCCGAGCGGCTTGCCACCCGTATGAATAGCCATTACCAATCCATTTGGGCTGGGTTATCATCAGCTGGCACTGGCCCCAAATCCCATTTCACCCATACTACATGCTCAAACTCCATCCCTCACTCTGTCCCATGCCACCATTATCTCCTATTGGAAGAAATGAAAACATATTGTCATACATTGCACAGCGGGTCAGATTCCTGGTCCAGATATGCATGTTGCCACACTGGTTCCATGGGTTTCTTTGATAATGATGCAGCAATATGCACAGTACCTGAAGCAGTAACTGCAATATATATGGAATATATATAAAAACGTATCCAAACGTGTACAAATATTCATGTCTTTGTGAAGAGGCATTGGTGTACGTGTGCTACGTTTATGCAAAGAGGACAAATTCATTCTCTTTGCGCTTACCATTCACTATCACTGAAAGACGTGCGCAACACAAACGAACACACACACACACACACACACACACACAAGCAACTCTTGTCTGCCTCGCTCTTTATCCATCTATCTCTCTCTGTCCGTCTCCCCTGCTCTGTAAGGAGGAGTTCAGACTCGCAGCTTGCCGGTTGCATAATAATACCGCTTGCTCGGTTCACATGGGATCAGAAGCCGTTGCATTAGCATTCCCAACATGGCTGACAGCGGTGACATCACCGGGCCTGTCAACCTAACCACAGTCTCGTCCTCGAACGCGGTATCAACTGCAAACACCATGACGCTTTGCTTTCCAATTCCCTCTGCGCTTCCGCTTGCCGCTCTTCACCTGATTTTGTAGAATCCCTGACTGTCTCCTCTGCCATACTTACACTAAAAGCCCCACAAATTGGTCTGTTTGCTCATTTTTTTCATTCATTCCATAAATAATATATTTGGGGCATGATGTAACATCACAAATTATATGATAAAGAAATAAGCAAAATGGCAGGAATAGTAAGCCTATTGATGAAACCCAGTTTATACAAGATCTTCCCTTGCATTTATCTGGTAACAGTCTGGATTATGAATCTTGCCATATTCATTTTTCCATCGAGTTCAGGGGGGAAGTAGATAGAAAGTATAGAAAGACAGAAAAAAAATGTTTTTTCTTCTAATTTGTGCATTTTGTGTGAAAATGATACAAACACAGTGTATAGTGTGCATGGCATTAAACATCCCTGATGCTGTAGGGATGTTTAACCTATGTGGGGAGATCGATTTACACACACACACACACACACACACACACACACACACACACACACACACACAGATACTTTTGTCTGCCCTCCTGCTACCCATTCTCACTCACCATTGCCCCTCCATCCTCCTTGAATATGGGACAAATGGGTTGGGTTGGGGGGGAAGGAGGTGTGTGTGTGTGTGTGTGTGTGTGTGGGGGGGGGGGGGGGGGGGGGGGGGAGTGTTGGCTAACGCCAATAAGGCCTAATTAGAGAGATTAGAAGTGGGGGGGGAGTGACTCACACTACAATAGCGGCTCTGACCTAACTGCTAATGTTCTCCACCCAGCCCATTTAATCCAATTCACATCCATTATCTTTAGCCTCTTTGTGCTCGCTCCCTCCGTCCCGTCACTTACCGCTGAATGTCATCTTTTGTTTAAACAAGACGCTCGCTTTTTTTTCTTTTTTATCTCGAGTCAAAGGGAAATGGTGCAAATGTGACATGAGGATGGTGAAAGATCTTTTTTTTTTCCTGCCTGCTGTATCATTTAATTCATGCTTTTATCAAGGGCAAACTAAACAAAGGAGAGACTCTGCCGGTACTGTGCTCAAGTAAGAGAGTGCTAGAACGGGGAAGAAACCCATCTGTCAATATTCAGCTAATTGACCTTATTTACAAGGCGGCCATTTTGAATACTTGGGGTGGGAATCTCTATGGAAGATTGGCATAAAACTAGTATTACTTCAACACACACGTGAGGACTTCAGACAGACCTAACAGTTAGCTAGCAGTCTCTGGAACAACTACAACAACTTCTTGAATTTAGCGGGGAAGTTACTAGCTTACTAGCTACTGGCTACCAAAGCTAGATTCTGGTAGCTAGCTATAGTGGTTCCAAATATATTACCTTAAAATGTGAACCTGTATCCCTCTTTAGACGTTTTAGATCCGTTCATGTTTTTCAGTGCAGAATCTGTGAAATGCTAAATGTTTGTATGATGTGCGTCTTGGTACACAACATTAGGGCATAGCTGAGCCGAGTGTGATAAAGTCCATATAGCCTAGCCTGATATTCAAACTGAATGGCCATTTCGATACACCTTATTTTCAGTGACTCTGATGCTGGGCGTATTTACCAACTTTACCAAGAATGTCGGTCGTTTTTGACAAGAATATCGTCTTTGCAAAGACAGTATGTTGGTTAAGGAGGTGATTTCACCAAATATTATTCTGCCAAAACGCCAATGAAAAGCCGTTGCACGAACGGTTCAAACTTTAGTCCTGCCCGCAAAGGCGCTGATTGGCTCGATTATTTCTCAGAGTGAGAACAAGCCGTTGACTAGAGCAACACCAGACTCTTTTGTGGTCATTTTGCCTTATATTAAATGGGTTGCAACAATGTGGGGAGAGGAGAAAAATATAGTCAACTCCAAAATATGGTGTGTTGCATTGTATAAGGGTGGGATTTTTTGCATGTGAAGTGTAGATATAGCTCTCCCCCTCTCTCTCTGAGGTGAGCCTCTTTTAGGCGAGGGAAAGCGAGTATCAGCAGCCGCCACTCCGCTCCATCATCAACAGCTCAGACTAGCTTCAGCCCCCACATCAGAGAGGGCCTTTTCAAAGTACCTCCAAAGGCTTCCATAGCACCAGGCGGCTCAGGCAGCTGGCTGCGGCAGGCTGAGGTTGGGTCAACCTGATAAGGCGCGAGGCTCACTCCCCGGCTGTGTTGGGAGTCTGGACTCTGGAGTGTGGAGGACGCCACGCCTTTGATTCACCGCAAAGTCCGACTCCCGTCTACGATAAGAGCTAAAATCCACCCCGGTAATGATCAAAAAGCTGATTTCATGGACACACACGTGAGCACAAAAACCACATGCAAGCGTGCGCGAAGGCACCTACAAATGCAACTCCAAATAAACTCCAAAGATGAGGAGTTGGCCCATTCTGTCCCACTTCCAACGCCTTTTCAAGCCCACAATCATCAGAATGGATGAGCATTTGAACAGAGATAGTAATAATAAGCAAAGATTAAGACACAATCGCGCTCACACAAGCAGCTTAAAGATGACATTTGTCTGTTTCGATTGATAAGCGTGTCTTCAGCTCCAGATGGCTTACACCGGGGTAGCTCAGGATCAGGAAAAAAAAAAAAAAGCGTATCATCCCAGCAACAGCAGAAAGGCAGTGTGTCTATCAACGCCAAAAATCTGGGCCTTGGAATGTCTCCTGTAGCTCATGTATATAAACTGCACAACATGTGGGCAAAATCCAAGACCTTAATCCTGTAAATAAGATGCAAAGGAAAACCAACTTGGCTTGTTGCATGGCTGCCTAAAAAGGTAAAACAGGTCCAAGACACAGTGTTATACTTGCTTCAAATATGGGCTGATGTGAAGTGCCTTAAACAGGGGAAGTGTGTTCAAAATCTCTACTCAAAAAGGTATTTCTCTAGAGTTTTAAGATGATGATACAGTGAAAAAGGGAGAGAAAGGGAACTGAATTGAACTGAATTGTCCTTGGACATGGGAATGAAATAGCAGAATAATATTGAAGCTCAGCGGTATTCTTTTTTCTTTTGGATTTTTTTTTTCCTTACAGTAATATGAAATCGACCTCAGAGATTAGCATTAGATCAATAGCCCATGTAAACACACACATCTCTGAATGCCATCAAACTCTTCACAGTGATTTGGTGAATGCAAACTCGGACACAAGGACGTGAGAGCCATCTTTCTGCACACTCATGCCTTAAAGGTGCAATTAGTACGATTAGTATTGTCCTATTGAACAAAATGACCATAATAAATCTGTTGGGGGCTGATAGGGTTGTTGATCAATACCAATGACTCAACAATTACTTGGCCAGGTGCTGAGACTTCTGGCTTTCAAACCTCACTTTCTGGCCCGTACTGCGAACTGGAGTTTCAAGACACTCCTAATGCCCCACTCCCCAATGTTATTGCAATACTATAGATTCTGTACTTGCACCTAAGTGAAAGGTATATGCTAGCCATTTCTTGTTGCACTGCTGTGACTTGTGTCTATTCTGGTGACAACTGGGTGGATAAGTGAAACAGATTGAAGCAGCGACAGGAACATTCTAGACACTGTGTCTCCGCAGTTAAGAAATGGGTCTCGGGGAGCGCATTGAAGCCATTTATTTCACTGTTATTATTCCTGACAATTATCACTCTGCACCTTTTGCAACAATGACTTTCTCTGCTGGCTGGAGGGGTTCGGGTGGGGGGGGGGTGGGGGGGATAATAACTCTCTGTAGCCACAGCAACCAAAACTATGATGGCTGATTAGACCCCCCCCCCCTGCCCCATTCCATTTTGAGTCTTTTCCATGTCGTGCACAGTGGTGACAACAATCTCTGAGTCAAGGTGCTGCATGTACAATCTTCAGGTTTTCAAGTGTGTTACGGTTTTTGTACGCTAATAGAAGCTGTAGCAGTGACCGCCACTGCTACAGTATAGTCCCATATGATCTTCTTAACGAATGGTTTGTTGCCGTCCTCAGGTTTGGTAAAGAAATGGCATTTCCCAGTGGGCTGACGAGGAATTCAAAACTTTCATGAAAAATCCAGCCAAAAATGTCCCAAATCAACCCAATTGTCATGATCTGGCTCTTTGTGTTTTGCCCGCCCACCTAATCCTTTTCCTTTCTCCCTCTCCCTCAGCAGGTACATGCAGAGGGGCGGGGCCGATCTCCACGGGAGTGAGGCTCACAAGGCACACCTGTCTCTCATCCCGCAATCAGCCCAGCTTCTTAAGCCTGCTCCAAATTCTCCCCAGTGCCAGATGATTCCAGCACATGCTCGTGTCTCATGCCTCCTCGCTCTCGTGAAGATCTCCTGTCATTGTGTTTCCTCAGCGTATCTCTTGTAGATACTCTAGTCCCAGTTTTCTAGTGAGTTTTTTCCCTCCTGGACACTTATAGTTATTTTGCCTGTTCATGGTCTCGTTTTTCCCGTCAAGGCGATTTTCTGTTTGTTACTTTGTTACTTTGTTACCTCGGGATTTTGGTTTTTGTACTCTGCCTTAGTTTTGTCCCGCAAGGTGATTTTCTGTTAACTTTTGAAAATAAACTGTTTTTGTTCGATTCTGCATCTGGGTCCTGGCTCTCCTTGAACACACCCCTAACACCAATTTAGATTACACTTTACAGTACACAATGTCCATACACAATAAAAAAAATACTTTTCCACATTCTCCCATAATACATTTCACTCAACCATGCTATAAACAACCAATTGCATTCAGACAAATTTGCACAACGTTTAAAAATTTTACACTACCAATGAACATTTTGTGTCATTTTAATCGTGGGCATTTTAATCTGGGTCTTGGGCTCAAATAGTTAATTCTTGTACAGGATGTCATATTTTTTAGGGCCATCATTGAAGTGAATGGTGTAAAGCCTATATAAAAAAATGATGGCATGCCCTGAGCTACATAGACCTTTGGACAGCAACATAGTTTAGTGGTTTTGCTCAATACTCTTTTTACTTTGGTTTTAAAGTATGTTTTTAAAAGCTGATGGTCTGCATTTTAACATCATAGTCACTGAGACATGTCACATCCATAGCATGTATGGAGCCATAGTTTTAGTTCAAGAAACATTTCTCAGAGACAGACCTGCTCATGATCTCACTGGGTGAGTGAAACCTCAAAATGTGCAGTCAAAGAACTACTGTTACTGAGAACTGAGATGTTGTAGCAGTCATTGAGGCCAAATAGCTAATATTGTTCAGTATATCATTATCCTACAGTTAATTAGCCTTAAAGTCATGTAAGTGGTGACATTTGGTAATTATAGTAAAATGTAAAATGTAAATATATATACATATATATATATATATATATATATATATATATATATATATATGTATGTATGTATATATGTATATATATATATATATATATATATATATATATATATATATATATATATATATGGCAATGACTATATTTCATTCATTTGTGACCATTGCATTCATGATTTTTTTCAAGGTCTGTAGGTTAGCTAAGCAGCTTACCTACAGCTAATTGTCTTGCTAGTTTAAACTTGGAAAGTCAGTGACTAACTGTAACAGTTTCTTGCTTCATGGAACAGAAGCTACAGATTACATTTACATTATAAATGTATTCTGAAGTGACATACAGTAATTACAATGATAATATTGATGAAGAATTTTGTATGAGATTTCTTTGACTTCATTTGTATTTGCATACTTGCGTGGATTGATTCAGGCGCGTTGCCATTTAATACCTTTATTATATGAGATTTATTCCTCCAAAGGAAATTGTATAGCAATCTTATCAACAGCTGAGTTAGGAATCTTGCTCATATAAACTATCATGAGTGGGTGTTGTTATTAAACGTGACTTCTGGTTAATTATTCCCCCTGTATCGAGACTCCCATTGGCTGACACTACAGGATAATCTGCGTCGACCGAGTGCCCCCTCTCCCCCAACCCCAACTAGCCCAGATTCCAATAGGGCTTAGAATGGCCGTTAAAAATCATCTAGTGTGGCCTAGGCTTTAGCTAACTTCTGTGTCTTTGGCTCTACCCGCTGAGGTTTAAACTCAACCAATGAGATTATTTTTTTTGCCTCCAGAGCAGCTCTGCCTCACAGAAATGTTTTTGTATAACTAAAACTCCAATCTGCTGATGTGTCGCTGATGATTATGGAGCTCGCAATATATCACACATAAAATATTAAGAGAGAGACTGTGTTTCTTTATAATAAGTATGGGAAACACCGTGTTTATAAAAACCTTTTTGCATGCTGTGTTCTCTATGGAGCCGTGTGCTGCTGTGCAGTGACATCCCTAGGTGATAAAGCCATGGTTTGGTCTCACTGCTGCAAAGTTCAAAGTCTTGTTTTATCACTTGGCTGCCAGCACAACTGGCAAGAGGAAACATGATGATATTGTGTTACCAGCCATCTGCAGTGCAGCCTAAAACACTTTGCCTGCAACCCAAAACGCCTCTGTGTGTGTGTGTGTGTGTGTGTGTGTGTGTGTGTGTGTGTGTGTGTGTGTGTGCATGTGTGTGCTAGAGTGCAAATGTCCCTGCCTTTATTCTGTGTCTGTCTCCTCACTAGGAACATGTAATGCATCATCCTCACCCACCTATAGCTCAAAACAAGGTGGGATCAAAGCACAACACATATTATAATGGACAAAATGTGTATCACTTGCAGCGGGGACATCGCATTCAATGCATGACTCAGTCAGCATTACCAAAAAGACAGATGTAAGAAAACCCCATCTAGATGAGACCACACACACACACACACATATGCCCTGCACCAAAGATTTCGATTTGCACTTCCCGAAAGTTGAAACAATGTGTGTGTGTGTGTGGGGGGGGGGGGGAGTGTGAAAAAGGGCTTGTGGCAAGGACAGTGAAATGTGTGAAGGGGCTGCGAGCGAGGATGTGCCTGTGTGCGTGTGCGTGTGTGTGTGTGTGTGTGTGTATCCGCAGTCCGCTAATTTTGGCTAATGGGCCTGGGAGTGCCGTTGCTGGCTAAAGCGTGTCTCCCTAGTTTAATGGTAATTAGATTTTACTTTTGGTCGGCTTGCCCGGCGCCTGTCAACATCATGTCACAGTGGCGATCTTTGGAGTGACACCGCCTGAGAGCCTTTTCATTGGCCAAACCCCAGAAAGGCCTGCAGGCATGATGGGAGAGCAAATAACACAGCGCTATGAGACAGACGAATAAAAGGGTTGGAGAGGTAGAGGAGAGGGAAAAACAACAAAGCAATGATGGTGATGATGGGGGAAGATTTTGGAGGGGGGACAAAAAGCCTCATTGAATGTACTATGTTTTTCATTATCTTAAATTTGGCCATTTTGATCTAAAGGCTTCTGCTTAAATGCTTGAAATGTATTTCTTAGACAAATATAAATAGTGAAGTTGATCCTATGTATGAATTTCTTTGCAAAGCCTTTGCCTTTCCATCAAGGCAAAGGGCGGCTACTTTAAATAATCTAAAATATAAGATAGTTTGGATTTGTTTAACACTTTTTTGGTCACTGCATAATTCCATTTGTGTTATTTCATAGTTTTCATGTCTTTACTGTTATTCTAAAATGTGGAAAATAGTGAAAATAAAGAAAAATGTGGTGTCATCAAACTTTTGACGGGCAGTATATATACTGTATATACAGTATGTATACATACATATATATATTCATACACTGATGTTGCATTTAACAGTTGGAGTGCTGTGCCTCAGGGACTTCAGCTCTCTAAACCCCAAAATCATGGCAAAGTCCCTGCATGTAATATAATTTAGCACCAAAACTTCCAAACCCACTCATAAATCAGCTAAATGTTTGGGGACAAAGAGACTGACAAGATATTATTTGGTCAGTCAATGTGATAAATTATTACATGTAGGTCACCAAGGTACCATGTTAGAAGGAACATTGAATGCTCCCTGATGGGATTTTGCTTTTAGATTTTGGCTTCTAAATAAATATCTGGTCATTTTTTGCTTCATCTTTACTCTCAATAATAATAATTACAACTACAAGATCAAATTATGACTCACTTGAGCTCACTTACAACTCGTCAGTTGTGAGTTCATGCTCTACTTTTGGTGTGGAAATAGGATAAAAATATATTTCCACACCCCAGAGCTGGGAGCTCTCACCACTCCTGTTAATTTTAAATGCTGATGATTGCCATATCAGTATGAGAATCGACATACTCGCAACTATACAATGGTGACAACTATTATACAGCCGTAACAGCTATTATACAGTACTTATACTGTATAATGTAACATATAATATTATATTATTATACTGTACTGTACTGTCAAACGTGCATTAGCGCTGCAGACAAGTATTTCTTAGTATATGGCACCACAATATTTTAATGTCTCTCGACCAACTAGCTACCAGATCGTTCCTTCTACCACTCTGCAGCTGAACAGAGAGCAAAACGTGACTTTCCCCCAAGCAGTTTCTCTCAGCAAGTTGTAAAAATGCAGCAGCAGTTCAGTGAGCATGCAGTAAACCTGTAGCACATCTATAGCAAGCCTCCCTCATGCTGATTAAATGAGTCACGCTGCTATTGTTGATGAAGTTGTGATTGGTCCGACAGGGTTTTCCGGCGGCTAAATGTGTGACTCCCTTCAAAGTGTATTATTAAAGGTTCTGGTGGTGTAATTGTAGCCAACTGGAAATATTGTGGCAGACAAAAAAGTGAAATTTGACTTTTGGCCACCAACATCTCAGGAACAGACAAGTTTCAGGGTAATAAGACCCTGACAACCATTTTTTTTTACATAGCTTAGAATTGTTTTTCACAGTTTTTCTTATTTGTTGGTATTAGGGATGGGATGATATATCGAAAATTCAATATATCGCGATACAAAAATGTGACAATACGTATGGTGGGGCAGAAAAATGAATCGTGATATTAGCTCCATTTTATTAATAAGCTTTCCATCCAAATTATTTGCACTTTGTAATGGTCTGGTCTGCCATTTTCTGATATTGACAATGCAAATGGTGCAATACGTGGAAAAATTTGCTTTGTTTCTTCTCATTATTATTGTGCTAATACATATGATGATGATGTTCATTTTGGGTCGATGCTTAATGACAGTTTCCCTGGCCTTGGATAATCTTTTGAATCTTGCATGCAGCACCTTATTAAGTATTTAATGGTTGCAGGCCCAAGAGAGTTTTTTTGTGTCTTCTGTCTTGTGTTTAACGTTGCTGCAAAGCACTTTGGGGAAAAATAAATAATAAAATAATAAAAATAAACTTGAACCTTGAACTTTTGTACCGCAATTGCAGTACAATTAGCCATAGTGAAAACAAGGCCATAACAACTGGATTGGTCTGGTTTTGTGCAAGCTAAAACATCACTGATTTCCTGATCCCCGCAAAAAAAATAAAAAAATAATTACACCTCCTTCAACCTTTATTTTTTAAAAACCTATTTAGCGATAGAACCTGGCGGAGGCTCTCAGCGACGTATTCATATTCGCCCTTCCTTTTAGATCACAGCAAAAATCACGAGTTAATAGACCGTTAGAAGCACTCATTCTTTCTCTCTTATTGTTGAAAAGATGACTAAGTACCCAGATAGCCACAACAGGAATACATTTTCTTCACATGAATGCTAATGCCTGTTGTAGAAGCAAACACAAACGGCTCCAACGGATAATTTCTCGTCCAAACAATGTTCATTACCATGGGCACTAGAGAGGTAGAAGTTGTTGGACTGAAAGCAAATGCATTCATTTTGTGCGGGAGATGGAGAACCGCTCACTTCAACAAAGGACATTACCTGTGCATATCAATGCTGGCCTCATGAGGCAGGCACTAGTCTGTTGACATCATTAGGCCCTGAACATGTGGTGGCAGCAACAGCATTCAGATAGCAGGGAGAAATATAATAGCAGCCAAAAACAGGCCAAATGTTTGTTTTGTTGTGCACTTCAAATGATTCCGAAGTGCCATCATCACTGTATAAATCTTACGCTTCGTTCCTTGGATGGTTTTGAGGGTATTCGATTTTTTTTTTAAGTATTGGCAAAACCTCTGGCTGTAATATATGTGCTATTGAAGATAGGAAAGATAGGAAATAAAATACAACAGAAGTTCAAGGGTCAGATTCAAACACACATCACAAGTGCATGGCGATCCACAGAGAGCAAGGTCCATCTTAGAGAAATATTTGTAGCAAGAGTACAGATCTGTTATACGTATATGTTAATACTGCGCTTTCTACCAAAACCACCCCAAAAATGTGTCCTTCAAAAGCTTCAAAATTGCACCATTCATAGCATCAACAGCAAAGCTGATTTTCGAGGCACTGGTACACGTACAACTACTTTCCTTCCCTATTCTTTTCTCTCAGTGTGGCACCTAGAAAGTACTTCTGGAGCGTCAGGCTTGGCTGGTTTCCATTCGATTTCCCCCGCGGGTCATCCATCGGCCTGGGGACGTGGCGAGCCAGAGCGCCCAGCCCCGAGGTGATTAACAGAAGAAAGATGGCTGCAGTTCGCAGTGTAAATCCAAAGGGGTTTCAGGTGGAACACGGGTGCTTGTCTACCAATGAGGAATGGGGGAGGGCCTCACCCAATCCGGCAGTGAAAATCTCTCTTTCACTCCCTCACCCTTATTCCTTTACCAGCGTTTCAGGAAAGGTCTCAAAACAGAGGGGAGGGGGAAGAAAGAGGGGGGGAAGTTAGAAAGAGGGGCTGATAAATACACAACAGCACTGAAAGAAATTTATAAAGAGGAACAAGGAGCAGAAGGTAATGCATGACTGTCTGAGATGGGGAAAGGGAAAGAGGAAAAATGAGGAAGTGACCAAGGCAGAGAGAGAGAGAGCTAGAAAGCAAGAGTGGAAACCTGCGCACCCTGGGGTGATATTAGTGAACCCCATCTGTTGAACATCTGGCGTGAGGAGCCAAACACCTCCAGCGGCCTGCTCAGGAAATCTTAAATTTAGCAGCAATCCGCTCACAGAGGGCAAAGCAACCCTCACTCCTGGTGAGATGGATGGAGAAGGCAGACAGGCACACTCTCACTTCATCATCCATCTAATAAGTTCTTCTGACCAATAAAATGAGAGAGGCAAGATGTAGGTATCCACAGGTGTTCTTAAAGCCCTACTCGCTCAGGACAAACATTATGTGAGGACCTCATGTAATTAATGAATTACCCCCCCAATGTTTCGTGAAACACATTCGCCTGGGATAATGAATTTCACTGAAAATCACTGGTGCCCCGGATACAGTTGTAAAAGGTCAACATTTTATAAGCCGTCACTTCATGATTTAGTGACGCAAAACTTGGGAAATTAATTCAAAACCACTATTGCCTCCATTTTTCATGGCAGAAGAAAGAGAGAAATTATCCGTCTAGAAGAAGAAGAAAAAGAAATTGCACGCCTTAACCAAATTACATCTGAAATTACAAGTTTGATTCACACAGGATTAGTAATATCAGGGGACCTTTGAAAAATCCGATAGGTAATTTGTGCTGGAATTGTTAAATTAGAGATTACAGAAATGGCAGATTCACATATTGGATAAAATCACAAATGATCTCCATAATTATTACAAATCACTGGATGTCCCCAGGTAATATTAGTCCCATGTGAATAGAACTTTAGGCAGGCCAGGACCCAGCCTGAAAAATGATGAGGTGTTTACTGATGGTAAAATGGGGACACACAAAGGAGATGATCTACGATGACTGCAAAGCAAGTCTCCAAAGACGGGATATCACAAGAAATCAGTCCCTCAAGAATCCCTTGAGCCTCAAAACATCTTTGACAAAAATCTATCTGAATGTTTGGACTGGACTGTCATTAACGTCTTCATAGATCCCCTGCTTCTGGCACATTCCACAAGACTGCCTCCACAGTATTTGTGCTGTAAGTAGTAGAAGCTGTTACTGGATGGCTAGCTAGGAGCAGATGTTCGCATTCAAGATGCAGCTGGACTAGAAATCCAACCCCACCGGGAAGGAGCTGGACTGTTGTGGTCGACGAAATGTTTATGTGCAAGAATCAAATTGCAGTCAGATCGAAGGGTTAATTGTCCAGTTAAGCTTCCCCAACTGAAACCAGTTAATTTGGAAGAACAGTATAAATTAGTCCTGTTAGCAGATTATAGGTGGCGTGTAGTGACTGACAAATTGCCAATTTGTTTTTGTTCCCATAAACCCCATTATATGTTCAAGTAGTCCGTATACATTTTTAGATTAGTGAGCATAATCTGAAAACTATACTATATTTTTAATTTCAGAAGGAAAATGCCATTAAAGAATCCATATTTGCTGGTTTAATTGTCAAGGTCTACTTGACCTTGACAAGTAGACCTGTCTACTTGACAAGTAGACCTGTCCACCTGTCCCTCCCTATATGTTGGGAGGGACAGGTGGAAATGCTGGGGTGTGTGATGAAAATGCCACCGTTTCAAAGTCCTCACTAACTGGAGTGTGACTGTGTTATAGGAAAAGTGTAAGCGTCTGCTGGGAATTCAAAACCATTCTTTAGCAAAACCATGAAATGCCTTTGGTAGAAACCTGTACAGACCAGCTGATGCTCCTGTTGACGCTAGCTTTCACCGCTGCTACACCGGATTGAATTTTCCATTTCACATTATCTCTACGATTCAAATTGCTCATTGAAGCGTTTAGCTAGCTAGCAGAAGATTAATTTCAAGGTTTCCTGCTAATTCAGATCATTTTACAACATTAGCTTGTTTGATTTAGGTTTTGCATATTGTGTGTTGGACTATCCTTTGTTGAGGATGTAACATAGAGTACTAGGCATTTTTAAGTGTATGCTAGTAGTAGCATTAGCTGCTAAGTTGTAGTAGTGAGCTGTTATTGGTGATTTGATTTGATGACATTATTTGCCAGGACACAGTTGACCAGCATGGGACTAGCACTATAAGGTACTTGCCACTTGTGTCACTTGTTTTACTTGCAAGTGTTGTACAGGTAGTTCTACTTTCTCCCTCTCGTTGTCTATCTCCAAGTTCAAAATCCAATATTGGGGAATATCCGCTAATGAATCAAATTTATTAATAAAACACATGAACTGCATTGATCACTTGAAGGAGAGATCAAGGCCTTGGGCTTGAAAAGGCGACAGATATGAGCTCAGATCAAGCAGATTCTCTTGCTTTTACTGACAAACATCTGTAAATGACACACCCCATGGGACATAGCTGTCAGTGATCCCCCTGATGTTAAAATTTGTGTTTTCAAGGTAAGCAGGGGAGGCAGGAGGGACTGTATTTCTGTGGCGTGAAAAGGATCTAAAGTGATTCGAAGAACAAGGCAAACTGACTTGGGCTGTGGCAAATCCTTGACCGTCCTTATCTCACATTTGGTCGGCGAGCAGCGGCTCGAGACACCGCAGATTGAGAGACAAATAGAAAACACGAGGAAGTCAAATAAGACAGCTGAAAGAGTGCGAAAAAGCAAGAGAGCTTAAGCAAAAGAGAGATGTAAGATAGAGAGAGGTCACAAGAGATTAAGAAAGAGGAGAGGGCATTGCAGTTTAAACCGCCTCCCCCTAGAACTAAGACAAATTGGGCTACGCGGTCGTCTCGGTGGCCCCAAGTCCCTATCTCTCCAAGGAGGAAGCCGGCGTCTCCCAAGCATTAAAGTGGAAAAACCAACGCCACTGCAAGAATTTAATGAGGAGGGCTCTGCACTGTTCTCCACTCTCCCACCCCAACACCGAGTCTGTGACACAACACTTCTTGGCATGTGGTGATTTTCTCTCTTTCTCTCTTCTTTATTCACTGCCTTTATTTGCACTGCCTTCGCTTGAGGAATGGAGTGGATATCGAGGCTGCAACCGGTCCAGGCTCACTCAGTCACCCCAGCCTCAGCCCTAATGCATTAGGGCTGTGAAAATGCCATGCCACATCTCAGTGATTGCACTCCCTTGGAAACGGCACTGTATTACACACTTTATCAACTCCATACATGCGAAAACCAACAACTTAACACGTGGAAGGCCATGCTTCATATGCTATTGAGGGCAAGCAGTTTGTTTCATTTGGACATGTGAAAGGCACAGGATATTGGTGGAAAACTTGTCTAGCCATTGAACATTGCATTGATGTTCAGAAAAGCCTTGCATTGCCACAATGTCTGCTCCTTGCGGGGAGTTTTTTTTTTTTTTTTTTTTAATTTTACTACATTTGATCCTGGTTTATCTGTGTTACATGTGAACGACAAGGTGACCTGTCACCTATCATTACAGAAAAACGCTTTTCAAATTTTTTTCAAGGACATTATACTTCAACAAATAAGAAAAATACTTAAAAACTTCCCAACTGATCAACATCCATCCTCATTTAGCTAAAGCTACAGCACTGGCTTTAAATAGACCACAATTAAGTGGCTCAAATTCACTCCGTGGACTCTGACACAACACAGAAACGAAAAAACGTGAAGAAAAAGAAGGTGGGTGTTCCCTTTGTAAATATTTGATCGAGGTACAAATCATGGGTAGCCAGAAGATTGGCGTGCAGGCATTGACTTTTGTTTTGGAACTGCTTACACGAGATGAAGGGGGCGCAAAGAAAATTAATTTAAGAGTGGGAGGCAGCAGAGCTTGCAGGCAAAGGGGTCTGTTGAAAGTGGGGGAAGGGACTGATGGATGAACTTTCCCACCACGGCTCTGATTGAGTGGTAAAACAAGCCTTATGAATTAGTGCTTGGTTATAATCCAGAGTAAGCACATTGAGAGCCTCGGCTGAGGTATGTAAATATAAACAACTTTGGCCTTCCTCTAGCAATTCAACCTTTATCTTAAAGAGAACTTTTAAGGGAAATTCATCTCCATGTCTACAGTACAAGGCCACTGCCGGTCGTTTATCTTCATAAAATGATAATATGGTATTTATTTCCTCATTAACATCCCAGAGAAGAGATATAAAAGGTATCCTTAAGAGTCCTCGTCACTTTGCATCTTGATGCTGACATTGAGATTCATCCTGAATACTAATTTTAATAGCTTAATTCATTAATGACTTTTATTGCAAATGCTACTTTGTTGAGCACTCAAAAGCTGCAAAAAGTTATTGTGCATGTGTGCACGCGCATGCACGCATACATTTTCCATTCTGGTGAAAAATGGGATTTAACTTTATGGCCATCAGTTTGGGCTGCAGCTATAATGTGTTCAGAATACCTAATCTATGGTTACAGAACCATGTTAATTGTGGCCACAGAGAGGAGACACCCACAGGGACTGGCAGGAATAATACAGTTACATGAATTAGTGTTAGACTAAGATGAGAAACGTACATTTATAAGATGCAAGGCTAAAGAAAGAAAGAAAGAAAGAAAGAAAGAAATAGTTACCAAACTGTTACATCTATTCCATAACCGGCATACAAAATGTCATAGTAAGAGAGTGACGTAGCGAGTTAAATCATCTTTCACCTTTCTCAAAGAGAAGGGAGCTGTTTCCATTCCATTGTCAGCGGAGATGAGTGATGGAAGTCGAGTGAAGTGCATTTCACCATTCAAAATGAAAAACTGTTCTGGGAAATGTCAGGGACACCCATCCACACCTTTCACTGGTGTATCGGTGAGCTGTCACAGCTCGAGAGTGAATGGCCGCCTATCGAGCCTGACAAAAGAACACAAAGTGTCTGAAAGTCCTGACAAGTGCCAAGGCGGAGGGCCAGTGGCCAAAGAACCGTAACCTGGCAACTGTCAACCGCCTCTCTGTCACGAGTATCCCCTCAAATTGCGTCTTACAACCACCAAACAACTGGCGACAGTGTCAGAAGTTTCAATCTAGCAGCGGTCGGAGTGCGCTCTCGCTCTGTCCGTTTGTTTTCCCGTCTCACCTCCTTCTCCTCACCTCCCGGTGTTTGTTTGGTGTCGCCGTCAGTTAGGCTCATCAGCCTCCGTGCCGGCCGACAGCCTGTCAGTCTAAGGTCCTTTTAACACTCGGCGGCCCCGTGCAGCGACACAGCGGCTCCCCCGGCATCGCGCTCGGCAAAACGGGAAAAGGGGAGTTTGGCTTCGCGCGCCTCTCGACCCTCATCAGCGTCTCGCGCTGTCTCGTCGTCTTTCCTTTTTTTCTCTTGTTTTTTTTTCTCTTTGTGTTGTGTATCTGCCTGCATGCAACCCGGAGCCTGTGAGGGAATGTGGCGTTTATTGGTGGAATGGTAGGAAAGAGACAAGAGGGGAAGACGTAAAGGACAGAAAAGCAGGAGTGTATAGCTTTGCAGAGGTCCAGAAGTTCTAGAACTCCTGCTAGCGTTTTCTTTAGAGACAATGCAACGGAGCTAGTGGGAATTGACCACTTCAAAGTATGCAAAGTACATGTCGGCTCTGAAGGCCTAGAGGTAGTAACCACCTGAGATATGGCCTTAGAAATCATTAAACCTCCTCTACCGGGACTCTTCGTATATGACTTAGGATGAAGTGTGGGTTACGGCCATGAACGCTACCTCCCTCACTGGGTACGCTTAAGTGCACTATGTCATTCCGACGCATTACAACAGCAACAGAAGCTGGATCTAGGCTTTCCAAGAGCATTAATCATGTGTATGAATTAAATGCCACCTTCAAAAGTATGATGGAGATAATGGCAGAGGGAGCAGGGAACGTGTTAACTAAAACCGAACCAATGCCGAAAGCAAAAAGACAAAAAGAGAAAGAGAGGGAAAACTAGAAAGAGGCGGTTGGAAAAAGCGGCTCTACCAGGCCTGACTGGGCGAGAATTCAGGAGGCACCTTCCAGAAAATGATGGGGAAACTTCCAGCCTTCCCCTGTCCAAATAATCTGGCAGGGACTTGATTAAAACAATGAACTGGAACAATGGAGAGAGAGAGAGAGAGCGAGAAAACGAGACCGAGAAGGAGCGAAAGCCCGGCGTTGAAGAGAGCGCCTCTTATTTTCAGCAGCCCATTAAGTCAGAGAGCAACGGGCCGGCATAGAAGAAGAAGCAACGGCAGAGTCTTCCCAGCATTACCCAGCCGTTTCCCAGCTGCACTGTGGGTCCAGGAGCTTATGAGGCGCAAAAAAAAAAAAAAAAAAAATGATGAGAAACAGATTAAAAACCTAGCAGGCACGCTTAGCCGAGCAGAAACGCTGATCGAAAAAGAAAATAAGACGATCCTCCTGCTCGTCGTATTCTTGAGATATCATTAGCGGCCTGCATTTAATATCATCATTACCATTGTTATCATTATCAGAAGTATTTATCTTGTTTAGTTTCCCCTTTGTGCTACAAACAGCATCATTTCCGACTAAAATCAATAACACAATAGAGGTGGGCTGTGTGTTTTTTTTTTTTTTCTTCTGGCTTATGCTTCTCCCTTTCCCTCTCTCTCTCTCTCAAAGACAGGCAGCCCACCAGTAATCGCCAGGCAGCGGCTACAAAGCGGCGTCCTACACGGATAACTGTCTGACAGCACCCCTCCCGCCCCCCCATCTCCCACCGCATCTTACGTACACACACACACACACGCCCTGATATCTTTTAATCAATCTATTAAGGAGAGCCGGGGTGGGCAATGACAGGCCCGCTGACTGATAAAGTGACCCGGGCCGACATCTGAGCATTTCTGGCCACTGCTGAGGCCAGATAATAGCCCGGCACGCACTGAGATGATGATGATGATAATGTTGGCACCTAGGGCCACGAAGCATATCCAATCCCTCCCTAAATGTCAACCTTCCCCTATCGCTGCGACAAAAGACTTAGAGAAAAGGTTCACGACACGGAGGGCCTGCTTAGAATGGATAACAAACGCGCTGTCTCATTTGCCCCGGCTCTAAAAACAAGCGGAGAAAAAGCAAAGCCGCGCGGGTATGCGCATACACGCTTCGCACAGCAAGGGAAGGGAGGTAAATAAAGGGGAAAAAAATGAGGAAAGAAGACAGAGAGAGATGGAGGGAGGTGTGTGTGTGTGTTGGAGGGGGGGTGGGTGGGAAGATGTGCTAGCTCAGGCGCTTGTTGTGAGATTACAACGACGGTTCTGTTTTTCCCTCTCCGCCAGGAGCGACAGCGGCCCATTCATTTTTCGCAGCGGAAAGCGACAGATTGAAGGCCAAACATCTTCTTTCTTTTCTCTGTCTCTCTGTCTTCTTTCTCACTCTCTCTCTCTCTCTCACTCTCTCGCTCTCTCTTTGTTTGGTTAACCCAGGGCTGAAGTGGAGTGCGGTGACAGGGCGCTGACGCCACGTGTGGCTGACGGACGACGGGCGGGAAAAGCGATGCCCCGTGTCAGCTAGCGGACGCCCCGCGGTGATATCCCATCCCAAAAAAAACAGATGTTTGCACGGCTGCAAACAGGCCATTATGTGGGCAACCGGGACGTGTTGGGAAGCGGGCAGGTCGCTCGAAAAGACATGACAGCGCTGCATAGAGTTTCCGCTTTGCCATTTCCTACGGCACTCGGCTGAATCATTGCGGGTGTTGCTCCGCAGCGAGGTATGACATTATTAAGGTAGACTCTAGAGTAAACAATGCACTGTACACTTCAAAAGCTCGGAGGATAAAGCGCTTACCATGTACTCCCGACTATGTGGGTTTGAGTCAAGCTCATAATTGCAGGCTCTCTACCAAAGACGGTTCAATAAACCCGAAGTGCAAAAATCTCGAAATCACAGGATGCGGCTTCAAAGGTTAGATGTGTACTTAGCAAATCGACATATGCATGTGACAAATAGGTGACGTATTTTTGCCTTTCACACTTTGAACACTACTGTACAACTAAGAGCCGTATTAATAGAAAAGAGGAGTGTGAATCTAGTCAGAGCCACTTCTATCTTTATCTTCGCTCTCTTCTTAAGTCAGTCCAATAAACCAGAATTGCAAAAATAGACGTACACTTGATCAATCGGCGAGCGAATACAAAACCACAAAAATACATGTGACAAATAAGTGATGTACTTTCTCAAACAGCCCGTTTTGCCTTTCCATAAGCTTTTTCAACACCATCGCACAACTACGAACCTTATTAATAGAAAAGAGGAGTCTGAATCTGGTCATAGCCACTCCGCTCCTTTATCTTCGCTCCCTTCTGAAGTCGGTCCAATAAAGCAGAATTGCAAAAATGGATGTCGTTTTGAAGATTATGTGTATACTTTATTAATCGGCAAATGAATACGAAACGGCATGTGCATGTGGCAAATAGGGGATGTACTGTATTTTCACATTTAGCTTTATTAATAGAGGATTGTGAATCTGGTCATTGCCACTCCTATCTTCATTACTGTTACTGCAAAAATCTGAAAATCATAGGATGTCGTTTCAAAGGTTATTTAAAAGTATTACTTTATGAATCGCCACATGAATCGACATACGCCATATGACAAATAGGTGACGTATTTTGCCTTTCACACACTTTCAACACTATTGTACAACTCATAGGATGTCATTTCAGATCAGACTTTATCAGTCACCAAACGAATCGACATACATGTGGCAAACAGGTGACGTGTTTTCCCAGAAAGCCCGTCTTGCCTTTCCCATACTCTGTCAACACAGTCGCACGCTG
The DNA here is from genome assembly GCF_048128805.1 of Centroberyx gerrardi. Taxonomy (NCBI): domain Eukaryota; kingdom Metazoa; phylum Chordata; class Actinopteri; order Beryciformes; family Berycidae; genus Centroberyx; species Centroberyx gerrardi. The sequence goes on along the minus strand of NC_136001.1, from coordinate 4,631,397 downwards.
ACGAGCCTTATTAATAGAAAAGAGGAGCGTGGTCTGGTAAGAACAAGCAGCAGTAAGAGCCTGCAAACACACTTGTCTCTCTTTCTGTATCATCTGTGACCCCTTCACATAAACCGAGGACCTTGGGCTCGCTGAACGCTAGAGGAAGAGAGGGTAAAATAGAGAGAGAGAGACAGACAGAGAGAGAGGGAGAGAGACAGAGAGAGAGAGAGAGGAGATTATCAATGCATGTCCCAGTCCTTGGGCTGGGGCTTTGCCCTTCTGTGACAATGCCTACTTCCCCAGACATTCGTCATTCCTCTAAAGCAACCCGCCCCGCTGTAGCATCACTAGCCGGCGAGAGCACAACCATCCTTCCATCCATCCTCCCTCCATCAGCCCATTTCTCACGCCGGCTCTCGCAGTTCTCCGCTCCCTTGAGTTGATTTCTCTCTAGATTTGTGATCAGATGGAATGTAAGATGAAAAATGATGGAGGGCGTGAGACACATGCACACACACACACACACCACACACGCACACACAAAAAAAAATAAAACTGAATGCCTAACAAGGGCCCCATCTCGAGGATTGATAGAATGAAAGCCTGAAAATCAAGGCGATGTGAGGGGGAAAAGAAATATATGAATACTGGTATGGATTTATTGGAGCAGCAACTGTGTTCAGTTGCCACCACGGCCAATGGGTTACCGAGTCAATAGGGCAGCCTAATCTCTCTCTCTCTCTCTCTCCCTCTCTCTCTCACACACACACACACTCACAGTGTTATTCTAAGTTACATGACATCTTTTAAGAGGCATGAGAAATATAATTGCTAATCTGGGCAAGCGGAGATATGAGCTACAGCCTACTTTTTATGACTCGGTGAAAAGTAGGCTAATTCCACCGACCGGCTTTGTGATAATGTGCCATATCTAGTCAGCTATGCGGGTCGCACGATGAATTAAAACAGTGGTTCCTCAAACTGGGGTTCGGGGACCACCGGGGGCTCATGCAAATTGAGGAATATCTTTTTTTCCACTATTATTTCACTCCCTAGAGAGTAGCAAAACGAGAGAATGCATCATGATAGCCGTTTTGCTCACAGGTTTCACTCTCCCTACTGTTTCCTCCCCATTGAACAGGATCTAAATTCTCCTGTATTAAGTCATATCTGGCTACAGAAATCTTTCTCAAATGCAGTTTCTTTGGATGACATATAATCAAATGGGGATCCAAGGTCTAATCTATTTGGGAATGTAAAGAATTCAAAGAGAAAAGTGCTTGCAGGATTCTTGGTTGGACAGACTGTCAAAGCACCTGAGAGACATTTCTGGGACCTTCCAAGAGCTTGAGGAATATTATGCTTGCCACTCTGGTCAAGGTCAAATTTGATATATATATATACTTTTTTTTTTTCAATTTGATTCAACAGATTTCTAGAGAAAACACTGGTGGGGACAGCGTGACTCATAGGTTAGAGTGCAAAATGATCCCCATTTTTCGTCAAATTACTAATAGTGGTATTTGTAAAGGTTTAGTCTTGTGGGTTTAAATGCATCAAACTGGGGTCCGAGGCCCACCCAGGGGTCCTTGATGGGACTCCAGTGGGGAGGGTCCCCCATGCAAAATGAGAAATAGTTGAATTATATAAGAATTCACTGGGAATTAGCCTACCCCAATTAGAGAATGTAACAATGACTATTGTAATAACAAGTTTCACTCTCACCACTTCACCACTATTAAACCCTCACACAGTTCAACAAAATCTAAATCAACAAATCTTCCTATATGGGTCCCTAGAATAAAACCGTATCAGATGGGGGTCCGTGGCCCTAATGTGTGTCTATTTGGGGGTCCATGATAAGAAAACATTTGACAACCTCTGGTCTAGACTGTTACACATTTAAAAAAGCAGCAGAGACTTGAGCCCCAACTGCAATTGTGTCTGTCTACTTGAGTCGGTAAAGCGGGTTTGCGGTTCAGAGCCCTGCCTTGCTTCAGGCGGCGAGATAACGGCTTTGGCGGACGCGCTGCCGCCGCCTGGCAATTGGCATCACCTCGCTCCCGCTTTACCTACCCATATATCCCCAACCCGACTAACGCTCCTCTAATGACATTCCGACTCCATATCTCATCCCTTTCCCCCCAGTCTGTTAGATATGTAAAGGGTTAAAAAGCAAAGAGGTGGAATCGGAGAAGCACGAGGGGGGACGGAGTTCCAGGACCTAGAAGAAAGGCAGGGGGAAAAATTTCGCCTATGATGGAGTTATGCTGTAAATGAGCATGGAGGGGAGGGATCAAACAGGTCATTCTGCACACTAAATCCCCTCCAGAATAATTGATTTGGTGTTTTTTCATGTGGAGTCTCCGGCAGTTTGCAGTCGACGTGCCAGGAAGAGCGTCAAGCCAAACGGCACGAAATATTCCCAGCCAAGCAATGACCCGTTATAGGATATTCAATGAGGTTACTTTATTCTAAAAGCCTATTATAGATGAGTTTCGCTCCTGGAAATGCCACAATAATAACCAGAACCCTTCATGGCAGGCATAATGCGATGACACGACCAGAAAAAAGCCCATGTGTGACTTGTATAGGGGTATGAAACTTACCAGGATGACAGTCGGCCCAAAAGAGCAAGAAGGCGGACAAAATGAGAGACAAAATCCACCAGCAGCAACAGCACGATTGCAGTAGCCTCCGCATGGTAATAATATGCACATCGGCATGCAAATAAAAAGGGGCAACAACTGTTGAGTTTCTCCCTTTGCGGTCAAATCACCGACGCCTCGCTGCGTAAAAAGCGGCGCCGGAGACGCAGCGGAGACGGAGACTGGGCACGGCGACTTTGGTGGTGGAGGTGGAGGGCGGAGAATTGGAGTTAGAGGTCCAGCAAAGAGTCTTTCCGTGACAAAATCCCCTTGATATTCCCGAACACGAACATAACACTCGGGTGTAGACGGTCACGGAGCAGCCTATGCAGAAGGAAAACGGGTTAGGAGGACACTAGTGGCGACGGTCCGCGCAGCGCGTCGTCGCTCCTGCGGCTGCGGCGGTGGAGGCAGCGCTTCTCGGGCAAACAGAGCGGGGAGAGTCGGTGGCGGCGGTGGTGGTGGTGGAGAAGTGCTGGAAGCTTTCCATTCCTCCATCCATCCAGGAAGTAGCGTGCGAGCCCAAGTCTGGCAGAGACTTTAAAACAGTCTTGAGGGGAGAGAGAGAAAAAGCGAGGATGGAGAGAGAGAGAGAGAGAGAGAGAGAGAGAGAGAGAGAGAGAGAGAGAGAGAGAGAGAGAGATGCAGTCATTCCTCTGGATCCTAGCGCCGGCGAAAGAAAGCTCAGCTCACTTATAATAATAAGCCAGTCGTCACAGTGTTCCATAATAATAGCTGTTTATATGCATATATGCAAACTTTCCCATGTCAAGGACCCCCATATCCACATTAGATAAAAACACCTATTCGATAAGATTTTTCCGAAGAAACCCCATTTGATTTTGTTCGATAGGAACCCCGTCTGGCAAGATTCTGTTTAGTTAGTTATGATTTAATATAGAAAAATACATGGGTGTCAGTATGACAAGGTGTGACACTCTCCATATTTCAGCCTACATGAGTCCGAATTTGATCTTGTATTTTTATTATGATAATGGAGAGCAAAAGCAAAAATTTATATAAATCTATTTGGAAGCCAAATCCTGAAAAACAATCACATCAGGGAGCAATGTTGCCTCTAAGCTGAGAGTTTGGTGACCTACATCTAATAATTTATCACATTGACCAAATAATGATATCTTGTCAGTCATCATTCATTGCTCCACTTTGTCCCCATACATTTAGTGGATATGAGTGGGTCTGGAGGTTTTGGTAAATAATATCAAATGCTAGAACTTTTTAATAGCTAAGGGTTTAGTGAGTTGTTGTTCCCCAAATAGATACATATTACAACCCTATTTGATAAGATTGTGTCCTAAAGAACACTATCAGAGAGGAAATTTTGTAATTAGTCATGGTTTAGAATAGCCGTGCCTATAGATTCTTATAGATTCTCACATTATGCTAATTTAGGGTTAGCCTGAGTGGTGAGTAAAAGTGAAAATAAAGTATACTATGCTGCTATATCTCTCTATCTAAATGGTGCTTTATAGAAACATAATTATTTGAAGAACTACTTAAACATTCTTTTTATTCCATAAAAAGAACTATAGTAATTCTATAATAAAATATCACAAATATCCCTATCAGAATATTATAGGAATATTATAGTGATACCATAGGAGATACAAAAAAATACCATAAAGTACAATAAGGTCATAAGGCATAAATTCACAGAGACATACTATAAATCTCTAGAATACTATAAGAATATTGTAGTGATGTTTCATCTATCTATCTATCTATCTATCAATCAATCAATCAATCAATCAATCAATCAATCAATCAATCAATCAATCTATCTATCTATCTATCTATCTATCTATCTATCTATCTATCTATCTATCTATCTATCTATCTATCTATCTATCTATCTATCTATCTATCTATCTACCTACCTACCTACCTACCTACCTACCTACCTATCTATCTATCTAGCCAGCACCATCACAGTATTTGCAATAGGACCGCATTTTCCGACCCATCGATTCCGACCCTTTTCTTTGGTCCTATTGTGAAGCGCCACTTGTACAGTATGTGGTCTGCACAGTGTTTTATAATGTTATAAAACAGATTGTGGGAATGACAACAGAGCTACAGCAACAAGACAAAGCCCACGGTAGAACCTGAGCAACCTTGCTCGGTTTGCTTGCCTTTAACAGAATCTGTTGACATTTTGTATTGAACCAACACAGCTCACATTGTCAGGCTGTTTTCATTCAGTGTCCAAGGTTGTACACATACAGTACTGACCAAACAATACCAAGGATGCACAATGGAGGCGATGATGCAGAGCTATAGCCAACTGGCTTAAACTCATTAGCCCACATGGTGCATTACGACAAAAACATAAATCAGGTATTGATTCGGCCATGATTGACCAGCCCCTACCACACCTACTGATCACTTATTCCTCCTAATCCAACTCCTTTTACAACTGCACCACAAGTGTGCCTTGATTCACCAAAATTGAGCCCAATAACTCATTCGACAAATTCAACAAAATTAGTGGCTTGACTATTGAAAGTCATTGAATAGACTAAATGAAACACCAAAAAACGTGGGCACACGTTCATTTGTCTGAACAAATTATGAAAGTGTGCACACAAAATAATGAAAACAATGGTACAACCAGGGAATAATAAGTATGTGCATTGAAAATAATCAATATGAGGGTACAAGGTCCATTTTGCTTTCACCCAAAAGCATCACATGCCCTAATGGTTGTTATTGCTGTTATTGTTGAGTTATTTTGTGTCTTTTTTGGGGGGGTTGTTAGTGGTTACAGTGCTTAATAGGTCTGTGCGTAATTTGGAGATGTTTTCTTCATGGGAGGATTTCATTGAAGGTGTAGGTCTAAATTGCACATGCTGTCCAAAGGTCTTTAGCCTAGACCTGGGAATGGCCAAGAAGTCTCTGCTGGAGCTCTCAGGCTGCACTGCAGCTTGTAGGGCATTAAAATATATAATTTTGAGCTTGGGGCCAAACCTAGCCAAGCCTTAAAAGTAATCAGTAAAATCTCAAAGTCAAATCTAAAATTAACAGACAACCAGCGTAGAGAAGCTAAAATGGGGTAATATGGTTTGTGCATTTAGTTGTTGTCAGCAACCTGGCAGCAGAATTCTGCACCGTCTGGAACTATGGCTTGTCAAATGAGACAGAAGAACAGGGCATTAAGGTAGCGCCAAAGACCCATGAGGCCTTGCAAGACTATTTGCCGCTGCTGCTATTGGCTGCCAATCACACAAGTCCAATCCATCATTCAGTGGTTTGAAAACATGCTCAAGATTCAGCTATACTAGCAGGGTTGAGTGTATTGCAGACGTTCCCAGTGCCCTAGTGGGAGCTGGTGAGGACCTGCCTACCATGGCTACTAGAGTGTAAAACTGAACTCCAATCACATAGGTCCATTCTGTCACTGCTGGACAAGGGATCCCTAAACTTGCCGTTTAACAGAGCATCTCAAATTGCCATGACAATTAAAAAAAAGCCCCTTCACCTCACATCTATCCTGCATTAGCACTGCAGGTTTTTCCCAACATCTGCAGTTTTTGGGGATGGAGCAATAATGCTGCAAGCATTTAAAAAGTGAGACTCCTGTAACAATGCAGGGTTGGACAAAATAACAGACACACTCAACAATATACAGTATGAATACCAGGTAGCTAATAACGATTAGGGCCACCCTTTTCCTTCAGAGCAGTTTCAATGCTCCTTGTACTGTTGTCATCAAGTCCTGAATAGTGTGTACTGTAGTGGGATGTCAGACCTTTCTTAAAGGAAAGCCTCCGGTTCTTTGAGGGATGAAGGAGGTGGAAATCTACTTCCCATAAAGGTTCAATAATGATTAGATCTGGGGAGGCAAAGGAAGCAGTTTGACTTGATCCTGATGTTCATGACACCAGCAGTGTGTATGGGGCATAGAGATGGGGAGAGCGAGCACTCTTCCTCGCTATCCTGTTCCTCACCGCGCAACGCTAAAGCCCCGTTCCAATTGTGCAACAGGTACCTGCGTAAGGCCCTTATCAGAGCACAAAAAAAAATCCCTACCATATTTGGTGAGGTTCTGATTGGTGGAGATGGTTCAGGTACCTTGAAACTGGTTGTTCCTGAAGTGTACGTGCCATGGTAACGTCGGAGGAAGTCGGGGTAAAAAGATTCCCCGAATTCTTTGCACCCGGTTTCGGAAGCTCTCATTCATTTTCCTGTTGGACAAAAAACAAGAGTCAGCAGACTTAAATATTATTATTGCAGTCTAATTGTACAAGATACTCAGAGTAGTGAGTATACATGCGAATAGCCTCGACCAAAGTTCATGAAATTGGCTCTCAGTGGACTTTGGAGTTCCTTGGACACCCTGTAACTGAAGAAGTACCTGTGCAGAGGCAAGACCTGTTTGGAATGGAATGTAGCCCATATGAGTCAGAAGATCTTCTTCTACAATCTGTAGGGAAAATTGATTGTTCTCACAATAATCTGTGTCTGATTTTATCAGCCTATTCTTTATTGTCCATTCTCTCAGACACTGTACAGATCGGTTTGTCAATGAAAAAAAGGCATCGAAATGTCAAATGTCAAAGTTTGTTCATCAAATTATTCTCTGAGTTGTTGTTGTTTACTCTTATACCCCAGTCAAATTGTGATGTAGTTTTAAATTTGTCTCATAAGTAAATACTAACAATTATTAACTAACTAGCCAGCCAAGTGCAAGCTGACTCGCAGAATGTTATTTGATGTGGTCGGTCAGTATGGTGTTGTAGATCTGTCATCAGGAATCAGTCAAACTCTGCTGTCAAGTAGCACTGGAACACTGTCACAAAATAAACTAACAACTCTCCTGTCACACATGAGACTTAAATGTTATGAACTGTCAAATCATTTAAAGTCTCCAACACATTCAGAAAAAAATATACATCCATTAAAAGACCGCATGGCATCATCCAATTAAAATTCCTAACTTTAATCCAGCAAACAAATATACATAGATAGGTAGATTTGACCAATAACACATAAATAATGAATAAGTACTATGAGAAATGATAAATTAAGTTAAGTCCTCATCAGTTCCTGGATGAAAGAAACAAACTTGTATACTGTGTTGTAAGGTGTTAATGTTATACACCTAACCATTAATTTTTATATTTATTCGGAAATATTTATTTGCAAACTCTTTAGCGGGAAATATGAGCTACTATAAGAAAAGCAAGGAAAGCTAACTAATCGCTAATCTCTCCAGGTTTGGTGCTCCTAGACCAGGTTATGCATCTTTGTGTGTTGGCTTTGCCAGCTTTGTGGAGCTTAGTACAGTTTGTGTTGAGACTGTGTCACAGAGGTCTTGATTCAATTCTGCAGTCATTTTTTAGGTTGTGGCGGACTCTATAGACATTATTCACCATAATCTGTGGTTTGGGTATGTTTAACACACACAGTTATATTGTGTGCTTCTCAGGGTTAAGGAGACACGGTCCCTTTAAGAAAATCTGGTTTTCTGAGTCTGACGTCAGCTCGACGTAATGTTGTGTTTTTGAGCGCGAGGTAAATTGTCTTGCTCTGTGGGTTTCAAATAAATGACACACGAGTTGGTGTAGTCAACGAGAGAAATTGTCCGTCTCTGCATTCCTGCCACTTCTACACTGGTGACCCCGATGTTTGTCTGCTGGACGTTTCCAGTGACAGCTCTTCACGAACATGGCGACTAACGCAGTTTCCTTCAAACTACCGGAGTTCTGGGAATCGTCAGCCTCGGCCTGGTTCGCCCAGACAGAAGCGCAGTTCGCACTTCGGGAGATCGCCGCGGACGCCACAAGATACTTTTACGTGGTGTCGGCCCTCGGGAGTTCAACTGCATCCCAAGTGGTGAACCTCCTCAAAACTCCCCCGCTGCAGGATAAATATGAGACACTCAAAGCCCATCTGTTGAGAGCTTTTGAACTTTCCGACGCCAAGCGGGCTAGCCGGCTCTTCTCTCTGCAAGGCCTCGGCGACAGCAAGCCGTCTGAGCTCATGGACAGGATGCTGAATCTCCTGGGTGGGCACAAACCCGATTTCCTCTTCGTCCACCTGTTCCTGCGACAGCTGCCTTCCCAGGTACGGGCTGCCCTGGCCAACACCGCCATCACTGACTGCCGGGCTCCGGCCCTGGAGGCTGATAAATTTTTCCTGGCTGGTCAACAACACTGCGCGGCCGTGCTGCTTCCTGCCCCAGCTCTTTCACCACTGCCTGGAGGCACAACGGTAGCCGCCGTAGCAACAGCTCCTCGTCGGCGGCAGGACCCCGGCCTGTGTTTTTACCACGCAAAGTTTGGGCTCAAAGCCAAGCGGTGCCGATCGCCATGCAGCTTCAGCGTGGCGGGAAACGCCGGGCAGGCAGGCTGCTGTTCATCCAGGACACCATCTCCGGACGGCGTTTCCTGTGCGACACAGGCGCGCAGAGGAGTGTCCTGCCCGCATCGGGAGTGGACATCCTGGCCGGCGGACACGGCCCACCCATGGTAGCCGCTAACGGCAGCCCCGTCCGCACCTACGGCACAAGGTATGTGGCGCTGTGTTTCGGCGGACAGCGGTTTGGCTGGGACTTTGTTACGGCGAAAGTGTCCGTCTCCCTCCTCGGCGCGGATTTCCTATGCGCACTATGGACTGCTGGTGGATGTCAAACACCGCCGCTTGATCGACGCTGTCACCTTCAGTTCATATGGGTGTACACTCAGCGGAGCAGACTCCATCAGACTGTCTAGCACGCTCTCCGCTGCGGACGAGTTTCTCTGTCTTCTCGCCGAGTTCCCGGACCTCACGCAGCCCACCTTCTTGTCATCCACCGCCAAGCACGGGGTGGAACACCACATCGCCACCACCGGCCCCCCGTTCTACGCCCGGGCCCGGCGCCTCGACCCGGCCAAGCTCGCCATCACCAGGACGGAGTTCGAGACTATGGAGCGCCTCGGCATCATTCGCCGCTCCACATAGCCCAATGGCGGGTGGCGCCCATGCGGCGATTACCGCTGTCTCAACAACGTGTCGACGCTGGACCGCTACCTGGTTCCGCACATCCAGGACTTTTCCGCCCACCTGGCGGGGAAAGTCATCTTTTCCAAAGTGGACCTCGTTCGTGGATACCACCAGGTGCCCGTCCACCCGCTGGACATCCCCAAAATGGTGGTGATCACCCCATTCGGACTGTTCGAGTTCCTGCGCATGCCGTTCGGCCTTAAGAACGCCGCACAGACCTTCCAGCGCCTCATGGACTCGGTGCTACGGGACCTGCCTTTCATTTTCGTCTATCTGGACAACATCCTCGTCGCCAGCACCTCCAAAGCGTCCCACCTTCGGACTCTCTTCAAGCGGTTCAGCCAGCACGGGCTGATCGTCACCCCAGCCAAGTGCCAGTTCGGGCTGACCGCCATCGACTTCCTTGGTCACCGCATCACCAAAGACGGGGCAGTCCCCCTCCCGTCGAAGGTGGACGCCGTCACGAATTTGGGCGCCCGCTCACGATCAAGTCCCTGCAGGAGTTCCTCGGCATGGTGAACTTTTACCACCACTTTATCCCCCAAGCTGCTCGACTCATGCGACCCCTGTACGAGGCTCTGAAAGGCAAGGCCCCCAAACACGCGGTGGACTGGTCCGCGGAGAGGGACAAGGCGTTTACGGACGCTAAGACTGCTCTGGCTAACGCCGCAATGCTGGCGCACCCGTCTCCCACGGCCCCGATCGCCATCACCACAGACGCTTCGGATTATGCCGTCGGCGCGGTGCACAAGCAGTGGGTGGGCGGTGCCTGGCAACCGCTCGCTTTCTTCAGCTGCAAGTTACGCCCCAGTGAACGGAAGTACAGCACCTTCGATCGGGAGCTCCTCGGCCTCTTCCTCGCCATTCGACATTTCCGTTTCCTGCTGGAGGGCCGCCAGTTCCCGGCGTTTGTGGACCACAAACCGCTGACGTTCGCCATGGCTAAGGTGGCCGAACCGCGGTCCGCCCGCCAACAGCGGCAGCTCTCCTACATTTGGGAGTTCACCACGGACATACGACATGTCGCTGGCAAAGCCAACCTCATCGCCGACTGCCTCTCCCGGGCCATCGTGGGGGCCGTTCACTTGGGACTTGACTACGCTCGCATGGCAGCTGATCAGGCCGCCGACCCAGACGTGCAGGCTTACAGGACGGCTGTGACAGGGCTGCAGCTGGAGGACGTGGTTTTCGACGACGCCGGCACCACACTCCTGTGCGACGTCTCCTTGGGTCAGCCCTGGCCCGTCGTTCCCTCTGGGTGGAGACGGCGTGTGTTTGACGCCGTCCATGGCCTCTCCCACCCGGGCAAAAAGCCATCTATAAAGCTGGTGGTGGCCAGGTTCGTCTGGCACGGGCTCAAAAAAGACGTGAGAGACTGGGCTGGCACCTGCATGGAGTGCCAGCGCTCTAAAGTGCACTGCCACACCAAAGCCCCCCTGGCGCAGTTCCCGGAGCATGAAAGGAGGTTCGACCATGTCAACGTGGACCTGGTGGGGCCCCCCCTCCCACGGTTTCACTTACCTCCTCACCATGGTGGACAGGACCACTCGATGGCCGGAAGCCGCCACGCTGTCGTCGACGACGTCCACCAAGGTGGTCCGGGCATTCATCGGGTCCTGGGTCTCCCGGTTCGGCACCCCATCTGACCTCTCCTCTGACCGAGGCCCACAGTTTACGTCCGAGCTCTGGAACGCAGTCGCAGAGGGCCTGGGGGTGAAGCTCCACCACACCACCACGTACCACCCACAGGCCAACGGGTTGTGCGAGCGGTTTCATCGCTCCATGAAGGCCGCTCTTCGGGCCAGCCTCAAGGACAGCAGCTGGGTCGACAGGCTCCCGTGGGTCATGCTGGGCCTCTGGACCGCCCCTAAATAGGACCTCCAGTCCTCATCTGCCGAACTGGTTTACGGCCAGCCGCTGCGGGTCCCAGGGGATTTCATCCCTAACACCACGGCTCCCTGGTCTGCAGCCCGCCAACAGGCCACACTCCGGGACAACGCCAGTGTTTTTGCACCGGTCCCCACTTCGCATCACGGCCTCCCACGGTCTCACATCCCCACAAGTCCGCAGTCGGCAGGGTACGTTTTCATCCGCCACGACGCCCACCGTGGGCCCCTGCAACCTCCCTACGATGGCCCGTTCCGTGTCCTGGAGGCCGGGGACAAGCACTTCGTGGTGGACGTCGGCGGCAAGCCGGATCACGTTTCTGTGGACCGCCTCAAACCAGCTCACCTGGACTTGGACCAACCCGTTGGCCTGGCCCTACCCCCGCGGCGGGGGCGCCCCCCTGCCCTGCCTCCACCCCCCACCCTGCCCCCACACCGCCGCAGGGTCCCCAAGGCTCCTCCTGCGGGTGCCCCGGCCCCCGCTCCCGTTCTGCGGAGCCGTTGTGGCCGGGTCATCCGTCCCCCAGTTATGTAGTAATTAGCAACTATCCTGTTAAAAGAGCTCTGACAATCACCACATGTATATGTTAGCTTGAAGCAACATGAGGCAACTAACAGAGTTACAAAGAGGCCAAATTGCTGGTGGATCGGCCACAAAAACTGCCAAATTATTTAATGTGGCAAGAGGAAAAGTCTGGAAAATCATGACACAATCATATATGGCAAACAGTAGTCGCTAGTCGAAGCTCATCAACAGGGATAGACAGACAATTAAAGCTGCAATAAGCGATTTTCTGACCATTAGAGGGTGACAGAAACCCCAACACATTTGTAAATAAAGCACAGCAAAGCTACTGGACTACGGAGGCCCCCGAGGACAAACCTAGCAAAGGACCGTGCATAAATGCTAATAGCTAAGCTAAACGTACCTACGGAGAAGTGTCGCCGGTTACCAGTCTCACTTTGCCAGATTTTTCTCCCCCTGAAGGTTACATGTCCCACAATGACAAGTGAAGAGGTAGGTAGCAAGTTTACTAGTTTAACAAGTTTACTCGCTCGCTTCATCAATTCTGCCATTACGAGAAGTTTTTCAGGGATGGGAGGGGGAGAGCGCCGCTTTCAAACAGCGAGGGAGGAGACAAGCTAGTTTTTAAAAAATGAAAACTACTGAATGGAGCGGGAGTAGCTTCGTTCAGGAGCGAAATTTGACAACAAGCTTTAGAAAGAGGAGGAAACAGCAACACAGCTGCTGCTGTGTGGATATTGGTTTATATCATTATGTCTCAATGAAATCTCCACATAGCACACGTTAGTTTCAGGATTGGTTATAAGGTCCGTTATACCATGGTCTGGGTGAATACTCGATTCTGATTGGCTGCAGGATGTCCATTAATTGCTGATAATGGACACCTACTAAGTAGTTCCAGTGAAACTGTCTGTTCACCATTCTAAATGTATGCGCTGGCTACGTAGTATCAGCCTGTATCTAAAATGAGTAACCATAGCAACAGGGACGCAGTCAAAGCCTCCATTTACAATTTAATTTGTTCGTGAAAATCTTGATATTGATTTGGGGACAATGACATGGCTGGATAGCTAGCTAGTCTTGTTGTTAAACATACTGTCAAATTATATTTACTGTTTGTCAACCGTACGCAATGTTATTGACTTTGAATCTTGCTAGCATAACGTTAGCTTTCTGGCTCATAGCTAAGCCAAAGGGTTCTATGAGCTGAGCGGACTATGTCTCCCGTTGCCAAGTCGAATCTAAGGTTCGTCCTATTTACTGGAGTAGTGAACAACGTTTCCATTGCATAAGAACCTTATGGGATGGTAATGATTGTTCCAGGTATTAGTCAAACCCTCAGGTGTTACCAGGGAAACTGAGTTATGGCTTGTGAAAAACTTTAGATTTTGATTACAAAACGCATGAAAATATAAATTAATGGTCTTAATTTTTTTTTCTTTGGCAAGTGACCATGGTATAAGCGGGATAATGCCCTTCGAGGTGTCCATAATCAGGAATTAATGGACTCCACGGAGGCAACCGTTCTCCCCTGTGCGTCGGACGTTTCTGGCCTCTCCGTCGTCCATTAATTCCTGATAATGGACACCTCGTCGGGGATTATCCCTTACATATTGCATATTGCAGGTTTAAAGCTGACGCATGCTGCTACTTCATGTTCTACTTGTTATGACTCGACTTAGATACTTTGAAGTTAAAGTCCTTTTTATGTGGTGTTTCTACTATTTGTACCCTGTAGGTACATTTGTTACACTTGAACCAGACCTTGATGGATGGTGGAAGAGCATTCAGGGTTTTTGCTATTATGTCGACCATGTGGTTCACACTAACAGCTGATCCATGTCTGAAAGTTGCTGAGATGCAAAATCCAAGAGGCTTCAGTTGAGGATTGATAGTGCATCTCAAAGGAATATAAAGTGAGTCTGAGAATCTAGCTGGATCACTAAAAGCAGTTGTATTGGATTTTTTCATGTTGAATTCTTTTTTTTTTTTTTACACCAAAATCTATTGCGCTTTTGATTTTTGTACATTTTCTGAGCACAGAATATAATGTAGCTTATTGGGTTTACAACAAAAACTAAACTGTGTGGTGTCCAAAATATGTTTTCTGTTAAATTGATAAAGGCTGTACTAAAGCAGTGGTTCTCAACGTGGGGTCCGGGGACCATCAGGGGTCCTTGAGGGGGTTCCAGGGGGTCCCAAGCAAATTGATGAAGTGTTAAGTGTTAAACTTCACCATTATTTCATTTACAAGAAGTTAACACAATTAGAGAATGTAGAAGAATGACTATTCTGATCATAGTTTCACTGTTATCTCTCTCTCAAAATCATATCTAACAATAAATATATTCTCAGATTTGGGTCTGAGAGACAAAATGTTTTCAAATGGGGGGCCGTGGCCCTAAAGTGAAGTAAATTATGGGTCCTTGATATGGAAAAGGTTGAGAATCACTGTACTAAAGGATGTGAGGTAACAGTTAAACATTGGCTTTCAACAAATTGTGGAGCTGATAAAAAATTGTTTACAGTGATATTATTCATGACATGAAAAATACACTTGCCAAGGCAGAAATGGCAGCATATGTTTTTAGCATCCAAATTATAATTGATGGGGGGTGCAGACATAAATTTGCTCATCTGAATTTGTGGATATTGGAAATTACTGGAAACTGGAAATTACAGATTACTGCTGGAGCTTAATATACCTTTGTCTGAGTTACAAGCAGGATATGTTGGAAGATGGTTTAGCACCTTTTTAGCCATACATCAATACATTCATAGTAGGCTATACATCATAGTAAGTAGTATCAAGGTGATAGTTATATGAGCATAAATTAATGCTTTTCTGAAGATAAAATTGATTTTTATTTCAATTGGTGGTTATTTTTAGTTTACCCTTCTTTTTATTTACCACTAGGCTACATCAGTGATTTCAATGTGGGAGATGTGAGAGAGGGGGAGTGAGAGAGCAAGAGAAAGAGAGAGAGAGAGACGGATCTCTCCTCTTTTGAGTGGAAACCTATAAGATTCTCTACAGATTCTGTATTCACACTACCTGTGAATATCAATTAATAAGAAAAAAACATTCTGCTGAATTTTGGACTAAACACGGACCATTCCATCCTTTCACATTAAATTGTATGAGCTCATTTGAGTATAATAATGATTTGAGATGCGGCCAAACAACTTTACTGACGAGGAACAGAAAGAAAACATCATTACAATCCTGTTTGAATTTTAGAATGCTGCAGAGCAGTCCAGTAGGATTTGTACTAGTCCTACAGTATTGGATTTTCACAGTTCTGGATTTTTAGAATGCTGAGGTTTAGGTGTAAAATACCCCTTTGAAGGTCTAACGTTATCCTGCATGATTTTTATAAACCTGCAAGATTGTATGGGCAGAAAATCTTAGCATATTTTTGCCGGGTAGTAGGGTATTTTATGATACTTTATGTGTCTATATCTATATCTGTATCTATATCTATATCTATATACACAGTATCTATATCTATGTGTAGATATAGATATAGATATAGATATATAACTCATATGGTGTAATAAACTTGGAATAAATAATAAGACAGTCTTATGTTTGGACAATATACACATTTGGTTGTAGAAAATTTCTCACATCTGAATTTCACAATGTCCTATGTATTACAATGCATTTTTGCACAGATCCCAAATTCATGTTGACATTATTGGATATTAATGCCACTATTACTGAAAAGTTTTGAAAATATAATGCTTTGGATGCTTGTATTCAAACCTTTATAGAGCTTGCGTTATTGCCATTGCCGTGATGAGCTAAACGTTCGACTGAAAAGAGTGAAGCACTTGAGATCAAAACCACCCTTCAACTATATGGTTCTCTTCCAGTTACATCTGATTTGAGATGTGAGAGCTTTAAGTAAGATGGCCAAACTATGAAAGAAATGGAGTTTAAGGAGGGTTTACTTGAAAAGCAGATTATGAAAAATTTATAATGCATGAGCCAAAGCTTCATATTAGTTTAATGTTAGAATCGTGAATAGTGATTCAACCCTTATGTAACAACAGAAAGCCAGTGGATATCAGTGGAGCAGTTTTTTTCCAACAACTCAATTCTGTGAACACCAGAATTTGGCCTATGCTTTGGAATGACTTGAGGGTGTTGTATATTTAGAAATGGATAATGTTTGTTTTTAATGAGTTTACACTCTTCGATGGTCCTTGTTCACAGAAAAAAAAACGAAAATTGTACGCTACTATTAGTATATAAGCCTCTTCTGAAACGGACCAGTCCCAACAGGATCGAATTATAATGAAGAAAGCTGATTCTCTTGTGGATTATTGTATTATTCAACTTCTCCATTTAACACAACTGCTTCGCAAAAGGGGCTTTTATTCTCTGAGTGGACTAGAAGCAGCCGCCTTCCCCAGGGCTGCCAACAGTGGCCCCGCCCCACTCTTCACTTAGCCAATCACAAGCCACGTGGCACTGTGCCTTGTTCATCTCCTCAGTCAATAATTCTCCAAACTTGGTTAACAGTTGCAGATTTGAATGGTAGCTAAATTTTAAGTTTAAGTTTATTTATTTACACAATACCATCCATACATAGAATGTAACTCAAAGTGCTTTACATAAAATGCACTGATTAAAACAATAAATGAATTGAAAACAGTGAATGGGTTAAAACCATTACATTGCATTAAAATAACATGAAAATGTAGGAATGCATAGGAATGAGCCTCTATGCCAATGACAATAGCAGTTCTAAAATGACCAACTTATAAAATGACAAACAAACAATAAAACATTAGAATAAAGAGCGCTTTTCTCATGTTGACAGATACCCACAAATCTTAGTGAATGAATTATGTTGGGAACATCATCATCAACTATATAAATCAAGCTAAAACTGACTGTTGTTGAAAAAACATTGCTAGGTGTTGGCTAGGTAGCCAATAGCCTTCCAGGCAGCCCAAGTACTACTACATACTAGTATATATTAGTATTGGGCTGGTAGTACCAGAGGAGGCAGCTGCCTTCCAGTCATCACTCAGGGTCCAAAGTCCCTTGTGCCCAAAAGGGCCTGTAACTCTGGAGAATAATTGCTAAAATATTCCTGATTTATTTTGAAACAATTTCGCAGGTGTGTTTCTTCGACTCAGGGTAATGATATAAAATAGTTGGAAAAGCAAAATAATAAGCCCCCCTTTAAAGCATCCTAGGTGTTAAAATATTGGCTTTTTTAAAAATCAATTCCAACAGAATAATGATCCTCCTTCAGACACAGGAACAGACACAATAGCACAGATATGTGGCTGGGAGGATAGAGATTCTTCCAGCAGGGAGACAGTTTAACAGTGTGTCAATCTGTCTTACCCAGCTGCTGGATCATTCCTGTTGGACATCTCCTCACTCACATCTGGATGACAATTCATCAATACATTTCACCGCTATCAAGCTCTCATGCTGGAGCTACCAAATTGTTACTTTTATGACAGGAGGTCTCTTACTGAGGGGCTATCTGACAATGAAAGGTTCTTTTTCAGTCTCATGGCAATTAATTTACAACTGAAATAAAAAGCTTCATAAAGTTTGCAGCTGCTCATGTATATGCCTATCTTTCACCCATTTAGGCAGATTCAAACTCACCCTTGTCTGTTTAGCTCCATTTAAATTAATAGTGTTATAATGTAAAATTATGTGTCCCATGAAAGCTGTCATGTGCAACTTTGCATGGAGTTAGATATTTTCTATTGAAATGGTATTTCTCTATATAAGGCCAGATAGGCGCACTCTGGCTTGCAACAAGTTGTACACATTAGATGAATAATCTACCAGTATACTCCTGAAAAGCCATAAAGTTTTTAATTCTAATCCTTACTCATGATGTCATCCACTCATTTCTGGTTCAAAACAAGTAGATATTACTGTTGGTAAGTGGCGGGATCTGGTGTGAGCCGAGGAAGACAAAAAGAAGGGCGGGTGTGATGAATAATGACATGCTATAATTATCGGTTGTTAAAGGGGAAATAAGTAAGGCTTTTACTGCCCTACAGCAGAAAATAACCATAATAAATCTGCGGGGGGTTGATAGGGTCGTTGATCAGTACCAGTGACTCAACAATTATTCAGCCAGGTGCTCAGATTTCTGACTGCCAAAACACACTTTCTGGCCTGTATTGTGTTTTGGGAGAAAAACTCCCTAACCATTGGAGTTTCAAGACACTTCCAGTCCTGTTGTTTGCGTCCATTACAGGCCACTGTAGCTCAAGGGAAAGGGAGGGATGAGGGCTTCTGTGCAAGAGACTTTTGCTGATAGAGGTCGTATAATTTAATGCCCCTTTAAAATTTAGAGAGATCATAGGAGAACACCAGCCTTGAATACAAGCAACAGATTCAGGAATGAAGGCAGGATACAATAAGAGGTGTGTTAGGGGTCGAAGTTACCAGCTGAACTGAAGCTGTGGTTCCTACAAACAAGGGTAACGTTAGTTGATGATTAGTTCTTATGTTAGGAAATGGGAAGTTAATCTGAAGCAATCTTAGTAGTGTCATACATGATGAGGGAGGCCTTTAAAGGATAAGTTTGGTGATTTTGGACCTCTATATATAATTTGTCTCTTACATACCTGTAGTACTTGGACCCACAGAGAATATTAACTCCCGAATCAGCTGTAGGTTGAAACGGTGAGCTCCCATTGCTAGGCCTCTTGCTGCTAACGATGAGTCCACATGGGGTTTGTAGCAGCAGCACTGCACCTGTCTTCTACCATGTGTGATTGTTTACAATGCTACAAACCCCATTTGGACTCATTGTAT
The DNA here is from genome assembly GCF_048128805.1 of Centroberyx gerrardi. NCBI lineage: Eukaryota > Metazoa > Chordata > Actinopteri > Beryciformes > Berycidae > Centroberyx > Centroberyx gerrardi. Next base: position 4,612,539 of record NC_136001.1, on the reverse strand, counting down.
GTAAGAGACAAATTATATATATGTCCCAAATTACCAAACTTATCCTTTAAACTGAAAGGATCAGAAAATGGCCTCCATCAAAGATTTCTTAAGTAAATTCTGTTGAAAAGCTGGAAAGTTGAAGAGCTGAAAAATATACAGAACATATATATATATACAGTGTTGGGGAGTAGTGAACTACATGTAATTAAACTAGTAGTTTAACTACATTTTGCAGTAGCTTGCTGGTAGTTCAACTACATTCATATTGGCATAGTGATTCAAGTAGTTTAATTACTTTTTTGCCATTTTTTGTGTAGTTAACTACTGAAACTACAAACTACTATGGCACATTATGGCGGGTGGTGCAAAAATGTGCCATAGTATTGATCATTCTTACTTGGTTACTTTCTGCTGTAATTATTGTGTACATTACAGCACACATACATTACCTGGCTAACTGAGTAATCCTGCTTGCTGCAATACCCCCACCTGGACTCTAGTTTCTGGAAGGCAGGTGTCTGACTGATGGACATTGTATACAAAACCAAAGCTGACATTCCTTGCACTTTCCCATGAATAGTGTGGTATTTTAATTTTTGGTTTATGTATGACCTGTGAACAAGTGGGCACTTTTTGCAATAAACTCAATTGAGTGGCATTTTTTGCTGGCATGTGACTTTTTTGTATTATATTTTGTTATAATTTCGTATCACATGTACATTGTCAATTTGATCTTTTTTTTTTACAAAGTAGTTTGAACTACTTTTACTAAGTAGCTTTTGTTAACCAAACTAGATTTCTCCCTAGGGTAGCTTTGCTGTAGTTCAACTACTTCCAGTGTGAAGTAATTGGTAGCTTGCAAAGCTATGCTTTCAAAGTAGCTTCCCCAACACTGTATATATATATATCTAGAGAGGGAGAAAGGTGCATTAAGCTAATTTAGCTAATAGCAATGATGCTAACTCGCATAGGTCTACTTAAGTTTAATGAATTATGAATTATTCTGAATAATTGATGGTATATAAATGAACCCAACTATACAAATAGCTGTACAAATAGCTAAATATGTCAACAATCTGCAATGTGCAATCTGCATAGGTAAGAACGTGAGGGTGAGGGTATCTGGACATATAGGCTGGACCACAGCAAATTACACAATAATGCCATTACATTAACATGTATATAAAGGATAAAAGTTGGTAAGAAAACCATGACCATGTAACCAACAATGACTATGTAACTAATGAATTATAAGCACTCATATCTTACATATTTGATGAGATTGTATGACAAGGGTTATATTGTATTATACCTTGTGTCCGTTTCAGTTCATTTTAGATGATTCCTATATATTTCACTTTACTCAACACTACAATAATAAGTTCTGATGCTGCATGGGACATTTCAGCATACTATGAGCACTTAAAACACTTTGTGGTTCAGACGGGTCTGTCTGCTCAGCAGGGTGAGTAATGGACCTCCGATTGAACAACAAGGTATCATAATACATTGTCATACAATCTCGGAGAGAAAACCAGACACTAGTGCTTAAATTCACTCTAAGTTACATCTATAATGCCTTTTGACTGCAGTTATATTGCGTCGGTAAGCATCTATGTGTTCTTAAAGGCACGCTGATGATACATTATGAGGGTGTTCTGATTCATTATGAATGTCATTACAATGTGCTATTAGCTATAGAAAGTTACCAGAAAGGCTTGTTAACTGAAATTACATTATAAGTGTTATTGATTTCCAGTTTCATCAACCTTTATTGCAGAATTTAGGATTAGTATAACTGACATGACATTTGGCTGGTTCCAATCAAATCCTACAAATCTCTGTTGTAGTATCACTATGTTAATTAAAAAAACATAAACATTAACATTAAAGGGTAACTTCGGTATTTTTCAACCTGGACCCTATTTCTCCATCTTTTTGTGTCTAAGTGACTAAAGGGGACAACAATTTTTGAAATTGATCCAGTATTGAGCGAGATCGCTTCAGCCGGCAGCCGTGAAACGAGCTGCAATGTAATCTGACGGGGCAAATCGTACCGTCAATGTACGTCCACTGAAAGTTCTTGTTTTTGCCTCTGACAACATTATGGAAAGGACCCTACAGAGAAATGAAACGTTTTTCTTTACCTTTCGCTTGATCCGGTCTGTGTGTAACCAAGTCTCGCTCAAGTCTCGCGAGAGTTGAGTTGTTAAGTTGGAAGTTACTCACAGACCGGATCAAGCGAAAGGTAAAGAAAAACGTTTCATTTCTCTGTAGGGTCCTTTCCATAATGTTGTCAGACACTTATAATAACAATCTGAGCCTGTCAGTGGCAAAAACAAGAACTTTCAGTGGACGTACGTTGACGGTGCGATTTGCCCCGTCAGATTACATTGCAGCTCGTTACGCGGCTGCCAGCGAGGCGATCTCGCTCAATACTGGACCAATTTCAAAAATTGTTGTCCCCTTTAGTCACTTAGACACAAAAATATGGGAAAATAGGGTCCAGGTTGAAAAATACCGAAGTTACCCTTTAACATTAGGAAAGTGTCACTTACGCCCCTTTAACTCTAAGCCTTCAGTAGACAAATACTTGGCAAAAATAAATCACTCGTGCTGCATATCCCTGAGGCCATATCAGAAATCTGAACAACAAGCATACATCATGGAGGAAGTGCATAATAACCAACAACTGAGGTGATCTAAATTAGTCCAACAATTGAAAACACAAGATAGTAAGCATATCAATTATTATCTATGATTTATCACATCATGGCTAAGCATGCCAGCAATGAAAGTGATTTGTCAGGGAGCTTGTTGGAATACATGTTGTTAGGCAAATACTTTTTCCAACTTTGATTAGCAGTAAAACATCTGAATGATGCTAACATCTTAGGATACATGAACTGGAATACATATGTACCTGCAATCCATTAGTAATTAGTATTAGCATGATTTCTTCCTCAGGCCAAAGTGCTTCATCATAACATAAATTCCTCCAGTGTGTGCCAGAAGTGGGGACTGGAGTCACATGACTTTTAATTGTTTGAGACTTGACTTGATGCATGAAGAGAAGACTTGAGACTTGACTTGACTTGTACTTTTATGTTTCTAAAGTCTTGACTTGAGATCTTGTGTTTGTGTAAATGACTTAGATTGAAAGTGATGAGATTTGTTCCAGCAGACGACTGAATTTAAATTCTGTTTTCTGAATTTGTATGGAATGATTGAATTTATTGAAGTTGAAACTGATTATAGAAATCAAACTCATGATGCTCTTACCAAGTTTTTATCCTATTAAAACCATATTGCATTGAAAAGTCCTAGATATTTAGTTTTCTTTAAGATATTAACTTGATACTGGACTCTTGATTTGTTCTGACTTGACTTGCTGTTCTACATTTAGACTTGAGACTTGACATTAATGACATGGACTTGACTTGGACTTGACTTGGTAATCTACATTTAGACTTGGGACTTGACTTGAGACCTGTGCCTCAAGACTTCAGACTGACTTGGGACTCGAGCAAAGTTGACTTGGTCACACCTCTGCTATGTGCATATTCACAGAGATTGGAAGAAGCTGGGGGCTGTGATTGGACAATGGTGATTTTTCTTATGACTATTTTACTGCGTCTTGTCTTACCTCATTTTGAATTTGCGTTTCTATGTTTCTCTATTGTCTCACCACATTGAATTTCCCTGTGCGGGATAATAAAGTTTATCTAATCTAATCTAAATTTACTGAGGCTCCCTGTTGAAATGAATAAACCAGTTAACAGAACACTCCCCCATCCCTCTATGACTGAGCAATAGTAGCTTACTTCCAATACAGGGGAAAGAAATGATGATGGTAATAGTAAGTACTGCTCAATGTTTTTTTTTTGTTGACATCAAAATATACCCATAATGCTGTCTGAGTTTGCAAAGATCATTGGAGTATGAGCTTAGGTTATTGTAACCCAGTTATGAAGTTTACATACATTGACCCAAAACCATAATGTTTGAGTAACCAGGTTAAGAACAGAATTCTCCATGCATGTAAACGCAGCCAATGAAGGTGCTTAAACACAATGGAACTAGCAGCTGAGGCTGAACAATGAGGCTAGAATGTCAGGGTTCGCCCTTTGGATGTAGGGTGTTTCCAGGAAGGAACAATGTGCTGATTTAATGGATTTTATAACATTTTTACATCTGCAAGTTGGATTCTAAAAGAAGCTATGCCTTCCTACCCATAGGTGTGCACAGTGTGTGATCAAAGGCCGAAACACCAAGTGACTGTGCATTACTAATGTTGTGTTCAAATGCAGCTGTATAAATCATATGATATGGTTCAACAGGTTTATAAGTGATACAAAGTTATTTCCTAGGTTACCCTCCAAGGCTTGTGCTATAATGAATGCAATAAATTAATCAAAAGTATGAACTGCTAGAAGTTTTTGATGAACTTCTCACAAAAAACAAAAAACATTCATGACAAGTTGTAAATACCACTTGAAAAGTCTGGTTTTGTCAAAACACCCTAATTTCTTTCACTTCTAAAATGGAACTGTCACCAACTTAAAACATGGTCCCACTTTCTATTGTCAAGCCCAAGTGTATTTTTAATCACATCACATTTAAAATGTCATGTCATGGCATGTCATAACAAATGGTAAATAAATTACTTTTTAAAGTTTTTGTGCCTTGCAATGTCACTCATAAAACATAGACTAGAAGACTAAGGTTATTGCAACTGTTGTGTGTCAAATCTGAGAATCATTACCATGAGCATGAATCAAAGTTTGCAGGAAAACTCCATGTGCCATGTTTATGTTTTAAGTGATTCATGTATTGTCAGACCTGCCTGTGCTGACCATTGCTTTGTACAATGAGGACCACAATGGAAATAAGTCTTTTTGAGTTTATTGTGTGTTAGATTCCTCGACAATTTTACTGTATGTGCATGGTTGTGGCCTAAGTGCTTTCAAACTTCTGTATATTTTAAAATCTGTCAAATAACATCAATCAATCAATCAACATTATGGACAATGGTGGGAACCCTTTCTTGTACCCTCATTTCCTTACTCTGTTTCTAGCTGTGGACCCTGATTTCCTCAAGTTACTGAATACGGACATCCCCAATAAATAAATATTTGCAGTCATTAAAAGCAAAACAAACAAATGACATATAGGACCCAACTACTTGCTGAATGTTTGGTTTGTAGTAAAACTTGAACTCAAAATGCATCTCTTACTAAGTGGCTATGGTAAGTGTGAAGAACGTATAGAAGTGTTTGAGTGTTTGATGGCTTCAAACAAGTTAAAACATTAAAACACACTCAACATAAGCATTTTCAATTCGATCCTTGAGCTGTCCAGATTATTCCTATACGACTTAAATGCGGCATTAGTCCTGCTTTTGCGTTCACTATGGCACTTGTAGTTTTTCAAAGAACGGCACTATGATGGCTTCCATTCTATTGCGCATAAATGAAACTACATTTCCCATAATGCAACCGTCTGTTTGATTCTGCCCAACACGGAAGGTAAGTGTAAACTGTCTGTTCGTGCTGATAGAAACTAGCTTCATGTGTGGTGTCCAATTTAACGTTAAAAAGCGGCATTTTAAATACGTAGACATATTGAAATTGTACTATACAATAATGCGCAACATAATATGCATATATCTCTTCTGAGTGTATAACAATGTAGCATGTCTTACTACGCGTGATAACGTACAGTAGGGACAGACCTTGCTCCCATGCCAGTCCTTTTGAATTCAATATCGAATGTGAAACGGTGAACGTCAGTCAGCAGTTGCAGTGAAAAAGTTGATACCATTTTTAACACGAGTACAACGTCCGGTGTGAATATACAGCTTCAAATGCATTCCTAAAGCACTTTAACCTGCCTGTCATCTTTTAGTCAAATTACATGGCAAATCCGCTCCTCTGCAGTTTGTTAAAAGATAGGCTAATCGTTGCTCACGTGTAGGGAGACACCGTCACGCGAAACTCCCTTATAATATAGCAATTTAATGTGTTTTTCTTAATTGTTAAAGGTACGTAGCTGGTAGAACACGACCTAAGACCTTTCACCAATAGGTAGAACTCATTTTTCAATTCGGCACACGTCCAATACCAAGCAATCGTTATTTCATTACAATTTATACTTTTAGAGTTGGTTCACCTGTTATTCATTTTCAACCCAAAATGCAGCGCGGAAGGCGTTAGTCAGCAATGTAAACCTGTTCTAAAAAAGTTAAAATTTTGTTTAAATAAGTGCTGCTTCGTGGATCATCTATATGCCGAATTTACGAGTGGTTGATAACGATTCATAGCAGGTATTAAGTGATGTGTACGCGACATGCATGTTTGCTGTTTTGCAAGGCAACGTTAAACTGACAGTTTTTAATAGAGTTTGCCATTACATGCACGTCTAACAAGTTTTTTTTTTTACTATACCCCTGAGCAAGATTTAAGCATTTTAATCTAAGTGGGGAGTTCCAGTGTAGCAACCCTGATATTTACATTATATGAAGAGCTTCAGACCCACTTTATGTAGAAGACATAGCCTACTTAACTAGGAGTGTTAATGATCAAGGCATGGCCTTATTTGCCATGAATTCAGCTGTAGATGCTAATTTGGATACTTAAAGCTTAGCCAGTACAGGGAGAACAAGATTCATTTTTGAACACCCATGCATTTGGGCTTGAACTGCATCAAGCCTGACCACAAAGACTGTTATGGGTTTAACAGTGTATTGTATAGGCTTGTGTTTTCTGCATTGTATGGATATTTTATTCTCAGGTTTGTGGCCATGTTCACATTTGAATGCAAAAGAGCGAGCAGAAGACCCTCACTTGTGTTTGGCAATTATTGACAAAAAATGTTTTCTGTTCCTTATGCTCCTGACAAAACTAAATTATGAAATACTGTCATGTCTATCAAAATAAAAATAATCTTTTTTTGGAACAAATCCAAATCTTTCAGAAATTAATTAATAAAGTCTACCTAAAAAGTATAGTGACCTCGGCCGAAGTTGCTGAATTTTCTACATTACCAAAACACACATTGTAGCCGTCTTCAACCATTAATTCAGACTTGTGTTTAGGTCATGATGTGCTATCATGAAACAATGCATTTGCGAAGGAAAAGAACAATACTGTACATGCTGTACATACTGTATACAGCAGGGGGTCTTTTAATGCCACTTTATGGAAAAGAAGGGGCTTGAATAATTTATGTCTCAGTGGGTTAAACGTAAGCTGTCTCCATCACCTGTTATACCATAAACATGGATTTTGTGAGCGACTGTACTCGATCATTTCGAAGTTAAGGTGCTACAGTTTGACCATCATGGTGATTTACTGTACAGTCTGTGTGATAGGACTACCTATAAGCTCTGTTCCCCATCATAGACAGCACAGCCATTGCATTTGAAATGTGTAATGAGAGTAAATTTATTCATAAGAAAGATCAAAGCGTGTGACCACATGCAGAGCCAATTGAACAGCTCCATGTTGTGGTTTTTTAAGTTGATGAGCAGCTGTTTACTCTTAAAAGCAAGCCACATGCCACACATTAGGCCTTCATTCATAAGCCTCAGCGAACGCCACTACAAGAGGGTGAACAGGCATCTTATGAACCACCAAGACTCAAAGTGCAAGGACCTCACCTTCTGCTGCGTGGTTTCTAGTGTTCAGACTATGGAAGAACTTTGCAGATGAGGTTAAACAGCACATGCAGGCTGTTACAGAGTAAGACATTTGACATTGTATCTACCTGGGCTCTTATTTGTTTGCTTTGTGTAATGAGTTCTAATGAAAGGAGGACCCCGAGTTGTCAGGCCAGAATAACAAAATGAAGCGAGGGCAAACCGCAGTCTGGACTGATGCTCATATTCAGCTATTTCTTCATGTGTTCTTAACGAGAAATAGAGAAGAAGAGAACGCAGGCAAGTCCATCATGCTTAGCTGACGTTACAGAGACTGGAGTCAGATTTGTTTTGACGCCACCCGCTGCCAAAATCTCTTACCTGGCAGGATGACAGGTCACCAAAACTCTGTCCAATGAACAAACTACTTGTGAGTCATGTGATTTTTGTCAAAGTGGACATCAAGAGGCATTTTGCATCCTGCCAGGCTGTCACTGTAAATAAGCATTTGTTGTTAATGGATAATTCCAGTTATTTTCAACCTGTGGCTTATTTTCTTAGTTTTCGCCATCATGATGATTGATTGTGTTAAGAATTTCATCGCTTACTCCACTGTAAGAGCTTTATGTACCTCCAGGCCCAAGTTGAAAATAACCACAATTCTCCTTTTAAGAACAAACCCTTTAGGAGCAAATGCTTTTTTACAGTGATGGCTCGGCAAGACGCAAAATACCTCTTGATGGGCAAGGGGAGGAATTTAAAAGAATAAAATAAAGTAGTGATGATGATGATGATGATGATTGTTAAAAGTATAAGACTAAAAAAACAGGGAGACATGGTGAGAAGGGGCTAGTAGTTTGCAGAAGACAATAAAAACAGCACTGGTAGAGAAGTCAGTGTAGCATCGAATTGAATAACTTTAATTAGATGCATAACCACCATTATTTTGTAATTTATAGTACTTTTTGATACTACTTTGATACTTTGATACTAATTCATAACGAGACATTAAGTAGGCTATATTTCTGCTCATCTCTGTAACTGTCCTTAGTAGATGAAGTTGATTTTTTTTTTTTTTTCCACCGTCTCTTGATTCGTTTTCGTAGTGCGTTCTGGCCATCCAGAGGCGGAGGTGCAGGGAGCTGTTATGGGGCCAGGGTGACCAGCTGGATTTTTTTAATTTGCAGAATGTGATTTCTTAAAAAAGAAAAAAAAAAGATTTTAATTACCCAGTTCTCAGCATTGCTGTTTAGGAAGCTCACGTGACTCCTCCCTCTAATGGAGACCATCTGTCTCTGTGGCAAAAATAGACAAATGAATAGAGAAAAGGAATCTTCCCGTCTCAAGGCATATGGGAGCCCAGCTCTTCTGAACTGCCAGTGAACTTGACAGTACACCTGCTCAGAGCTGGAAACACACATGTTGTGGCAACCAGTGTGCGAAGCCCAACACTCCTGTGATTGCCTGCAACTGACTTGACCAATATGGGCTTTTGAAGGCAGATACAGATATTTTCAGAATATTTTGAACCTGCTGATAGCTGATACTTAGTGCAGATATGTCTTTAAAGGGGTATTAAAGCAATATTCCACTTGGTTTTAACTTGGGGGTTATTTGGCACTTGACCGCCATGAAAACCAGAATATAAACTAATCACCAAGATCGGATGCAGCTGGACGAGTTTGTAGTGTTCAGATTTTTACTTCCCATTCATTTGAATGAGGCCACGAAAATAACCTGAAAACTGATATTTAACACGTTTTGAACAGATGCAACAACAGATCCTGCTACTGTGATTTTCAATGGATCTTTGGTCCGGTGTTTTAGAACGTAATTTTGCCAAATAGCATTTTTATTCATAGAAGAGCCCATTCTTGAGTCATGTTTTATGAGGAATGTTATTTTGCTGAGAAATGAAAATAAGTATGAAACTGACACCATGAAAACCATAATATATACTAATCATCAAATGCAGCTGGACGAGTTTGTAGCGTTTGAAGAGTTTGAATGAGGCCATGAAAATAGCCTGAAAACTGACATTTAACATGTTTGTGAACAGATTCAACAACAGATCCTGCTGCTGTGATTTTCAATGGACCTTTTGAATCATTTTTATTTATAGAAGAGAACATAGCAGAGGGATACCATTTAGGAGAGATAGTTCCTGTTTGGGAGACCGAATCTACTTTTATTTTCAAATAGTAAATTTAGTGTAAACCAAGAATAGAAATGCAAAATGAGGATGGACCGATTACTGCTTTATTGTCTTAAAAGCAGGATCTGTTGTTGAATCTGTTCACAAACGTGTTAAATGTCAGTTTTCAGGCTATTTTCATGGCCTCATTCAAACTCTACAGACGCTACAAACTCGTCCAGCTGCATTTGATGATTAGTATATATTATGGTTTTCATGGTGTCTGTCATGGTGTCAGTTTCATACTTATTTCATTTCTCAGCAAAATAACATTCCTCATAAAACATGACTCAAGAATGTTTACGTATTTTAATCACCACTCTTCAATTTGATATACATAGTACATGCCTAACTGCGTTTATTTTGATAAATTTTCAACTTTTAGACCGGATGTGCCGACTATTCCCACAGTTTTCTTCCACCAAAATGCACTGCTGAGCCATTGCAATTGGTTAGCTGGAAGGCCACAGACAACAGAAGGCTACTGTTAATAGACAAAAGATAAAGCCCCCAGATATGCTAGTGCTAGCTAGTTGGCTCCCAAGCTAAGAAGTTGCCACATAGCTTGAGCGGAAGCCAAGTCTTAGGGTCCAACACCGTGGTAGGAGGGCCTTCAAACAACAACAGCAACACAGCCTTGAATGGAGAAATCTCTGCAGCTGGTGTGCCACGACTTCTTTACTTTATTTTGCTCACTACCATTCAGCAACCTCTGCTGATATTCACCAGTCACATTATGCTTCAGGAAAGCAGAAATACTCCACACTGAACCTTTAAGGCAGGGCGAGACGGCTTTTCACAGACTGCCACCCCTGAGGCTGTGGAGTAAAATGGGGAGGAACCTCCATCATAGCAGAGACGACACCGCCTGACCAATATCCAATTTTTAATAAAGAGCCAATATCAACCCCATATATTGGCAACCCACTATACAGGCCTAAGCAAAATAATAACCCTTAATATTGGCCCGTATTGTCTTTTCCCCAGCACATGACAAATCAGAACCTGCATTAAAGTCTCATCAGCAGTCTTTTCTCGTCGCTGGCATCGCTTGCTAACTTGCACTGATGCACGTAAGGTAAGGCCCTATGGAGCCGGCAGTGTATATTTACATAAAGCATTAACAGTGCGGATCATTTGATCAGTGATACTGTATCCCTCAGATCCCTTGGCCTGCCTTGCGTCATAACTTGACGCGGAGATTTGCGAACAGGGATGCATAATGTAAGAGAGCCAGTATCAATTATGCACCATTTATTCATGCCACAGCAATACCTTGCACAGTTGATTTGATTCTCCCCGCTTCATGTATAATTCAATAGAGCCGCGTCCGTTTTCCCAAAGCATTGTATTTTCCCCAGCTCGTCCGACATGCAGACATATTGTGTTAGTGCATTGTGCGTCATCGCTCTGTCCCCGACACACATAATTTATCCCATTTCACGTCTGGAAAAGCATGCTGTTGACAAAGCATACTGTATCTCTGTTTAACCTGTCGTCAAAACCTGGGCCAACACTTCATGCTTTGTCAGATTTATTCATACACATTACCCTTTGAATCCAGTTGATTTAGTTAAGCTACAGTTTGTAATATGTGCGATATTTGACTTGATGTTCAAATATCTCTCCGAGGTGTTTTAATATTTTATAATTGTCTGAAACAGTGCTTAAAACTTGACTTTATAGGGCAGATACGGAGAAAACAATCTGATCAGAGAGAATTCATGCATTTTAACAATGCAGTTTTCCATTTTAGTCAAAATACTTGAATATCTCTGCGATAAATCTTTAAATATTTCTTTTAAAAAGAAAGAAATCAAGTTTCTTCCAGAGATGTTGTGGCAAGCCTGGCCTTTGGGAGGTGGAAGTGATTTGGAGAAATAAAATGGCAGTGACACAGATTGTCATTTTCACAAAATGCTCACACAAAGTTTTTAAATTATTTAAATGATGGCGGGAAGGGCAGCGGAGTGATCAGGACACTGTAAATGCAGGGTATCCAGGGGTTGATATCGAAATTTAAAACCTTAAAAAGTAGGTAAAATGTCTTAAATCCAGTTAGAGGACAGGTTTCTTTTGACTGCATATAATAATAATAATAATAATAATAATAATAGGATTGTTTTGTCAGCTTTGTTTCTGTGCTTTGGTTTTTAAATTGGTCTTAAATTTAATTCCAAGAAGCATTAAAAAAGTCTTTAAAAAGTCTTAAATGTGGCTGTCTGAAACCTGCTGATAAACTGGGATTGTATGGCCAAAGTGGGACACAAACTCAATTCCGGGTGTATATTTAAAGATTTTTGCTTTTTCCTGGCCTTAGTTAAATCTGTATTTGTCCCATGTGCTGTATGTCTGGTGTGATGGACCAGATACAGATGACATCCAACTGTGGTGGCTTCTTCTTCATTCATCATTCTGCAGTGCAAATGATCCAAAGGTCAGCATCTGCTGTTGCTGGTGTGAAAACTGTTAGGAATTCTGGGTTGGTATGTGCCATGGCTGGGCGAGCGGGACTGAAATACAGTCTTTATGTACCTGGTCTGCTGTAACTCCAGAGTCAATCCACATTACAGTGAGTTAGGTCAGAGATGTAGTGGTAAATAAAAAGGAGGGTAAACAATGACCTCTAGTTCAGTGATTCTCAACCTTTATCATATCAAGGACCCCTAATTTAGTCCACATTAGAGCCACGGACCCCCATTTGATGAGAATCTGAGAATATTTGTATTGTCAGATATGATTTTGTCCAGAATTCCATGAGTATCTGTATTGTAGGTAGAGAGATAACAGTGAAACTATGATCAAAACAGTCATTCTTCTACATTCTCTAATTGTGTTAACTTCTTGTAAATGAAATACTGCTGAAGTTTAACAATTCATCAATTTGCTGGGGACCAGACAAACAACCACCAATATGAAAAAATCTATTTATACGTTGAAAACATCATTCATTTACAGTGGTACCTTGAATTTATTAGCTACCAGTTAGGTTTAAAACACACTTTTTTAGGCTTGCCTTTACTTGAACCATAGTCTGTATTCTGTTTTTATTGTTTTATTGAATTTAATTGTTGCATGGATTTTATATGTTGTATTTAATTATTCTGCGCATTGGCCTTTTTGGATTTTAGTCATTTTGTCTTCTTTATTGTTCAGGTTTTTAATGTTTACATTTTTATTATTATCCATCTCGCAAGGCACCTTGTAACGCTCTTTTGATAAGTGCTGTATAAATAAAGATGATGATGATTATTATTACAGTCTGAATTAGTCAGCCACTGATGCATTCGCCCACAGACACAATACTGTATCTGGAGCCTGTGTGGTATTTGCCTCTTTAAAAGACAAATGACCTAAAAATAAACCAATAAAAATATAAAAATACATGTTGTCCGGGTTCTTCTGTCATCCCTGACTGTCTCTCTAGCCCTTGATACTTTCTGAAAGGGGAGCAGCAGTAAGAGAGAGAGAGAGACCAATATAGAGTAGTGCTGCCGATGGGTGGAAAAATTCTTCAGTTCTAATTCTGTCACTGCTTGGCTGTGCGTGTGTGTGCGTACGCGTGCGTATACGTGTGTGTGTGTGTGCATGCTCTGAGGTCAGTCTTAGTCTTGTAGACTGCGGAGAGAAGAGCTGCCAAATGATTTTCACTGCAAGGTCGCGAGGTCAGCGTGGAGGCGCGGAGAACGGGGCTCGGTCGGACCCCAAGCTGAATATCAACGCTCCACCTCTCCCCTCGGTCTTTCACACATTTACATGGAAACTCACATCCATCCCGGTTTCTCCCCCCCCCCCCCCAACAGGTAAAAAGAGCAGAGCGGGGAGTTCCTGTCTCGGCCTCGCACAGAAGCGGTCCACTCCAGCGTCGAGAAGTCATCCTTCAGATAGGTAAAGATTATACAGCCGGCACACTCTGGAAGCTGCGTTTGAAGAAATACTCAGGTCCCGATTCGCTTGCAGGGGCAATCTGCACATTCTGTGCACCTGAGTTGCTTGAGCTAAGAGCGCAGAGTTTCTATCTTATTCACTAAGACATTTATGCATATCAAGCAGGGATGGGACGATATGCTTATCGCACGATGCGATTCGAGACACGATATGGGCTTCACGATGAAAGTTCAATGACAACAAAGTCTGACACAAATCTTTCTAGTGATTGCATTGGCTTGCTACAATGTAAACAACAATTTATAAGTGTCATTACAAATGATATGATTTGGATGGAGAGCTTGTGAAACTGTGATGGTCAAGCCGTCTCATTTGTGATTACTACAGCAGAATAAAATAATTTAAGGGAGTTGTCGTTGCGGAATGTTTGTGAATTTGGCCCAATCTTGAAAAATATTGTGTCGTCAAAATAAGGAGATTTACATATAATTTACATATTTATCACCATGGCAGGGACAAAGACATTCATAGTGCATGGTTAGTGAACATGGATGTCTGATTTGGTCATTTTGGTGATACAAACCGTCAGTGAAACTCGGCCTCAAACTTTTGACCAGCGCAAAAGGGCACCCGTTATGCCTCCAGTCACGTGCATAATTATATAGGCTTACTGTTTGCAATGGGAGTATAAAAATCAATGAGGATAAGTCAAGTCGTTCATGACCTTTTGGATCATTCAAATGCAATAAAACGGGCGCCGTTGCAATAAAGGCGCTCAGGCCTTTCGGAATATAACGCGCTTATTTCTGATGCCCTTCAGCTGAGCCTATCCTGTTAGCATTGCTGCGGCGGCAGCTCACGTCTCTCGGCGGGAGCTTAGCTTTCGTCAATGTCAGTGCTCGCCGAATGGAGAAAAAAAAAAAGAGCCACGGCTCCCCTTCCACAGTGCCCAGCGGATGATAGTCATTTATCCCCACTCAGTAGTTTGTGCCGTTAATCCGTCTGAAAACAAAGGCCCTCGCTCTCAATCACATTAACCAGTTGGCGTCTGATCAGTCTCACTTGTTTCACTCTCAATCCATTTCCAGTATGGGCAAGAAAAACTGCCACCGTTTCTGATGGCACACGACAGCAATCTAACACAGGAGGATAATTGGCAATATCTGATTTGGAGAGGAGGAGAGAGGAGAGTAGGAGCTGCTGGGAGGGAGCGAGCTGACAGAAGGCAGGTTGGAGGAAAGATGTATAAAATGTAGAGAGAGATTAGAGAGGAGGCGAGGAAGGAGAGAGCGGCAGCGGCGGTAATCAACTCCAAAAGACAGACTTAAAAAAAAAAAAGGCGCTGCTTGTTTTTGTCAGCTGCCTCGCCCGAGGCTACGGGAGATAGCTGGCCGAGCTCTTAAACCAGGTATGACTGAACTGAATTCTCAAGATACATCTCTGCCTTTGTTTCACTGAGCCTCCTCTTTTGTTTCACAGTGAAGCTAAGCAGACAGATCCTCCTCCCGCTCCAATAGAAAGTCAACTCTCAATCTCCGATTCTCTCCGGAAATGGGTGGTCCAAATCATTTAGCCACTGTTTATAGGACTGGGAAGGCATGGCAATGTTGAAATATATTTTAGAGCATGGATTCTCAACCTTTTTCATACCAAGGACCCCTAAGTTAGTCCACATTAGGGCCACAGACCCCCATTTGATGAGATATTGTCTGTCAGACCCAAATCTGAGAATATTTTTATTGTTAGATATGAATTTGTCCAGAATTCCATGACTATCTGTATTGTAGGTAGAGAGATAACAGAGAAACTCTGATCAAAATAGTCATTCTTCTACATTCTCTAATTGTGTTAACTTCTTGTAAATGAAATAATGGTGAAGTTTAACAATTCATCAATTTGCTGGGGACCCCCTGGATGCCCCTCAAGGACCCCTGGTGGTCCCCGGACCCCACTTTGACTTCATGACTTGGAAATAAACAAGGGTGATCACAAATGTATTTTCCTATACACAAGTAGGCTGCCACCTGACTTGTGTAATGCCAACCATCATCTGATTAAATGTGAAACAATTCCAAACACATATAATATATTCATAAAATTAAACAAAAAATGCACTTTAAGTGCTTAATGTGCATGTTTACATACAAAAACATGTATTTATTTGCATTTATTTCCTTAACTTCTTAATTTAACTTGATTGGCTACAGCTTAAAATGAAAACATTTGTGAATCGGAAGACCTTAAGATAGAGAAAATAAATGCAACCAAATGCCAGATGATTTGGAAATGCAGAGTCAACAATCTGTAAATAAAAGCAAAGAAACTCAAAGAAACTATATTCAGATGAGGATTGCCATTCACGAGTCAGGTGGTATTTGTTTGTGTATAGGAAAATACACTTGTGATCACCCTTGTTTATTTACCAGTCATGATATACATTTGTAAATCTTGTTTATTTTGCATTCATTTATGTATGACACATTCCCTGATTCCATTCTCGAAGCTTTGACAGATGTGCTAGAAAAATAGCATTGTAGTGAATAAGTTCATTTTAACACTGTCCATCAGAGAAGCTTGTCCCTTTAGTTTGATGCAGTACTCTGTATCACCACTGGGGACCATCTATGCTTTCTCTACAATTTCACACATAGTGAAATTATTGGGTGTGTTGTTTTTTCTTCTTAAATTGGTATGACTAAAAATGGTCGCCCTATATGTACTTCATACCACATAATGTTTTCAATTCTTCTTCTTCTTTCTCCTTCTCCTCCTTATCATTGGAATTGCATGTTTTGAATGAGCCCCCTCCTCAGCCATATACTACTAGAGCACAGCAATAGAGGAGGGAGTGCGAAAGAAAAGGGCCTCTTGTCGTGTTATGAGAGAAAATGCAATTTGGCCAGCAGAAATTGAATATCGCACCGTATTGATGCGAGTCGTGAAAAAAATGACTGTTGACAAATCCGTTATCTGCAATGTATCAAATCATCAGTCACACAAATGCAGGGAACCGGTGTCGCTGATTTGGATTAGGATTGCCACAGATGCAAGACATTAAGTACTCGCCTCGTTAAGAAGAAAAAATTTCGACAGCTGTTTATGAAATTGTTTGCCGATTTTTACGACGCAAACCGTAAGTCTGTCCCTGCCGCTCTTCCTTCAAGTGTGAAGACGGATAGTTGTTTGTCATTTCATCCCAGCTTTGAAAAAAACAACAAAAAAAAAAAAACGCTTGAAGTTTTATGGCGGAATTTATTACAAGGGATCTGATCTATCATCATGTTTGTGCATTATCTCTCCCAGCTGGTGGATGTGCATGCTACACTGAGCAAAGATAGGAAATATTAGCCCCAGTAAATGCCACATTTCTTCATATAACGTCGAGATTCCATAACCAGAGGCCATAAATGCAACGCAGCCTGTCCAATTTCATTTATTAGCATGTACTCATTACTTGTACTTGGTCACGAGGAAAAAAAAAAAAAAAGACAGAAAATGCTATTAATTATTTTAATTGGATTACGATGATCATTGGGGATTAGATCTAGGAAGGCTAGGAAGGATTTGAATGTGTCACTCTAATGACTGTATGGATAGGAGTGATATTGGTATGCTATCAGTCATGTGCTCCAAAAGGCTGTATTGATTAAAAAAATAAATAAATAAATTCAATGTTTATGTTTTGTAGAGGCCTGCTCATTCCAAAAATGACTGCAACTGATTTGTGACTTTTCCATGACACATTTAGGAAGGAGCAGTCAACATTTACAGCTTCATTACACATTTATCACGGTTACATTAGCCAGGGTGCCTGCGGACTGTATTTTCTCACTTTCATCGGAGCCTACGACTCTGTTCGCCACACACTGATGTCTCACTCTGATCTAAACTCCCTGGAAAATTTATGTGTGAGATAAATCAGTTGCATGTTTATCCAATTTGATGACATGGTTCCAATATGATGTAATTATTTTTCCATTTTCTCAATATCCAGGTCAAAAGAGGGCTATGTTAATGTAGAATAGGAAATACTGTACAGTATACAGCCACATCAATGGTATATTTATTCATGTCCAGAATTCTCTGTGTAAAGTTACCTGAACTTTTTAGTTATATTATTATACATTAGTTATATCCATCGGTATCCATGTTGCTTCGCCAGATATTATGTGGGCATAGCCTGGGAATTCAGGAGCATGCCAATTGCTATGAGTGGATCGAGCCATAAAAGCCCTTTGAAAGCACAAACACTTTCAGACTAATGGTTCCAAAGCAGATTTCAAAGTAAAAGTCCCTAGGACTGACACTGACAATTTCCAGCTTAATGTGCTTGTAGATTGACTAATTAGATTTTTACCAAAGACTTCCATCTTCTCCTCCCCTCTAAATTTCTGGCATTCAGGTTTAAGGAGTAAAAGCTTCTAATTCCGCTACAGATAAACCCCACACAAAGACAGTGCGTCAAAAAGACTTTTTAAGACCCTTCTTCGGACATTTATCCTTGCTGTTTTTGACTATCTGTATGCTGTTGATGCAGTCACTTGTTTTTACATTTTAGACCTCTAAGATCTGTTTAAAGGTGTAGTAAATCTGTGACCTCTATCAACCTCTATTGGTG
Organism: Centroberyx gerrardi; assembly: GCF_048128805.1. NCBI lineage: Eukaryota > Metazoa > Chordata > Actinopteri > Beryciformes > Berycidae > Centroberyx > Centroberyx gerrardi. The sequence continues at coordinate 4,594,218 of NC_136001.1, read as the reverse complement.
ATCATTGGCACCACTTTTCTCCTACAGAAGTCTCTGGCACAGCCCAGCTACGGCGTCTTATAATTTATACAAACGCTAAAGTTACATTGTCACAATAGAGAGGAGCAAGCAAGCTAATTAGAGCAGAGATCCGACAGAAATGCCTAGTGAAGAGGCGATATATCACCATGCTAAACACAGGAATAATAATATTACTTTGTCATTTGCTTTTTTGGCTTGAGAGCAAGGCTTTTTAGCCTTCATAGCGAAACCGCGTTGCGATGCCGGTCACTCGCCCATGGCACCATCCTACATTGTTGAGCTGTTGACAATGTCAGTGGGGAGAGGGGTGGGGTGGGGAGTTTTGAAAGCATGAAATCTCAGCACCTGGCCAAGTAGTTGTTGAGTAATTTGTATTGATCAACAACCCTACCAACCCCCTGCAGATATATTATAGTCATTTTGTGTTATGGTGCAGTAAACTCCTTACTTATTGCCCCTTTAAGCTTATGAATCTATATCTTGTAGTGGTCATTTGGTCATCTGCGGTTGAAATGGCTCATTGTTTATGTTCCTATATAGCTCTTACACAGTGCAACATGTTAGATATCTATTCTTAGTTACTCGGAGTGGTATGCTTGCCCTCAGCCATGGAAATTTCCTACTCTGACATGGCATCACTCATTTGATACAAGCACTGATCAAGGTCACCCTCCATCCAGAACCAGGCTGCCTTGGGTGGAGTTCTGCTGGAACGGGTCCAGCAGCTATACTGCCGCGTCTTACAGCATCTGTCATGACTGTCATAATGTTCGCAAACTTACAAACATCCATTTCCCTCAACTTTCTGAGCGGAGGCGATTGCAGTCAAAACATTACCATTTGTAAGTTGGAACCCTTGCACACTACAGCAGTGTTGAAATGTTAATTCTGAATTTAAGTGGTATTTAAACAAGCCTATTGTGTGGGAGGTTCTGTAATTCATAATGTGTTAATAATACGTTACTTTTACTCCGGCATCACAGCTATAGATGTGTGCAAGCCTCCCATTCTAAGATTTATCTTTTGGAAAGTCTGCGTGCTTGTAGTTGGCGCCGTTAATTTATTTAAGACGACACTGTGGGCATGCAGACATTGTGAATGCAAGGGCACATGTATGCATGTATGTATGTGATTAATACGGAAATGCATCGTAATGCCTTTGTGCCGAGAGGACTTTTAAAGAGCACTTAATGTCGCTAGTAACATAATTGTACTGAACAGCAACTGGCAGCTCTCCTAATTTAATTTATTTTCTACAGGCAAAAAAAAAAAAAATCAACAAGATGCTTTATCACATTAGTTGTTCCATAAATAAATACCAAATAAATAATCAAGTGCAAGCGTCATTGGAGTCAGTTTTATATTCACATGCCAAGTACCCACTGTCATCTTTGCTTAAATATAAGCATATAAAGTCTGTCCAGACTGTCCCTTTAATTGAAAGTGATGCAAGATGTTCCTTGGCTGCTGTGGTCGGGAGGCATCGGAGGTTGTTTGCATTGGACTTTATTTAATTGAGGTTATTCAGCTTTGACCCCATCTGGGTACGTTGTGCTCATATTAGATGCACAGTGCTAAAATAAGAGTAGAGTTTTGCCTTTGCTATGAGATTTGTGAATTGTCAGGCCTCTTGAGGTCAGTGGTAGACAACAACATAAAGTGGCCTTGGACTGAAGTCAATTTTAACATCCCCTCCTATCTCTTTATTCCTGGGTCAGTGATGTTTTTACCTCCGACACATAAAAACAAAATAGTTAATATGCTGGAAGATGGATGTCAACGTGTCTTGAATATTCAGAGTTTGAATATGAATAATGAAATCATGCAGAAGTTGACATTCAAGGAAAAGAAATATGGATGATATCGGAAATTGTTTCTATTCTGGTTCAGGGATGAGTAGGCATACAATTCTTGTTCTTAGCTTTACCTTGAAAAGCTCTCCATAGAGCAGATATACTCGCCTCTGTGCGGTTTTTCTGGGTCTTCTGTGACGGTGCCTCTCCTGAGATTCTGCCCCAATTGAAGTGACTGAGGACAAAAAAAGTCTTCCCCTGTTAACTTGAGGAGTGATCTGACGTGATATCTGCTCTAATGCTGTATCTCCACCTCGCTCGCGCTCACTCTTCTCCTTTCAGTCTTGAGATTCTTGTTTTCTCCCTGGGTGTCCTCCTTCCGTCACTCTAATCAACCCTTTTAATTACTGTCACTATCAGCCGCCCAACGCCTCCTTGTCACCCCTGGGAGAGGCTGCCTGGAAAAGGAAGGGAAGGGGGATGCAGGGGATGGCAGGCGAGGGCCTCATCAGGGAGGCTATGGGAGACCGGGGCTTTGGTAATAGTGGCCTTTGCCAGTCCATCAGCAGCACTGCCAGCTCTTGTCTCCCTGCCCGCTGGGCGGTTCTGGAGATGTCGTGATAAATGGGCTTTTCGTATCAGCGTCCAATCCGGCATCGTCCTCTAGCAACACAAGAGAGAGTGAGGGAATGAGGGCAAACAAGGCTCAGGGTATTTGGCCTGATATTCAATAAGATGTGTACTTTAAAAAGAGCGAGCAAATCAAAAATGTAAACATAGTCGAAGGGAGTTCCCGGTGCCACCAAGGAAGAAAACAAGGTCGCGCCACCTTGTAAGTTTGCAGTTAATTTTGCGGATCAATGGGTCTGAGCTCTTATGGATTTTTATTATCTTCTGCTCTTTTCTTCACAGTGAACCTAGCTTTACCTGGCTAAATTTTTAATAGAAGAAACAATCATCATTATTCCAAGTTTAGCATAAAGGGCATTAGCTTTTCCTTTCCAACCATATCCATCTTTCAGCCACGGTCCCCAAGGCTTCTGTCATCTGGCATGTAGACTCACGGCACAATAAACATACATCATGATGCAATGTGAATTAAAGAAACATTAAGGTAGGCAGGAGACGGGAGTAAATATTTCATCTGCCTTGGTGCTGAACCAAGTCCAATTTTAATTGTTTATGAAAGTAATTAGGCATGTAAATCTCAAGCGTTGCAGTATGACACCCACTTCATTTATTTCTTTCCCGTTTGTGTTTTTGTAGTTGTAAACTCTGACGGTTCTTTGAGATAATCTTTTTTTTGGCTTTTCTACTTTATTGGACAGAATATGGTAGAATGACAGTAGAGAGCAGGGATGAAATGCAACAGCAGGTTGAGACCTGGAATCAAAATCAAAATGGTGACAGTACATGGTAGGTGCCTTAAGTTAACTCACTGAATGATGCTAATGTCATTAGAGTCAGAATACATTTACCTACCAAATGCAATCAATGTACAGGAATCTGTCTTGGTGACATTAGAGCAGGAACGTAATGACAACTCACCTAGGTTTGTAAGTACATGCATTAATTGCAACAAGATCTCACATTCACTGTAGGGGGTCAATGCAGGACATGCAATAGACCGTAGACTATGTACGGGTCATATCACTGTATATATTAATTAAGCATTCTGTCACTTTGTGTATTCAGGCAGTGTGACATGCAGTAGGTTGCAGCCATAGGTGAATCCAGCTGTGCATTAGAACAACATATTATGTCTTGTACCAAGTAGGATGGAAATGCATAAAATGAGTTCTTGGCCAGTGTTCCTGATTCTTGTTGTGTACTGTTCAAAGACTTGTGCAGACATTATGAGCATTGCAAGATTATGCAAACACCACCAGGTAATGCCCAAGCTACGGTTGGTGTCAGGTAACCATAGCCACAAAACTGTAATTGATTTTGGCAAATATTTAAATGCCATGTGACTTCTAGGCTGTGCTATATGGGATAATAAGAGCCTGGTCTCCCGAACTTTCGCGAAATGAGCACAATGTCTTAAAGTGCAAAAACGTGCTCCCTGAAATACATTTTCCCATCACAGACGTCAGATGTTCTAGTCGTGCCTCCTTCACGTAATCCCTTTGACATTCAACTAAAAAAAGTAAGGGTGGAAAGTCTAAGGTAAGGGTGTTGTGGTTGGGGTCGTGGATGGACGCATAGATCTGCCTTCAACTCCGACGACCCAGGTTCAGTTCCCAACTCATGCGGAGAAGATTTTTGCTGTGGGTGAAGTCTTCATTTATCTACACTTATTTAACCATTACCAAAAGCTTACCCTAACTTTAACCAAAGTTGTTTTACTTGCCTATACTAACCTTTTAACATGACGAACAAGAGAAAGCGGTGTGTCCTATTTGTGCTATTGTCACATAATCTAATTAACTCCCACATTGCTCTAAATTCCATATTGTCCTTGTCGATGGTTTACACAGAGATGACCCATAGATGATGAGAGGGAAAAGCCACACCCCCAGGGCTACGGAGATACATATGTGTCCAAACAAACCGTGCGTGAACTGAACATTTTGAAATGTCCCAATTATAAAACCATGATTTTCAATCCAAAACTCAGTTTTGGAAGTACAATCCTCATGTTACGATTACAAATTACCATTCGTGTACCAGTTTGTGTTTGTGTCAGCTGCTGTAAAATGTGATTTGTATGAAGACTATTCAATCTATTGATTCAGACCTGGAAGTAGTGCATTTTGTTTGTGGTTCCTGGCTTGTCATTTTCAAAGTAAAAGCAGTTGTTTCACCAAGGTATTGCAATGATGTAATAGCAGTAGTACTAAATGGTGTAATAGCACTAAGATTGAATAGGCCTTCTGTCCTAAATGTTTCCAGAGCTGTAAAACACTATTTGTATGTCAATTTAAAGATGTAAATGGTGATTTGTAATCAACAACATGATGATTGTGCTTGCAGAACTTTCTGGATTTACAGAACTGAGTTTGAGTTTGCAATTAATGATTTTACGATTGAGACATCAAAAAAATATTCACTTCATGTATGACTTTAGACAGAAATTTATCTCCATACAGACCAACATAGTCACACTCTCATCCTCTGCAAAAGATTAATATTATACTAAATGTACAGCTACTACCAAGTGTCAAATGTATTTGTTGCAAAGTTGTGTAATGAATAATGGTGCCATTAGTGCTCTTTAGGAGTGAGCTTTAAAGATACGCTGGGCAACTTTGCACATTGATGGCTCCAAATGGCAGCGATAGGTAACTGTTTGAAAAATGTAAACTTCACAAAAAACCTGCCACAGCCCCAGCTAGTGTGTGATGCTTTATACAAAAGGATACCAAAGGGACAAGAGAGGAAAAAGATCTAATGTTGGTGAGTTCAGCTGTCTGTGGACAGGGTGCTCGCTGCGGTTCAGGAGGGAGTTTGTATTTTGCTCTTAAGTTTGGATTCGTCGACTCCTGTGTAGAGAGGATTTCCCTCCAGTGACCAGACTAACTCCAGAATTTAATTTGTGCAAATAGAGTGAATCTATAGCACCTCAATTAGTGGGGATGAGACCCTCTTCTCTGTTGCGGCCCCACTTTGTGATTTAGGCTATTAAGACAGCTGGATCTTCACATAAAACCTTGCCTAGTGCAGCTTTAATTCGTTTAATGTTGTGCTTATAGGTAAGTTTAGAGCTGTGTCATGAGTATCTGGGTAATGTAAATCATCACTATAGGTAGAGATAGTGCAAAGTACCTGGTGAGAGCTGGCTGGGCTGGGGGGGTGGGGGTATGGGGGGGGGTTCTGACTGCTGACTTTGTCAATAGTGAAGTGGCTTCATGCCAGAGCGTCGCTCCCACATGGGCCGCTTCCTTAATCATTCAGTGTAACATTCCAGCTCACGACCCACATGTTTGATCACAATGTGACAGAGAAGTCTTATTACTCCTCAGTGCCCTACAGTAATTAAACTTGTCTTGTTATTTTCTATTCCCTCTGCCCTCCCTCCCCCCACAGCCCTCATACCACTCTCTCTCCATCCGTTCCTCCATCCCTCTCTAATTATCCATCTGCGAGGCCGTGGGAAGCCGGCAAGGTTGAAGGTAAGTGTATTTACTTCATTGCACCAACAATAAAATTGGCTCAGCCATTGATTTTCCTTTTTTTTTTCTTTTCTTTTCTTTTTTTTTTTTTTGTAGATGCAAGAAAGTTTATTACAGATAAAGTAAACAGCATCGGTTGCGTTGCCGTTATTTTCACATCCTCTCCTTCAATGCAAACTGCCACAGAGACGGGTGGTCTAATAAAAGCAGAACTTACCCGACGGCATTACTGTGCTCACTGGCTCTGTTACTGATATGTGGTGATGTGTGGTGTAGCGTAGCTCTCGCACACCAAGGAACCAAGGAGAACTTTTTTTTTTTTATTTTTTTTTTTATTCCTTTAAAAACAATGCAAAACACTCAAGTAGTCACAATCACATCAGATACAAAAACTGTTAATAGTAAAAATAAAAATAATAATACAAAAAATATATAAATATATATATATACATGCACACACACATGTACACATATACATATATACGCACACACATACATATACATACACACACATACACCTAACATAATAAAAACATATTTATATACACGTGGACGCCTACGTATACACATTTTTAAATGAAAATAAATAAGTAACAACAACAATACACAGGATAACAACGACTGTAAACATAATGAGGATATTAGCGACCTTGAATAACAACTTACAATAGTTTCAGGAAACATTTGAGAAGCTAATTATCTCCCTCCTCCATGGAGAGCTTTTGACTACTGACCATCAATGCACAGGATCTGCTTACGTCATTCATCCTGCACTCCTGCGCTACTCAATAAATGCTGCATCCTTTTTGTTGCATTGTGTTCACCACACTGGAGGCACTGAGACTTTGAAAACAGCACCACTCAAACCTCCACTGAGAATATCACACATGGTCAAGACCACTAAACGAAGATGGAGAAAATGTTTGTGACATGGTTTGAATGAGCCTATTTCTGTGTGATACATTACAAAGAAGATTATTCATTGCTATTTAGCTACTGGGCCATCTGCTTTTAAACTTATAAGCTTAAAGCTCCACTATGCAAGATTATACAATTATAAAATGACATTTTGATATCTTGTCATTGAAAGTGTGGCAGATATTATCACGGTATAATAATTAATTCATTTGTTTTTCCTACAATTTAGTCTCTCTAGGATTTTTTTTTTTATCAAAATGACCAAAGTTATTTGATTTTCTGGTGGCTTCTCTGTAAAAATGTATTATTATTATTTTTTTTATTATTTCTGTATTTCTTGATGAATTCAATGTGTTGCTTTTTGGAATATTGCAGTTAAATGCAAGAGATTTGTGAAACTTGGAGTCTAAAGGATGCAATCAACCAAAGTTGGATGTATTTTGCAGTATTTGATGGCAATTCAGCATTTTGTGAAAGATCTTTTGATTGCAAAATTGACAATTTTGAGGGACTGGCAGTTGCTCTTTTAAAGACCTTTATCCTGCAAAAGGAAATTTACAGAGAGAGAAAATGTTATTTCGTAGGGAAAGAAGAGGTATGTGGGGTTGCTGGCATAGAGCACCGAGGGGATTGGCGGTGAATTTTATTTATTTATTTATTTATTTTTTATTAAGATTTATTACAACTAGCTTAGCTGGCCAGGCTTTCCATACTGTAAGTTGCACCTTTAAATCCCACAATAAGGTTGTCCACACAAAACAAATGCAAATTTGAGGTAATTCCCACATCATGCAACTATCAACAGCTTCATAACTGATGACTTGTGTCTACTGTACCCCTAAACCCCAAAAAGCTCACTCTCATGATATGCAGAGGGAAATGGGAGGAAGATGCAAATTTGGTATTATCTACAATAGTCGTGTTAGGAAGCCCATTGTGCTTTTTCCTGTGCATGCCCATTGGCTATAATGACGTCTTATTTAATGTTATTCTGTGCTGTGTGCTAGCAAATACATAAACTCACCTCTGGGCACGGAAAGGTATCCCTGGTTACAATGATATGCTACACTGCTGTCTCTGTGCACTTTGCAGTTTGTATGAATTAGTCTCATTTGGCTCGGTGTGCACCCTGTGTCAGCGCTGTTTTGCAAAGCCTTGTATCTTAGTAACGGCGAGTAACAGGTTGGATATCTTCTGTATCCCTCTAACTCCTTGACCTCGGAAGGCATACATCAGTTTTATTGGCCAAGTCATTTTGCACATACAAGGAATTTTAGTTGGTGTCTTATAACATATAAACATATAACACAGAAATAGTTAAAGGGGCATCAAATGGGCGACAAATGGGAATTGCAACATTGACAGGTCTCTGGCACAGCTTACCGTGGCCTGTAATGGACATAAACAATAATGTCACATTTTCACATGAATGCTTGACCTACAGTACCGTGCCCTTGTCATGTATAGTATTGTACTTTCTGATGCATTCTTCAGTGTTGGATTGTAGGACACGCCAGGAATTTATGGCTACATTTTTTTTGTAATTGCTAAAAGATGGATCATAGAGATGTTGTTGGTACCAGCGAACTTACTCCGCTAACCTCTCTTTAAATTGGTTCGTCTTGGATGAGTTGTATATAGCGCCAGAATAGACATGAGGTAGTGAGAGTGACTTGAATCTCCAATGAGTTGGGAATTTTGTTCCAAAACAGAGGACGGGCCAGAAAGTGAGTTCTGAATGCCAGAAATCCCAGTACCTGGCCAAGTAATTGTTGAGTCATTGGTATTGGTATCACCCCCATCAGATGTGTTATGGTCATTTTTGCTGTGGGATAGTAAAAATTGTACTTGTTGCTCCTTTAAAATAGAAATTTAGGAAATAGATGTGGAATAGAAAAAGTAGAATGTAAGTATACGTAGTATTCTAAAAATGTATAAGAAGTATAAAAAGTAATTGCACTGATAGGAAGCTATGTAAGTCTAATAGAAAACAACAAACAAAACAGGAATATATACAGATCTAGAGAATATTGCACTAAGTTCTGGGTGTTATGCACACTGCAAGGGACCAACAAACTGATGTACCAGATATAGTAGGAGGAGAATGATAACGTGTCTTATCGTGTACAGTTTCAAATTCTTTCCCTTCCTCTACACTGTGTGGTCCCATCACACGCCGATCCTGATCTTAGAATTTGCTAGCAAGGCTAGCGGCACAACAGTTTTTCGAATTCCCACCGTTGTCCTAAGGGAGCGATTTTCTAATCCGGTCCTAGTGGACTCCCGCCTCCCTCCCCTTCCTCCCGCAGCACAGCGCAGTGGTATCCAGTCAACAGCTGTTTGATTTGGGCTGCGTTGCTCAGCATCTACACGGCCCTATCCTAACTTCCCTTAGTGTTTTATTTGGCTTGGCGGGCGAAGCCACACATCTGGCAGCTAGTTTTTCAGTCGTATCAGGCCGCTAACCCTCAGGATACAAGTGCTGATTACTCTTTATTATTCATTTTATTCACTTTGCTGTTTAGCTGCAAGGCAAAACTAGGCCCTTCAAAAATAGGCCAGTATAACTCGCTATTTAGTCATCCCTTAATTGCATTGATACATTTAGAGTGCTGGCAAAATGTTTAATGCAAGAAGCCGAACAGGTGTAATTATTGTTCATTTGATGAGTTTTCAGATGATAGCTGGCATAATGTGTTAATGTACTTCACAGGAAACGTACCGCTGTAAGTACCCTTTCGGCAATTTTACCATCAGCTTTGAGTCACTCAATACTATGTCAGGGAGAAACATCATCATCATCATCATCATCATCATCATCTTCATCACCTCCTCCACAGTTTTCAGTGAAATTGATCTTTGGATCCTAATTGTTGTCGGAGGCAGTGCTGTGCTTTGGCTGTTTTTCTAGACAGAAATACAGTACAGTGACACATAAGAGGACCTGTGCACACATAAGCATATAGTATATACACTCATACTGTATGTTTGCAACACTATTGTTTCTTATGGTACTGTATACAAAGGCACAGTTGAAGGCCAGTGCTTGTTAGCGGTGCCTCCTTAGGATTGTATTCAATATATAATATAAATATACAGTTTGTTGTTTACAATAAGAAGTTATGGTCTCAATAGCTCTCTCTTTGTGCCGATTTTGTCTTTAAGAATCACTGAAGTTGGAGGATATTCTATATTGTCTATGTATCTATGATAGCAGATGAAAGCAGTGTTTGTCAATGACATGCCTCCTCCTGTATGCATGTGCAATGTCAATATCATGTATGTGTTATTCTGCATTTTATCAAACATAATCATTTTCTCAGGATTTTAGTTTTTTATATGTAAAGCTGGAAAACGTATATATAGCTAACTAACGTATATGTAGCTAACTAGCAGACTGGAGTACATGAGTCAAATCAGTATTTGTCAGAAATTCATCACATGTATTTAGTTAGCAAAACAGTAGCACAATCTATTCATTTTCAATGGAAAAGCTAGCCAGTGAGCTACTGGTTGGGTTGTCATTTTTTTAATAATGTCTTTTTAATTTAATAACAAGATGCTCTCACTAGCCATGTCAGGAAATGTGTACAATTATTAAATTGCAGTTGTAATACAGTGAAGAGTGACATTATCTTTAATTTCATTTAGCTAAACCGTCTGTAACACTCTGGGGCTCCTTGGATAGTTTTGGCGATTTATTGGATGACAGAAAATGTCATCCAATAAATATATCCAATATATGAAACTAGTAGGCACTCAGAGAGCACAAACCAATGCTGAACAATTCTCCAACTTGCTGTTACACCCAAAGACATCAATCCTATCACTTAAAAGTTTAAGTGAAATTGTTTTCTTGACCATCCAAACATACCCTTGGGATTTGGAATTAAGTCTCTATCCCTATTAGTTTCATAGTTATGGCTAAAAAACACCTAGTTCCTCTGGTTGAAGGTGGCAGCCAAATCATCTGCTATAGTTTTTGGTTGGAATGAAAACCTGGTTAATACATGGCTCTTCATGGCACAGGGTTGGAGACCACTGGTCTAGTGGTTAGTGAGATCGTACCCTAACTAGAAGGCTGGGGTTTGATCCCATAATTGGCCATATTCTCGAGGTATCCTTGACCAAAACACTTAACCCCTCCCTTCTCCAGGGGTGCTGCACTAGTTAGCTAGCCCTACACCCCAACCAGAGGATGAAAACAGGCTTTTCCCCTTGGGGGATTAATAAAGTATATCAAATAAAAAATCAACAATGAAGCTGTGTCTTTTCCTGCTGCAGTGACTTCACAGCCTTGCACGCTCAATGCTCTTTCAGTGTCTCCAAAAGCCCAATGAATAAGCCAAGTAGCCTAACGTTACTGCATTCTCTGAAGAAGAGATGAAGGCAGCTGATCAACTAGGGAGCCAGAGAGCTGAGATCCCATTCAAATAAACTGATCATTAATTAGGTATTTACAGTATGTCCTTGCCATAAATGTGGCATGGGAGTTTACAGAATCTGTACTTGTTGGGAATGCAAATAGGTGTGCGTGTCATGGGGTGTGTATGCGGTTTGTTTACTAGTGGCCTTGTTTGTGTTTGTGCGTTTTAACCAGAATCTACTTCGATAAAGATCTTTATTCCTGAAACCATGTGTGCCGTGGGGATTGGCTGCAGTCTCCTTTGAGGTTGTCAATCATTTTCCATGAGCTGAACCTGGATAATTAGCCAGGCCCAGCTGAGGGACCATATCTGGGAATCTAACCAGTGAATTTCTCCCACAGATCACAGGAGACTTGTAGCTCCCCTTTGATCACTCATCCAGTTTCTGTTGGTACACCTTCCGTGAAAGTGACTTACCTACAAATTGGCCCGCTGAATCGTGTGCACTGTAATGTAATAGGTAGTAGCATGCTGAAAAATGTGGGATGTCACTTGTGTCATCTACAATACAAATATAGCCTATCCATGAAAAATAATTACTTTTATGCCAAATTATTTGAAGCTTTGAAGCTTTGAAGATGAAGTCCATAACGGTTCAGTTATTAGATGGGCCTATTTTTGACAGTGATGGTGTCTTGAAGATGAATGTACATTTTTTCTGTGTTCATTGTGAACATCAAAATAAATCCTTGTGCAATCCTTATACAAAACCAGTTTAGAATGACATGCAGAGTGGCTATACTATTGTATTGCAGTCTATAGGTTGTAAAGTCTGTAGCAAAACCCTTGCCTACAAATGTCTTGGGTTGCAGGTTGGTATGCATTAAGCATATCTGCCTTTGTAATGCCACTGCAAGTAGAGCTCATATAAAGTCTTTCTATCAGTCCCCTTAGGGTTTCCTCTTCGTAACCTGCTTTTAAAGCCATTGGGACGTCGCTTTGTTTTATTTGTTTGTTTTCAGCTTCACTTCAATTTCACCGAATCCCCAGATAACATCACTGTGCATCGTGTTATATTTCGTTGAGAAATGACTAAGTTGAAAGCTGTTCTGTCAATATAATTATTGACCAAAATCAACAGAAACAGCACTGTTCACATGCACACCGACACTTCAATCTTTATTTAAACACCTTCATCTAACTACCTTTTTCTAATTACTTTGATATAATTCATATTGATTGTATGAATACTGCAATTAAAACACATGGGGCTGGTTCCCCAGGATAGTTCATCAACTAATGTACAAGAACTAGGTTAGATCATGGACTAATGTCTCAAGAGGTTAGTTGACGGGATACATTTTTTTTTGCTGCTCTTGTATGGCCTGTAATAATGTTACATTGTTTTAACAAGTTAACATCGCTAACTGGCAAGTGCTAATTAATGGAAGATAGAGAGAAAAAAACGTACCATCAACCCCAATGATGGATGCAACCATTCTCCAAGCATTGAAATGAAAAACTAAGATAAGGTATCCCCTTTATGTAAGATTTTTCTACATCAGTTTTAGGTCATTAAGCCCTTTTTGGGCTCTAGTGAAGTGTTATGGTCTAAAATTCATGGTTTTTCATTTAAATATTAGCTTTTTAAGCTTTTTAAACATTAGACCATGTTAAGCCCCCTCTTTTTCATTCCTCATTCTTTCACTATATTAATTCATTAAAAAATCTAATTGATGTACATTTTCTTTTTCTTTTCACCATTGCTAGTTCTTATGGTGCCGTATTCCCGGGGAAACAGTAAAACATTTTCATCAATGTTAAATATTTTTTTTGCCTCATTCGTTTGCCCATATCAACGATCTATCACTGAGTTTGAATGGGAGGCAATGGTTAAAGTGATGTTTTTTTTTAGATATATTGCTCAAAATCTCAGTGATTCCTCAACCAATAGTTGTCAACCAACATTTAGCTTCAAGGTCTATTTAAGATCATTATTAACATATTTATGGAATTTTGTCCATAGCCAAGAATAATTGAATCAATGCTCCACCTCTTACAGCTATAGACCCTCCACTTATTACACCTACGAATATGCATAATTTTGTAAGCATAGGAAAATAACTTCATATACTTCATAAACATGCTTTGGCTTTATTAAGAATTATTTTTAAAACACAATAAAAACTGTTTTTTAAAATACATTTCTAAAGTCAAATGTAACATACTGAACATCGTTGAGTGTTCTCAGACAGAGAGTGGCAATTTAAAAACCATCATCAGTTGTGGAAAAATTTAAAGCAATCTATGTGCATTGGAGCCTTTCTGGGCAGTTTCTTTGAACATGTTGCTCGTACTCTACAATGTACTATGAAAATTTCAAAGATAACACATTGCAATCACAGACTCATTTAAGTTGCTGTACTTGATCAGACATGTAACAATAGCATACATATGGTACAGATTTGTTGTATACATAATAAATCAATTTGTGTCTCAGTCAGAGACAAAGGTAAGGGTGACCGATGATCACCATGGTTACGCTATCACAAGGCCTACGCAACCGCCCACACATTGTTCACATGAAATGCCACTTAAAGCTCTCCGCTGGTGAAAAGGAGAACTTTTTGTGTCAGAAAGCATTCAGCCAAAGTCTCAAGAGCATTGTTGAGGCATACATTCTTGGCTCTTCTTTTTAACTCATTGTTCAATAATGGTTGTGTTATCTGTTTCAATTGTTAATTCTGATTTTGAACGAAATGGAAAAGTTTTACCTGGTAGTGTTGGGGGGGATTGTTACCACTCAGTCCAGAAACCTTGACAACCTCGTGGCAGGTAATTTCTACATTCAGAGTGCCATTATGTCAAATGGATCTCTAAAGACGGGGCTTTTATCAGCTGCTTCTCATTACAAACCCACTTTTCCACCCCTTAAAGGCCCCCAGTTATAAAAAAATAAAAATGAAAAAAAAGTTGAAAGTGCTCCAAGTCATTATGTAAAACGGGTATACGTCTTAAAGGTGTTAAAGCGTCCTTATTTAAATCACCACTTTTAAAGTTAAAAGGAGAATTGCTGTCCGTGAGCTAGAATCAAATTGCTGGGTTATGCATTCGTGGCAGCCGCACTTAATTCTGGGTTTAAAGCTTTCTCTAGCAACAACAGGAGCTCAAATATTCTATATACATTTCATCACTTTGGAAAACCCATCAAAATGATGGGTTGCAGCACGCAGTTGCAGTTAGGATTTCATTTGGGTGGCAGATTCAAGAAAGGATGGTTTCACCTGAGCTTGCAGGTTAATGTGCCTCGGCTCTTATTTGCAGGTACTGATTATTTCATTTTTTTGAAGTTAGGGTTGTTCCTCAGCAACCAAGTCTGTACAAGAATAACCTGCCAGCATTATGGGATTGACAACCCATCTTAAAAATCTCTGATTACACTCCGATTTGACTAGCATTTCCCATTCAAACTCAACATTTGACTGCGAGTGTCTGCGCCGGTGAAAATACACTATGCCTTTCACATAGTTCATGGAGTGCATGATGGTAATCTTTGAAAAAGATAAAAAAAAAAAGAAGAACAATTGCACTGAGCAGAAGAGAGGGAGAAGGAAGGAAGAAGGAGGGGAAAAGATTAAGAGAGATTGAAGCAACTTCAGGTCATTTGGTTGCATATCTGTTAAAGCCGTTTCATAGTCGCTTCTTATTCTTTTGTTTACAGTCTTTTTTGTTGGTCATTTAATAAGTCAGAAAGACTATTGCACTAAATTGTAACCTCTTTACTTTTGCCTTACATTGATTTTTTTTTTATTAGAAATAAAAAAAGAAACAAACAAGAACGTGGACAACGATCAAAAAGCAGAAAACTAAAAAGAGGCCAACTGATTTATTTACAAAAGTCTCATGAGTTTTCAGCAAAAAGCACCCTTTTCATCCCGCTGCCCCAACACTTTCATCGCTGACCGTATTAATTTGTGAACGTATATTTGTGTGTGCGCGCACATGTGAGTGGGTGTAATAGAGTGGGCTAGAGTGTTTGCTTTAAATACCATTAGTCTGGCTAGCCTGGCCTTGCCTCTCCGACTTTACCTTGATTAAATCATCAGGCCTCGCTTCTGGGAACTGACCTCGCTCCATTTAGACATTCCAGCGCAGCCCACGGCCAGACCATGTCGGATAGTTCGAATGCCACCAGTAGCCACACATCATCGTGCACTGTGAGGTGTGGTATCTAGCAAATGGTGTTTTGTCATGATGAAAGCAACGTTATGGAGTGCGAACATGTCGTGAATCGGCTGCAAAGGAATCAGGCGAGCAGCTTCTGAATTGAATAGCAAGATCTGGGAAATGTTATTGTTTTTTTTGTTTTCTTTGTCTTCTCTCAGCAGTGTTTTAGCAATTTCAAGGAAAAGATTGGTCAGACAGATAACTGTGTCGACTGTGGAAATACACAAATTTTGTCTGTCATAGGAGTAAATGGGGTGCAGTCATAACCCATGAACTTTTATGGGTGGGGTGTGTGTGTGTGTGTGTAATGCTGATTAAGATTGTGGATGGCAGCGGTAGTAGGAGAGGTGTAACGCTTGGTTTCTGCACAGGATCCGATGAGACGTTAGATCCGAGGTGAAGTTCAACATGCCATTTCATATGCCTTACATGTTTGCATGCATATTTAATGGCGGCGAGTGTCACTTTGAGATCTTGCTTGGTTACATGCGATACATTATTCACCACCGCTCTGGTAGAATTCCCTACGGTGTCTCTGTGGTGTTCTACCGGGACTGAAGAGCCAATCAATTCTACCAGAATTGACAGTAAAAAAGCTTGCAACGGTATAGAAATTCTTCTCTGAAATCATCATTATCATGTGATAATAGTAGTTCACACAATTTGACAATGTGAAGAGCATCATGTACGTCTTTGTGTTCTGCAAAAGGTTGCGCTCTAACAAATTCATGGAGATTTTAAAAGCAACATCTATGGACACAAAATCCCCAATAGCGTTTTTCAGAATGGAACATTACATTGAAAACAACTTATAGTATGCGAGTCCCCCATGAACACTGTGTAATATTTTAAACGTTCCATTTTAAGAAGTGTTTTGCAATGACAGTTTCCGCATCTATGCACCACTACCTAAGTGAGCATGTTTGCACCAACTGAAATATTTAAAACGGTGGCAGCCTCATGGGTGAGGTTTAGTTTCAGTGTTGTTTGCAAGTGAAAAACTCTTCATTTTCAATTGGATATCCATTGTACCTGTTTTTTAAAGAAAGTTTTTAAAGCCTCTGCAGCCTTTCACATTTTTATAATTCCCAAGAATCTACATAAATTATTTGGTCTTGTGTGTAATTGTTAGTTGTAAAATGTTGCAGTATATTACAGGTGCCTGAGCTGCTTAGTAAACCAAAACACCATGTTCATGATTGCTTAATTTTCTCTACATGGGTATGTAAAAAAAATAAAATTTTACTTTAGCCCTATTCGCACAGGACTAATATTACCTGAGGGCTCGAAGTGATTCGGATAATTGTGGAGATTAGATTTTTTTAATCCCAATGCATATTTGGCATGTCTGTAATTTGTAAAATATTGTTTATTTCTAGGATTTAACAACACTTTGTATCCTGGTGAAAAATGCAATATACATAAATCTCTCTTTCCTCAGCTGCTCTATCACGTTGTGTTTTCCCTCTGTCCACATCTGTGTCTCTTCTCCTTTCACCTTTCCCTCTGTCTCTCTCTTTCTTTTGCCGCAACTTTAACAGCCTGAGCCGCTTTGGCCGCCCAACAGACAGACGCAGACTCTCTTGGCCGAGCCTTAAGTCATATTGCTGTTTTTCTTTCATGCTCGGCCATACTGTTTACCACTTTGATGTCGGACACTCTTTGTGACAAAGCGCCACCACTTTACCTGCAGATCTGTCTAGATGGATGGCGGGGAGCACGCGTGTGTCCCCATGCCATCTGCCCATTATCTGCATGGACAGCCCCCTGGCTTAAATGTAGACAGTGCCTGCTATTGGCCCTCTGGGAACCAAGTCATACGGCGCACACACATAAAAGCACACGCATGAGCGGCTACCTGACTGGCCCTCACAACACCAATGAGCTAGGATAAAGGTGCCAAAGTTTGGTTTTTACTTTTACTGCAGAAATCCACCCCAAATCAACTCAGTCAGAAAATGTATATCTTTGACATATACATATATTTATTGCAGAAGTCAAAAAGCTCATCTATGATGCAGGAGAAAGAGTCTTTGCACATTCCCTCTGCCTACAGTTCCCATAGAGCACTGCATTTTTGATAGGCAGACTCCTATTCATTACATAGGTTGCCTTCTCTTCCAATATTCATAGGGATAGAGAGAAGAAACAATGCACGTGCTGCTCCTGCTTTACAGAAAGTGCAAACGTACATCAGCCTAGTGCCTTCAACCATCCACAAACGAGGCGCTGAACACACCGTTAACCGGCCCTCTCTCTACATCTGTGTTTGTTAGAGAACAGGAAATGCAAGCTGTTTCTTTATTGAATGCTACCACTAAATGTCAGGTCTGTCAATGTTGTCGGGCCACTGCTGGTCCGCGCCTTAAGGAGCACAGAGAGACAAGCAGCAGCTGACAAGAGGAAGCATGTTGTAGATGTCAGAACGGATGGGGTTCAAATGGAACCGGCTGTATATCGAGCCACGGCTCTCAGGCGATACCTGGTGTCCTTCAGCGTTATCGCCTCTTCAACACGTTTTTTCAGTGCGAAGGCATAAGATGAGGAGGTTTGAGAGCTGCTGGGCACCTTGCTGATCTCCAGGGGACTCGAGACGGCTTTATGATAACAACAGAAAATGCAAAGTTTTTGTTCGTAGAGCAATCTTTGACCTTCGGCAGAGTGGACTTGTGCACCCGGTTCTATTGCAGCCATAGTCACACGACTCACTTGTAGTTGTTACAGCCATATTGATGAATCAGGTCATGATGTCAGGAGCAAAATGGCCACGATTCAGACTGAACTTTTAACGGCAGATTTCCACTTGTCCTCGTTTTCCTTACTGGTGCAATTTTGTTTCATTAACAACATTTTTGGCAAGTGCAAAATGGGCAAGCAGTTGATTACAGCCGTTCAAAGCTTCCCAGTTCTCTACAACTTTTATTTGAAACACTACAGGAATAAACATCTCACAAACGAAACTTGGAGAACGGTATATATCATTGGAGCCGATGGTAAGCACAGAAGTCATTTTTTTTATTATCATTTTTTCTTTCAATGAATACTACTTAATTAGTGCTTGCTAGATAGCTATATTAACTCATCAAAACAATGTACCAGGGAAACAACAAGCTTGTAGCAAATGTGTATCTATATATATATATATATATATATATATATATATATGTATATATATATATCTGTAAAAAAAGAAGATGTTAAGAATAAACAGAAGAAAAGAAATCATAGGAACATAGGATATATAGTGTAAAAGAAAGAAGGAAAACAATTGGATGGTGTTAGGACAAGCCCCCACCCTCAACACCCTCTCTCCCGCCCTCACCTAGTTCATCGTCATGGTGTAGAATGCTTACTATTGAGGTATTGTATTGGTTAGGTAATACATGAAAGCAGCCCAACTCTTTCAAAGTCTGGGACTTTGAAAAGGTCTTTTAGAACACATCTTATTCTTTTCTAAGTGTATCGTATGAAGGAGTCTCTCTGCTGTCATAAGACAATAGGAAAGGAAACGTTGCTATTTTACAATTTTTTCCAGAGCCAAAAGGGTCTTGGCTGTAATTGAGCAAGTTCTATTAAAGATATGAGCCCGTAAAGGTTGCACCTTTGGACAGAGCATTAGACTATGCAGTAAATTGGCTCCTGCTGATTTTCATCTGTCACATATGGGTGAGATATTAGGGAATATTCCATGAAGTTTTATCTTAGTATAGTGGAGCTGGTGTACGAGTTTAAATTGGATAAGGCAGTGTCTTGGATTGTTTGAACAGGAGTGTATGTGTTCAAGCCCCTTATCCCACAAATCCTGGGGGACAGGGGCTCCCAGTTCTTCCCATTTCATTTTTATGTTATCTGAGGAGGGTGAACAAATCAATAGTAATGTGTCATAAAGGAAGGATAATAATTTATCTTCATTTGGTAATAACTTAAGACATTTATCAAATGTTGGGCAGGTGTCCATCTCCATATCCAGGTGTTTTCGTATGTAATCTCTTACCTGTAGATATCAGGAAAAATTCTTTCCTGGGAGTTTATACTTTGCTTGTAACTGATAATTCTAAATTCAAACCAGATGAATGAATTTTGTCAATGGCCACAAAACCGGCGAAAATCAAAGTAAATCACAATAATCTTGAACACAAAAATTCGGGCATCTCCAAAATCATTAAATGATTTTACTAAAACGTATCTAAAAACATGAAACCTTCACAACTGTTGCAATAATTGTATATCAAACGTGTGCAACAGTGTAAGGGAGATGTGTGTTTAATATTGAAATTATTGTGATTTATTTTAAAATCTTTCTGGAAACCAAGTTCGGGTGAAACCTCGGAGCTCAATGTTTTGTCCGCTGAATATAGCCCGAATTTAAGAAACCAAGAGAGGGCGCCATACGTTTGACTGGTTTCCCTGGTGACGTAACCCAACTTTGCTGCTGGCCCGCTGCATTTCCAGTGGATATTCAGGATTCAGAGGCTCTGTCACTCAGGCGCGCTTGATGCGGCTCAGAGCTCTGCTTTTTGGGGCGTGCATAAAACTCCCATAGAGCGAGTTGTGTTGAACAAAGTTTACTGAATGTCCGGTTACAGCGGAACCTCGCTTTCCTGAAGGAAACGGAGTGAAACACAACCCCGGAGTGCCCTTCAAAGCCGACTCGTCTATGTCATAATGAAGGGAACGGATGCTAGCACAGGTTGTTGCGTCTCTAATGGAGGGCAGGGCTCCCTGGGTGCAGCCCAATCCGTTCTGCCTGAAAAGCTTTCTAATAGTTTCAAGTCAATCACATACGCTGATACTACTCCTGCAGAGTGTGTTGTGACTCACTCCATTTCCTTCAGACAAGCAAGGATACTCCGCAACCGGACTGAATGAGGCCCCGTCGTATGACATTCAGTGCGCATGTGAGTTATTGAAACACGCCTCTGGACGCGCAAATGTGACCCGCGCCATAAAAAGAAGAGTGTGATATGATCAGAATCAGATTTTTTTTTCTCGCCTGCAGTGTAAGTACAGCCATAGAGCTCCATCATGCACTTCACAGCAACAGGCAGAAGAGTGACCTGTATGTTAACATGGCATGCTTTTCAACACGCCATTGTAAGCATTTCATCAGTACATTCATTCCAAAGACCCTTTCCCATTTACACTAAACTCTCTCACTTCCATTCAGATTGTTTGCAAGCTATCAAGAGTAATAGTTGCTCACCTGTTGGCATTGGAAGAGTATTCCAGATTCTCCCACTCTGAATACTGAGTCTCCCCAGCCAATATCCCTAGACCTCTTCATTAGCGGTCACATATCGATCCCTTCTTCTTTCCCCTTGATATTCAAACTACTCCCGCAATTAAGGCCCGAATAGGTCATTATATAAAATGTAAAGAAAGTGATATGTTTCAAGGATGAGTAACAGCAAGTCCTCGGCTCAGATCAATACGCTAATGTGTGTGAACAGTAAACCGACTCGGAATGTACTACTGTGGCTCGATAGAGGAGGATCCACCGACTGCAGTCAATGACAGACCTTCCACACACAGTTAACAAAGAGGTTGCTTCTGAAGGGGTAGCCACCTCCCCTCATGTTTGCCTTCTGATTCTAAAAGGGTGATGGTGACGAGAGAGGGGCGGGGTTCAAGGATGGGGTCCTGCTGTCAAATCAGTCTGATTACGCAGTCTAACTAAAGTAATTCACGACGAAACAACTACTGACATGCACCTACTTTTGATTTTTAACTGTGAAAAAAGAGAAGTGTCGATTTAAAACACTGGTAGTTCAACATATGCACTTATATGTGGAGGTAA
This sequence comes from Centroberyx gerrardi, assembly GCF_048128805.1. Classification (NCBI taxonomy): domain Eukaryota; kingdom Metazoa; phylum Chordata; class Actinopteri; order Beryciformes; family Berycidae; genus Centroberyx; species Centroberyx gerrardi. The sequence goes on along the minus strand of NC_136001.1, from coordinate 4,572,980 downwards.
TTCCTAGTATTATTGTCTTCTATTTCAAGCAACACCTAGATATCAGTGTTTTGGTGTTTCTGACCCCTTTAAAGGTTCTATATTAGTCAGTATTCATAATGTTGTTTTCGGTTCAGGATAAGAATAATGTTCTTCATGGTATTTTGCAAATACGTGTAATTTAGTTAAAAGGATATTGAACGAGTTTGAAGACTTAGTCCTTACAGGCAGAACAGTCACAATACTCGACCCTGATTGGCCGACAACAGCAGCTCCTCTAATTCAAATGAGGTAAACCTGCTGAGTGGAGGCTTTCCAGGGGCAGGGGGGTCAGTTTGAATGCTGCGAACTTGCCCTGATTGGTTTTAGCAATTGCTTAGTGAAGGCAGCCAATGAAGAGCAAGTGCAGTTCTGATGTGTTAGTCCAAAACGGCTTGTAAAAATGGATAGATGTTTGAAAATACATTAACTTTAAATGTAATCACTCAAATTCTAACAATGTGTTCATTAATCATCTGTGATCATGTATGTACACTACCAGTCAAAAGTTTGGACACACATTTTTCTTTATTTTTACTATTATCCACATTTTAGAATAATAGTAAAGACATCAAAACTATGAAATAACACAAATGGAATTGTGCAGAGACCAAAAAAGTGTTAAACAAATCCAAACTATCTTCTATTTTAGATTCTTTAAAGTAGCCGCCCTTTGCCTTGATGGAAAGGCAAAGGCTATGGAAAGAAATTCATACATAGGATCAACTTCACTATTTATATTTGTCTAAGAAACTAATTTCAAGCATTTAAGCAGAAGCCTTTAGATCAAATGGCTTTAAGATAATGAAAAACATTCAATCAGGTGGGTCCAAACATTTGACTGGTAGTGTGTATAGATGGGGAAAGTCTGAATTCCTATAATAGGATCTGTTTAAAAGGAACTGATCAGTGAGAATCTCTGTTATTGTGTGCTGTTTTGGGGTCATTTTAGCATCCTTTTAAAAGCAAAAAGACTTGGAGGTCTGGCATCAAACCACCACTGCTAGTTGTTAAAATAGAGTAAGGATGCAAATATAGAGAAGGTGAGAAGCAAGGGAGCAAAACTGTGTAAACAGTGATTCAACTCAAGGCTGTAGATCGAGCCTCCTGAGAGGGAAAAGGAGTTCTGAGTTGAGTACCCTTCAGTTTTTCCCCCAGTCAATAGAATTAGCACTGTGAGTAAATCTGCCCTTGATCCTCTCAACTGCTGAAAGCAGGATGTCGCTCCAATCCCAGCAGTGGAAGAATCACAGCTTTTGTAATGAAATGAATGAGTGAATGAATGTGTAAATTTATGATGTGCTTTTGACTAGCCCTACAAGGATCCTCGACATTGTGAAGGGCATGCTTTACCTTTACTACGAACAATGTGTAATCAGATTTGGGGAATGGAAAAAAACATTTAAAAAAATCAGCAAAGCTTGAGAAATTCTTCTGGTTCCTTGGGTATTTTCGGGTTTTTGGATGCCATATATGCCATATTTTTTGATACCAGCTCATATCTGAGTCTTATTCAAAGTCTTCAAACCTTAAGATTCCTTGTTGTCCCTTTCTGTTGGAAGCAATGTAGGCAATGGTTCGATGGGAATTGTACACATGGTCAAAGTCCAAAGATTCCTATATCATAGCTGATTTTTCAGTGCTAACCAAACTCTGTAAAATTGTATCTGGAAGTAGTGATATTTTTTTGCTCAGAAAATGACAAAATTACTGTTTTTTTCAGTTTTTCTCTTTGAAAAACTCTTAAATGTAATTTTCATTTTCTTTGAGGGTGCTTACTAACAAATCTTTACAGATCTGTGACCTTTTGTTGGAGACCGGCGGCCAATAAGGCTTTGACTGTTGGAGCTTGAAGTGTTGCCAATTTCCCAAGTTTTCATTTTGTTATCCGGTGAAGACATTTATCAGCCACTTCAGTGGCCAGTCAAAAGCACAAAATACACAGAATACTGGATATGCATACACTCAGAATGCTGCCTTTCTCTGCAACAGTTCCCTTTTAACATAGCAGCTATATAAATGGTGTCTTTAGATGTGCGGATTTACTTTTGTGTGAATAACAATCATTTGCACCAACCAAGAGTGAAGAGAAAAAATTAGCGTTATGCTCCCTTGGTGCTTTGCGAGGCATTAGCGTGTGGCATTCGCAGCAAGTCACGTAACGTTTCAGCTGTTTTCCTTAGTTATACTAAATTGTATTGTTCCTGGTTCAGCATCTGTGGCTCAAATTGAAAGTAACTTGAATAAACATGCAGTAGCCCAGTGCCGGCTCTAGCCTTTTGGGGGACCCAAGTGCAAATGTCTCAGGGGGCCCCCTTGGAGAGAGTCAGCGCAGAGGTCAAAGAAGATCTATTTGCTGTACATCAACACAACAAATGTAGAATACAAAGTGCTGTATTTATTTTCAAGTCACATAGTAAATAACAGCAGTGCCGGCTCTTCCATTACCCGCATCACGCTGCGTGCATGGGGCCCCCTCCTGTCTGGTGATGATAAAAGTGACTTGTAATGAATCCACCGCATTATTTTTTTTCTCTAAACTAATTAAATGTGCTTTCAATCGGCTGACTGTTAACTGAATTAGCTAACTGAATGTTAGCTAATGTTAGCTATTGATAGCTAACAAATTACATTACTTTGAAATCCACTTTGAACCCCTTCAGCTAGCGTGATGTATATGTACAGCCCATTAATTCAGAAGTTAATAGAGTAATTCTGCACACCCACCAAATGTCTCTGTCTGCACACAGACATTTTGCACCCATGATTGTTAAGATGCATCAGTACAATATAGAGCCAAAAAGCTTACAGATTTCAGTGTATTAAAACTGAGGTACTGATGAAGGCTTTTGTCTCTTAATATATAACTTTTTATAATTTTAAGTAAGCTGAGATTTTAGACTTTCCAGCAGTACTTGAAGGTTGCATGTCAGCTTTTTTGAATCTGCATGTCATTTGCACAGTTCCTCCCCAGTCTCATATTACTGGTCCGTTCCTATCCGGTGTTTATGGATTAGTGATGACCTAGCCATCCTGCCAGCCAATGGGGGTGCAGCGTAGAGTTCGACCATAGCGGTCAGTACCGATTGGACTGATCCATTCAGCATTCAACTCTTGAAACATGTAACTGTACACACTACATGAGTTTTAGTCTGATTATAGCCATGATTTGGCATCATGATTTTCCAAATCATAGTGTGTTGGCGCTAGTTTGGGTCGGACACACAGATGATCCTGTAGTGTGTGAGGGTTCAGGACTTTAATCTCTTGTCTCCCGATCCAGTCAGTACCATCACCGTTATTTCAAACATGTGATGTCCTTGAAGTCTTGAGCTGGTCAACCACTCAAATACAAGAGTTGAGCACCAGAGAGGGAAAAAAATTAATGAAATGTGAAAAGAAAACCCATCCATGTGTGTTTGGATTTTGTGTTGTAGTAGTGCGAGGGTACATGTTTCTGTGAAATTAGGGTGCTGCATGGCGTTAGAATTTGTGTGATGTGTGTGTGATTTGTCGTCAAGTGTGTGTTCCCCAAAGCCAACGGTGCTAATAGCACATCTGATTGGAAAATCTAATCAATTCGATGCTATGTTTGCTAAAGTTACAGTATTCTCCGTAGAGGAGATGAAGGCAGTTGATCAACTAGGGAGCCAGAGAGCTGAAATCACATTCAAATGATTTGATAATAAATTAGGTCTATATGTCATCGCCACAAACGTACCGAAGGACTGTAGAGAATCTGTATCTATATTTGTTTTGTCAATGCTTCATATGGAATCTATGGCATGCTGCTGAACTTCTGTATAATGGCTCTGTGCTGGCAAGGTGACAGAAGAGAGAGATGGAGGTGAAAATGCCTGAGGCACTGGACTGGTGAACCAGTCACCTCCAGGCCCTCTATCAGTAAGGTCTGTTTTAACAAGACACATTATACACATTAGACACACACACACACACCTCTCTCTCTCTCTCTCTCTCTCTCTCTCTCTCTCTCTCTCTCTCTCTCTCTCTCTCTCTCTCACTTATTTCTCAAACATTCACACACAGTACGCTGCTGTACATACTGGGAGCGAATAACCAGACAAAATCGCTTTGGAAGATGTCTTGACGTGAACTGAACAGGGTCGCTGAGGTACAAAATGGGAACCAATCAGCTTTCGGTGTGGGCTCTTTTCCCGTGTTTTTTTCATGAAATCAGGATCTGAAGCATAACTATAAAAAACTTTTGATAGTTTGTATAACTAAATAAAACTATAGTCTTTATCATAATGCAATTTAATGATCTAAAAATTATTTAATCAGTTCTCACAACCACCAATTTAGACTTAATTTACAGCGTGAATTATTTTGTCATAGACCTTCCTGCAAGTGATCTTGCCAAGACCAGTTTATTTATCACTTAATTGTATAATGTTGTATGATTAACAAGACGTAGATTATGTACAATTTAACAAATCAGCCTGTCACCATTCATATAGCCACAGTTTGTCACAGTTTGTTTATGTCAACATTGTGAACTGCAGGAGATGGAGACAGAATTTCACTTTTTATTTGATTGCCCAAAGTATGTTGAGATAAATACTGCCCAGAATTTCAGAAACATATTGCAGATTTTCTTCTTCTCTCCAATGATTTCAAACTCCCAGTAGTACTTTGTGAGGAGGAATCAACAGTCTCAGCATGTTACAAGCTTAGAAATGATAGTTGATTGCAGGGGCGGCCTTACCATTAGGCAAAAGTAGGCAACTGTCTTAGGCCCCAACAGCCAGAGGGCCCCGCAGAAGACAAGAATAGAGCTAATATAAACAACATTTTTACTGAAAAATAAGTTTTTGTTGGAGTAAAAATGATTTAAATCCTGAGTCACGGCCAATTCCCCCCCCCCACTCAGTCAGCCTGCAGTGGTAGTGTGCTATTCCACTTCAAGCACAATATTGCCTCTTGACTTTAAAGGATAAGGCTGGTGTTTTTTAATGCATTGCTTACCATCAACAAATCCTATGAAAATAACAAAATCAACAATGCATTCTCTCCTCCTGTTACTTTCTGACTTCCCACGTACCGTTTTTAGCCGTCAACCCGGAAGTCATTGGCTCCAATTGTAAGCTAAAAACCTTGAAATACAGCTCACAAAGACATAGTTTCAATTTTAAAAATCGCTAACTGTTACCATGAAAAGTCAGGCTGTTGTAGTTCTTACCAAATCAAATTCAAATGGGAACAAATTCTTCATTATGCCGGGGACTATTTTCGGTGCTACGGAACTACTTTCCTGAGATCGCAAAGTGTTTACAGCCGGCTTATTTGAGGAAAAAGTCGGCTGGCCCGGTGCATCGTGATGATGAAATATGTTGCCCAGAGCAACGGCATGGCTTTTGACGTGTTTTTAATCCTTTTTTTAATACAATGGAGTTCTATGGCTGCTGGGACATGGCTTCATTGGGCACCGGCTACATGGACGAGACTTGTTGGCAAAACAAAATCATTGCTGATTTTGTTATTTTCATAGGATTTGTTGACGGTAAGCAATGCATTAAAAAACACCAGCCTTATCCTTTAAGCTTATTTTCTGGTCACTGCACCAGTTGGTGCAAGAGACATAAAAAATGAAGCAAAGCTGCCCCGGTGGTGCAGAAAAAGAAAAGAGTTTTGTTGACAACTTATTTTCATCAAAGAATCAACTGTTGCTAGTGTTGCTACTAGCAATATTACCACTGTCTCTAAGCTCAGCCCCAACTTAAAGGTCCCATATTCTACACTTTCCAGTGTTTTATTTTCTTTCTTGAGGTCCATTCAAAGTTGTGTGTGTGGTGTCATGTACCAAAAACACTCTCAATCCATTTTTACACGTTCATTTTCCAGCATCTCTCTGAGCCTTACCAAGAACAGGCTATTTCTGTCGCTGTGTCTTTAAGGCTCATTAATATTAATGACCCCTCTGTTCTGATTGGCTAACCGTTTCAAGAGTGAAACGTGAGACACCGCAGCCCAGCAGCTACAGGTAGGGAAAACTCTCCGGTAATAAACAATGACAACCGCTCAACCGCTTTGAAAAAAACACTTTGTTAGTCTATTATTTCTTACAAAAATGATAATGAGCGAACCTTTGTGACGCCACAAAGTTACGGAAGTCCAAACGGCTCGTTTAGAGGCTCGCTTTTCTAATATGGATTGTGTGGATTTAGTTGGCGACCGTGCGTTTTGATACTTTCACCATGTTTAGATAGACCATCCAACTCCTTTATAATCACAGAGGCAAGGGGAATCCTGCTTTACATGATATGGGACCTTTAAAGGTAATGTATTGAAAGGATGGATTGAAAAGGGTGAACGTTGGGACTCAGGGGGCTCCATGTTTGCATTTGCCTACGGCCCCCAAATCACTAAGTCCGCCCCTGGTTTGTTGTATTTTCTTTTATTGTAGAGCGCAATCCCAAAGCTTTTTAGCCTTTTTTTTTGCTGTTTTTATCCATGTCACATCATATCTGGTATTCACTGAATGTATAGGAACCTGTATTATATGTTATATTGCTGGAGTGCCTTCCCTCACATCCTCTTATTTCTATTTTCTACTTATTTATTCCTCCTACCATATGTCATATTATTTTTTTTTGCTGTAACTGCACATCTTGTGACATAAACACTAATTACATACACATAGACACATAGTGCATTATTTTGGGAGCATGCGATGATGGCAGTGTTGGCGGATAAGCCTTGTTGTGTGCTCTTAGACCTGTTATGGACCTTGCTGGAGGCTCTATCTTTATTAAAAACCTTCAAAGAAAGATTTTGTGTCTGTCCTTATTTAGACTACTGCTGCTGGTAATGTGGGCTTAGGTCTACAATATTTACTGGCCCAATGAACGCAAGCAGCACAGTCGTTTTAGGGTGCAGCACAAAAATAATGCAACGAGTAGTGTAACTAATTACTTCTCTGTGTGTAACGATCCCAGCACTGCAAGTAGGTGACAGAATTTTGAACGCAATCGATCGTCATGTTGGCAAAAGCTAGGAAAATAAGGCCCAGGTTGAAAATAACCCGAATTATCCTTTAACTCTCACTCACACACAAACACACACAAACAAAGATGTCATGAAAACACCCAAGTGTGTGTGTGTGTGTGTTTGCGGTGGATCTCAAGGCCTCACTCAGAGCCAGCCCACTACCTACAAAGCTAGGCTTGTTCAGCTGAACGCTAGAAGAATGTCATGCATTAATCTTGATTAAAGTTGAGTGCTATTGTGGAAATAAAACACAGCAAATGACATGCTGCTGTATGCTTTTGATTGTTGTGTTGTTGATTATGATTGTCTTGTAGGTGAGACTTATCACTTATTGAAATGTGTGTTTATCTCCAAAAGTCTCAGGTGCCGTGAATGTTGTCTGCGTTTCCACCTTATTGTTGAAGTAATGGCGCATTGTCCACAGGATTAATTGTGAGTAGAAGTGTAAGAAGCCACTAGCAGGTGGAATTACATCAGTATACTGTATGACATAAGATAGAAAAGCAAAAAGCTGACTTCTATCATCTCCAGTGCGTTTCCTTGTCTTTCTACTTTTCCCTCTCTCTTGCATGTTCACACAGATACAGATTCATTGATCTGCACCACAAGTCATGACACACACACACGCACACACACAAGCATGTACGTCGATATAATATCATGCACATGGATGTGAAATTGACCCCAAGTCTCGTATCGATCTCTACTTCGGTATCTCTCCCTCTACAAGGGCTGTTAGGTATTGTTGGGCTGACAGTGGCGCAATCTGTCAAACAGGGAAGCAGTATTGGTCCCATCAGTGCCTGTCCAGTGGCTTTGTGTTGTACGCCGTGCATTCTCCTTTTATATAGTGGAACACATAGATTATATAATTACTAGTGACCCACCAAGGTTGCTGTAAAACCGTCCAAGGGGAGGATACAGTCTACAGCAAACAACATAGCCGAGCGGATG